>NC_135810.1:42829357-43133161 GCF_964213995.1 Mustelus asterias
CAGTGCAATTGTGTCATATAATGCAAAATAATTGTTTATTATTTTCCAAATAAATCATTGATTCATTTCTGAGTGACAACCTGCTGCAGTTCTATTAAAACAGTTGAAAATGAGCTTATCAAAAATAAACATTTTTAATAAGGATATCCTGCTCTTCATTTAATTGAAAATTATTTAAATTACTTAATAAAAGACACTGAGCCATTTAATAGTTTAACTGGTGTACATTAGTCAATTTTTTTAGTAAATTAAGTATATTTTGATATGAAGGCAACTTTTAAAATGTGCCAAATAGTGTTTGGATGTGGAGGAAAATTAATACAATTTGAAAGAGCGTTTCCTAACTCGTGCATTTGTTGGGAAACTAGCAATTTTGACCTGGAAGTGGTGCTATTTTGTGAGCAGGGCCCGATAGGAGTGAATTTTAAAGCAAGATAAAATAGATGAAAGGTAAATACAAATGTGAGCGGTCTTGCGAGTAACTCATGTTTTAAACTTCTCGATCTTTTGCGCTGGTTTGGTTGATTCAGTTTAGATTGCACTGTTATTATTGGTGCAAACAAGTGAAAACCCTACTCCAAATTGTTTAAAAATTACAACAAAGTCAAATTAAAATGAAAATGACAGTAAAAATACCTAATCCAAAAATATACTAATGTTAAGAGATAAGATACATCAAAGAGATGTTTGCAGAAATATTCTAACCAACGGGATTAAGGGATTAACTCAGAGCTCAGGTTTTTTAAATTCCTCAGGACATTTCAGAATCTTTCATTTGTGACCTTGTGCACATTTTAGTGTTTCTTACCTTGTCCTGCTGACAGAAGCCTTTATTTGTTAGTGATGTTGAAAATTATTAGAGAAATATGTTTTTCAAATGTCTTCAAAGAGGAAATAAGCTTGTAGTTCCTCACCTTAGGTGCTGAATAGATGAAGAATGTCACTAAATGGCTGTGCACACCATGGATGTGGGCAAAGGTTTGCAGTGTAATAGTTTAGGACCAATGTGGTGCTGGAATAAAATTACTAATTCATTATCTGAAATTCCAAGAAACTTATGCATGAAAATTGATGGAACAAATAATCTATCATCAAAATGAGATATATAAAATACTGATGCAAATGATTAAATACAAAGGTAGTGCAGACAGAACAGATGAAAATGATTGTTGTAGACTGAATAGTCACATGAGCGCATGGTTACTTAAGCAGTCATGTGACAGAAGACCAGGAGTTCTCCCTGAAACATAGACAGAGGACGAACATGTAATAGCTACTAAGTTAGTGAATAAACTATTGTTGTTACAAGTCCTTGGTCACCGATCTTTGGGAAGCCAGCACTTCTACAATTGTAAAACCTGAAATTAAAGTCAGAAAATAGGTACAGAAATTGAGAACATTTTTTATGATTTGGAGCCTGGATAGAGTGGACATGGAGAAATGTTTCCATTAGAAGGAGAGACTAGGACCCGAGGGCACAGCTTCACGGTAAAGAACTTTAGAACTGAGATGAGGAGGAATTTCTTCAGCCAGAGGGTGGCGAATCTATGGAATTCATTGCCACAGAAGGCTGTGGAGGCCAGGTCATTGAGTGCATTTAAGACAAAGATAGATAGGTTCTTGATTGGTAAAGAATCCAGGGTTACGGGGAAAAAGCAGGGGAATGGGGTTGAGAAACTTATCATTCATGATTGGATAGTGGAGCAGACGACAGACCAAATGGCCAAATCCTATATCTTATTGTCATATGGCCATTTTTTTGAAGTAATAAAAGATTTGCATTCAATAAAAATCCCTTGGGAAACTTGAAACTGGCAGTCAAAGAGGTTAATTCCAGAAAAACTCAGAAATCTCATTCTAAACCAATGATGCTGAATCCTAAGAAATTAGTAACAAGTAAAATTTAAATTTATAATATGCCGTACATATTTGGATAAAAGTCAGATTTTTGAGACCAATGTTTTTTAGGTCAAAAGTTATGGGGCGAGATTTTACAGCCTCGCCCATCCAGAGAAAAATCCAGCCCAAGGTCAATGGACCTTCCCATTATCCGCCCCTCATCTGCTCTGATTCCCACGGCGGGCAGGGCAATAAAATTCCGACCATGGAGTTGATTTTTACACAGGTAATGGGCTGAAATTTTCAGCTCTTTCTGAAAAGGGATGGAACATCAAAAACACAAACATTTTACTTCCTGCGTTTGGCCTCTTACAGAGCTATCCTCTGCACCGTCACTCAGCTCCCTCAACTAGCTGGGAGAATAGTGTGGAATCAGCCAAGGTGGCGGTGTGATAAAAAGAAAATACAAAACACCATGCAAAAAATAAGTCTGATAAATAGATATACTACCTGTATTATGATTGATAAATATAATTAGATTAAATTAACAAAAATTATACTGTGCATTAACCAATGACAATTATCAACCACGACATCCCCTTGCTTTTGGAAAACATTTTTATTTACTCCTGTCATGGTATCTGACCTGACCATCATTCAGATATGTCTATCTCCATTTGATCTCTGTGGGGTTCAGGTGGTAGGCATGCATTCTACTGAATGCTATCTAATTGAAGACTAGGCTGTGTGGCTAATGTGTTCAGCAGGTTAATGATGCCGTGAATCTCCAAATCCATGGTAGGCTAGGTGTGAAAATGTTTAAATGCGTGTTGAATGCAGATTGATTGTGATTAGTTAAGATGCTTTAACACAGATCAGAAGTGACATTTAATTAGATTTGCTGTCGAATTTACAGGCTAAATTACATGGAATTCAGTGGGAATTGTCTTGATTTTGAAATATTCTCACAAGGAGTTGATATGTAACAGAATGATAACCATCCTGAATTTGCTTTCAATTTTCTCCAGAGCATTGATGTATCAACTGCATATACTGTGGTTAGTATGAGGAGTAAGTAAGTAAGGAGTTAGTGCAAGAAGTAAGTACGTTTCACCATGAATTGTGACAGCCCATAGCTTGTTGACACTTTGCACCACTCCACGGATAGCTTGCCAAAGCTGGTAAAAGGCCTTTCTTGCTGCTCAGCTCTTCAATGGCAGTTGGCAGTTTGTTGGAATCATGCCTAACTTGTCAATGCCAGTTATATTGAAAAATCAAGGTACTGGTGACCTGATATATATGTGATCTATGGCTAACACATGACTCGCAGCTTGGGAGGTCAACAAAGAAACCATTAAAGTGTGGAGTCTCACCACAGTGGTCTGAAAATCGTTCTAAGAGTATTTTGTTGCTAAATCAATCACTTTTAACTGTTTATTCTTGCCCACTTTACCATGCAGAATGCTGTTAGTGCATGAGACAATTATGTTCAGAGCCTCCAACTATTTCTAAATGTAAATAAGGTTAATGATAGAAATTACCTATCCACTAAACGTTCCCTAATTCCTTACTATTATCAATGACCTGTAGGAGCATCAGAATGAGCAGGCATGTTACATTGAGTCACCAGGGTCAGAGACTGAACCAATTTCAACACTGCACTTCACAGAGATTGTATAAGGAATAGATGACACTTAAGGCACTGTCGGAGGAGGTCTGCATATGCAAGACTGCACTTCCACAAGAAAAGAATTGGAAACTAGGTGAGATGATCCATGCTTCAGGCCTTGTCTGTGGCAATTGATACCTTCAGTTTCTATGGCCCGGTTGCTTCTAGTCAGACACAGGAGATCTCTGCCACAATTCACAAGGAGTGCAGAACCTGCATTCAACAGATCACACACATATACAGCAAAATATCTGGTCAATAGGATGTACAGACACTAGAAATGACTTCTTACAGTCTTCTATTTTTTTATTTTTAAACTGTAAATAACTTCTTTAAGTTGGTTTAGGTTGAGTTCAGAAGTTGCAGGTCACTTACTTTCAATTGCTACATCTCAATTTTAACTCCAAAGGTTTGATGGATTGTGAATAACAAATTAAAATTTAGAAACCCAACTACAACCTAACTCCAATTCAGTTACCTGCAGTTTTAATGGAGGTGGGTTGCTGGGGTGGGCAACAAATCTATTATTGGAATTTGGTTGATTGATAAAGGCTATGTGCCTCCATTTATATAGATTTCACTCATTTTAACTGAGATCCCCTGACCTCGAGAAATCTGGTAGGTAATAGGAGGAGAAAAAAGTTGGTTCCAGAAGGTTGAATGACTTTACAGCACTGCTTATGGGTCAGGAGCAGCAGGAGATCCAGGCCCAACAAGATTATCTGTTTCCCCATCCATCATTGGCCAATTCCCCCATCATCATCATTCTCTCCTGATCCAAATCTCTTCAGGTTAAAGTCCAACAGGTTTATTTGGTAGCAAAAGCCACACAAGCTTTTGGAGCTCTAAGCCCCTTCTTCAAGGTGTTCCCACTCACCTGAAGAAGGGGCTTAGAGCTCCAAAAGCTTGTGTGGCTTTTGCTACCAAATAAACCTGTTGGACTTTAACCTGGTGTTGTTAAACTTCTTACTGTGTTTACCCCAGTCCAACGCCGGCATCTCCACACCAAATCTCTTCCCCAGCCATAATGCACTCGCTCCTCAATAGTGATCTCTTCCCTCCACAACTACAATTTCTTTCTCACCCGCAACAATATCCTCCCAACCACAATCTTCCCACATGCCCATGATTCCCCATCACAACTGCAATCTTTTCCCATGACTGCAATTCCCCTCATGACTGGGAGCTTCCCCCCCTCCTCAGTAACTGCAATCTCCCCCCCCTCCCCAACATACAATCTCTCTCTGCAGCCAAGTTCCCTCCCTTCTAATCACAATTCCTTCCTTTGTGATCTTTTCCTTCCTCTGTGTTTCCTGGTTGTGACCTGGTGCAGCAGCCTTTACCATCTGACAGACAGGTAGCATATCTTTCAGTCTGGCTGCAATTCATGGGATCTGGAGAAAAATTCAAAAAAACGTGTAACTCACAATTTCAGCAGAATGTCCAGGATATCCACATTGTCGGAATTCTTATGAGGAACTCCTCCCTCTTGCTCCCGCCCATCTTCCTGTAACTATTGGGGTTAGTTCTCAGCCAGTTCGAGTGGCGTTTGGTTGGTTTGTGTGATAAGTCATTGGCTTTACCATTGACCTCAGCCTGCCTTAGATGGATCAATATTACAGCAACTTGCAGATCAGTATGAACTGTGAGCTGAGAAGTTCAAATAATGGCAATCAATGCCAAACAAGCATTCCAAAAAAATCCAGCCTAGTTTAAATGGACATCACAGTGGTCTTAGCAGAAATAACTTTATTAATATAATTGGGTTTTTTTTGAGCAGCTATAAGCATGCAGAAATTCTGATTGCAAATTGAAAATATCAGTCAGTTAAGCAGTTGCTACACTTCTTAAATGGCCACTACAACCAACAGCACCATGGCAATACCTCAACAACAATGAATAAAGCATTGCACCATATATAGCAGACCGAAGTGAGATCAAATCAGTGGCCTATTTGGAGCTGAGCACCTCAACAGCCACAATGCAAGTAACAATTACAGACTTAGTCGCTCTCTATTCTACCCCAAAACATTGAATAAAAGTTATTTCTATTATATAAATATTATGATTTTAGGATCAGATGGATGGTATAGACTTAGTGTTCCACCAAAAAATGGCAGTCACTTTAAGTTCAATCTCACAATTCACTTGAACCTCGTGATGGCTTAATGATTTATTCTCCAGCTAACCAGAGCTCCATCATGCATCCCTGTTTATACAGGAACTCTCGATCAGACTGCACTATTTTGAAGCATCTATTACTGCCATGTAACATGAATACAGGAAGGCAATGTTAGTGTTAGGGCCTGACAGGCACCAGAGAATGTATTCATTCGAGGTGTAAGTGTCAATGGAGTATATGTTCCTGTGAGTTCAATTACTTAACAGAACATTAGAGTGTGTTCACAAATATCTTTCAAAGGGTAAGGAATTTCAAGATGTTACTAAAGATTTAATGTTGCTAAAATAAAGTACATTTTGATAGAAGAAATCTGAAACTATATCCTATATTTCATAAGTTTATTAAACTGATAGCTCCCCTGTATCCCTTTACACAGCTAATCTACAATATTAATTTTCAGATTAGTAACTGTGAGAATCTCCCATTTGAATAGAGTTTATTTTTGCTTTCTTATGACTAATTAGTGTATTTGAAGTAATAACACACTGCAATCATTGACTGAAGTTAATAAGGGCGTGATTAATAGCAGCTTTATTTCAGGAAAGTAGTTGACTCAAAAATGCATCAACTTTTGTTTAATGCAGAATATTTAATAAAGTAATGATTTAATTTCCAACAAGATGTCCCACAGAATGCTCCTGGTGGCACTGATAACAATACAGAGCTGCCTGCCTCTGATTGGCTGCCAGCTCTTGGAGGTGGGATTTCCACCCCCAGGGTCCTTAATCCAGGGAAGAGAGGATGCTGGCCACATAAATGCCTGACTGGAACTTAATACCAGTGGGCCTTCACCAGCAGTGCTGCCCTCAGTTCTCCAGCTGGCAGGTGAAACACCCTTGGCAAACATTAAATTCAGTGGAATTAACAAGGAAGACTTCTGCAATGAAGTGCAAAGGAGTACGTTATGGAATGCTTCTGTTAATAATGTCAGGGTAATGAGGTCGTCAGTCTGATAAATTACCCTTTCTGGTGCTAGAAAGCACAATCAGGATAAATTTTACGAAGGTATACAGGTACCTCGTTGCAGTACAGCAGATTAAGTACGCTGGCAGAAAACCTCTTGAATCACAAATGTAAAATCATAAAATGCACCTTGTAAAGACTGCTGGCTTTAAATTGTGCTTGGCTGCAGATTGCTTTGCTGAGAGCAGGAATTTAGCAATGTCATGAACCACATTTCAGGATGGGTAACTCATGTCTCCAAGGAGACAAACACTCACCTTGATTCCTTGGAATAATTGGGGGAGGTGTTGCAGAAAATGTCATTGTGGATTCTCCTGAATGCATTAAACCACAGAACTGGCAATCATAGGAGATCATTTGAACAGTCTTTCAGTTTCCAGGGACGTACTCCAAATGTTTTAACAATACTGATATAGCCACTGTAGATTTTCGATAATACATTAAAGCACAGAATGGGCAGTCATCAGAAATCATTTGGAAATTCTCAGTTAAAGGGACATACTTCAGATGTTTTAACAATGCAGGCAATGATATCATCTATCCATGAATGTCACAATATTTATTTTTAATTTGTTCTTCCATCCTTCTGGTTTTGCATCACATTTTAGAAATATATGTAGTCAGCCACATCAGGAAATCCATAGTGTTTGAAATGTTCCAAACTGACTCTTCTTTACCAAGTTTTCAGTCATTGCCTTGATGAGATGTCACCTTACAAAGTTCCCTTCACTGACACTGATGTATCTTGGTGTTCTGGATAGGACGTCCTGGGAATCGGCTGTATTTTATAGGGTGGGGAGGTGGTGGCATGGAAGGAAAGTCAGCCGACAGATGACAAACCAAAAAAGAAGCCCACCCTATAGCAATGGTCTGCCGGTGGAGAGTGGGACTTCGGCCCCTCAGTGGGTGCAATTACTGCCCTTGAGAATTGCCGGCCAATCTCATTGGCCAGCAGCATCAAAACTAGATAATGGCTGCAGTTGGAACTGCAAGCCAGCACACGAAGAACTTTAATGGATCCGGGAGAGAGGCAAATCCCGGGCTTTTAGTACAGGAGGGAATGGGCAGTAAATGTCAGTGTGGGGAGAGTAGAATTTTCTGATTTTGGAGCCAGGTGATAAAGAACAGAGGGTTGATCTAACGTCTTAGTGGCATGCCCACAATGTGCACTCACCCCCCAAATGTGCATCAGACACCTTCCCCTCCCGCAATTCCTTCACACCTTTTGACAAATTGTGTTCAAGTAACTGCTCATTCCTGCTCGTCTGCCCACTCCATTTGTTTTATGATGGGTGGGTTATGTAATATTCTGGTCAATTGTCTTGGTAATAAAGCTCAATTGACCATTAATTATTTATTTTAAAATGGCAGGCGGACTGCTGATTTTGGTGAGTGCCCACCCGCTTGATTACGGGGGACAGTTCTGGAAAGAGGGTAAAGTGGTGGCCATCTCCCATATTTTAAATGCCCTCACCCAGCCCCTTCTTTCTGAGGCCTCTGATCCATCTAATATTTTGCTGCAGACATCTTTCTTCAATAGCTCCAGCAAAGTGGAACATGTTGGCTGTACTTACTGAACCAACTGAGTCCCTCTGTGCTGGACTTTTGTTGTCTCTCTCTCTTTGTTGTTTGTGGGCAATTGGATGGGTTTATGAAAACATTGAATTATTTAAACCCTATTGCAAGCAACCAAATCACCACTGATTCTTTTGAACTCAAATCAAGTTTGAACAAGACTTTCAGCCTGTAAGACAGGACACTCAGATGGTAAATTAAAGAATCCAAGGAGAATACTCATTGATACAGAGTTAAAATATAAAATTATCCAAGCCTGAGTGTATGTGTGTGTATGGTGGAAACATAGAACATAAGAAATAGGAGCAGGAGTAGGCCATCTAGCCCCTCAAGCCTGCCCCGCCATTCAATAAGATCATGGCTGATCTGAAGTGGATCAGTTCCACTTACCCGCCTGATCCCTATAACCCCTAATTCCCTTACCGATCAGGAATCCATCTATCCGTGATTTAAACATATTCAACGAGGTAGCCTCCACCACTTCAGTGGGCAGAGAATTCCAGAGATGCACCACCCTCTGAGAGAAGAAGTTCCTCCTCAACTCTGTCCTAAACTGACCCCCCCTTTATTTTGAGGCTGTGCCCTCTAGTTCTAGCTTCTTTTCTAAGTGGAAAGAATCTCTCCACCTCTACCCTATCCAGCCCCTTCATTATCTTATAGGTCTCTATAAGATCCCCCCTCAGCCTTCTAAATTCCAACGAGTACAAACCCAATCTGCTCAGTCTCTCCTCATAATCAACACCCCTCATCTCTGGTATCAACCTGGTGAACCTTCTCTGCACTCCCTCCAAGGCCAATATATCCTTCCGCAAATAACGGGACCAATACTGCACACAGTATTCCAGCTGCGGCCTCTCCAATGCCCTGTACAGATGCAGCAAGACATCTCTGCTTTTATATTCTATCCCCCTTGCGATATAGGCCAACATCCCATTTGCCTTCTTGATCACCTGTTGCACCTGCAGACTGGGTTTTTACGTCTCATGCACAAGGACCCCCAGGTCCCTTTGCACAGTAGCATGTTGTAATGTTTTTCCATTTAGATAATAATCCAATTTGCTATTATTTGTTGTAATTTTTTTCCATTTAGATAATAATCCAATTTGCTATTATTTCCTTCAAAGTGAATAACCTCGCATTTGTCAACGTTATACTCCATCTGCCAGATCCTCACCCACTCACTCAGCCTGTCCAAATCTCTCTGCAGACCTTCTGCGCCCTCCACACGATTCACTTTTCCACTTATCTTTGTGTCGTCTGCAAACTTTGTTACCCTACACTCAGTCCCCTCTTCCAGATCATCTACATAAATGGTAAATAGTTGAGGCCCCAGTACCGATCCCTGCGGCACGCCACTAGTTACCATCTGACGTAGACCTCAAGGATCTGTCTGTATGCTATCTATGCTGAGCAAGATATTGAGAATCACAAGGGTTCTGGTTGAACACAATTGCATGATGTTTGTTATTAGCAACAATTACATACAGCTCTGCACAGGTGTTGACCCAGCCTGGATCCTAACAGTTATGTAGGCTGGTTACTTGACTCTTTGTCTGACTCATAAGGTATACATGAAGTTTTACTGATAAAAAGACACAGGCAGTAATGAATATCTCCAGAGGCAATAGTAAATATCTAACATGGAGGCTGTGCCTTTTGTCTACAGCCTCACACACGATTATGCCACAGTGATGGAAATATACAGCTTCTTAAACGTACATGTCATGGATTGGCACGCACACAATAACACAACAGAAATTATGTCATTTTGGGTCAGACCACTGTTTCTGATTAACTGTTTCTAGCTGACGCCAGGCCAATTTTAATCAGTTTATGGAAGACAATAGTTCCTCACTTACTAATATTGAACAGATTGTGAACAATGAGTCTTATGCTTGAGCCAGACCTTGGTAGACCATGATGTTCGGTCAAAAGTTAGAATTATTACTTTATTTGAACAGATTCTGTTAGCTGTGCATCTTCTAGAAACATTTAAACTTATGTCGTGTTACTTTAAAACAAAATCCTGGTTTTCCCATATATTACCAATTACATCAATTCGTTACTTAAACTTAATCAAGGTACATGTTTAAAGAGATTATCTGTTTCATGCCTGGCTTTAAATATGGGTTTGGAAGGTGCTGCCGAAGGAAACTTGGTAAGCTCCTGCAGTGCATCTTACAGATGATACAGAAAGCTGCCACTGTTTGTCAGTAGTAGAGGTATTGAATGTGTGTGGAAGGATTGGCAATTAAGTGGGCTATTTGTTCTGGATGGTTTCAAGCTTCTTGAGTGTTGTCGGAGCTGCACTCATCCAGGCAAGTGGACAGTATTTCAGTACTATGCTGACTTGTGCCTTGTAGATAGTGGACAGGCATTGGGGAGTCAGAAGGTGATTCCTGGCCTTTGGCCTGCTCTGGTAGCCACTGTATTTATATGGCTGGTTCAATAAGTCGACTCACCGTTACCTTCTCATGGGCAATTAGAGATAGTTAATAAGTGCTGGACTTACAAGTGACACCAATATCCACAAATGGATATATGAAATCTTGCCTGAAGCACACTCTTTTGACAGTCTGGCAGCTTCATCGCTATTATTCTGAGACAACCTCACATTTAATAAGAGCATACGAAATACAAGCTGGAGAATGCAACTTGGACTTTGGACCCTGATCTGCCGTTTGGCAAGTTCATGGCTAATCTTCTATTTGAACTCTATCTTCGTGCACATCACCTAATTCTTTCTGTACCCAAAAGTCTATTCACCTCTGACTTGAATATATTCATTGACTCAGGATTGTCAGCTCCTTGGATTTCTAAAGATTCACAGCTCTTTGACAGAAGAAATTTCACCTCATCTCAGTCCTAAATATCTTACCCCTGCAATCGCTTATTCTAGTTTCCCCAGCCAGGGAAACAGATTTTTAGCCTCTATTCCCTTAATCCTCTGTAAAACTCTTTACGAATCTTATTCTTCAAAACTCTGGGGAATATAGGCTTACACTACTCAATTTCTCCGCATAGGACAGTCTCCTTCTCCCAGGAAACAGTGTAATGAACCTTTGTTGGACTCCCTATCAGGACAAGTATGACCTTCCTTAGATAGAGAGACCAAAATTGCACACAGTACTCCATTTGTGGCCTCTGTATAATTGTAGTAAGACTTCTAGATTTTACTCTAATCCCATTGTAATTTCACACTTCAACAAATTGTATTCCTTATCACCATGTTCTTTCCCACTTACCCAATCTGTATCTCTCTGCAGCCTCTTTACATTCTCCTCACCTCTTTTTCCACTGAAATTTGTGTCATCAGCAAATTTGGATATATTACATTCAACCCCCTCATTTAATATAATTGTAAAATAGCTGAGGCCCAAGTAATGATCCTTGTGGTATCCCACTAGTTACAGGATGCGAACCTGAAATGTCCTGTTTATTCCTCTTCTCTGTTTTCTGTTCATTAACCAATCCTTAAGTCCATATTGATATATTATCATCAATCCTATAGCTGCTCCACATTTATGCAATTTCAATTCAATCTCACGGGTTCCATTTTGCTAGTCCAGTATTGTAACTGGTATGTCGTTACGTCTCACAAGATTACTGTAGTTCTAGGCCAGATAAGTACAGAACAAGATATCACCTTCCGACATGAATGATGATCAAGAAATATTGGAAATGCTCACAAGAAAAGCAATGCTTATATAGAAAGGAAAAAATGAAAGTTTTCAATCTGCAGGGATGTGAAGGAGAATGAGAGAGAGGGAAAGTGTGTTGTGGTATCCCATGGATAGTGCGTAATGGTTTTAAAATTGGCATATTATAGTTTGAGTGAAACATAACAAGTGGCACGTGTTCATGGATTGTGGTCACAAACAAATGAAAACAATAAGCTTTCAATGCATAAGTCACAAATGCACAATATACCATAATTTAATTGTTTTCATTTTTATGTGATATATTTTCACTCGTGGTAAGACTGGGACAATACAGAAGAAAACGATTGAGAAAATGCAAGTAGAAATCATACGCGGCTAAATTTTCCACAGAATTCCCAATCTCCCACTGGAACTTTGGCAAATAATTGATAAAAGTCCTTAGAAATGATATAAACAGTCAGATGATGACCTATTGAAGAAATGTGATCATGATTTGAAATCATTGCTACTAAGAGAAAACAGAACCAGGATAAATAAAGGAGTTTTGTTTTGTCTTGCCACAAACCTATTAGAAGTTGGGCCCACTGATTCACACGTCATAGTTAATGACTCAGCTTCACCACATCAGGACATCCCTATTGCCTGGATACTCAGCTGGTATACAGATATCCAAATACTTTACCACTTTGAACTGGCATCCAGGAACAACAAGAAACTTTAGCCTGCTGAATCGATAATAGATTTACTTATGGCTTCTAGAATCAAATAGGAGTCTTTAAATACCTCTATCTAATCTGAATTCTGAATTTGTGACAGTTGAGAAAAGTTACAGTGAATTACATTTCTCCCAACACATTATTAAACAGAGAAATACTTCATTTTGCAAATATGTCCATTGAATAGCCTGCCTTACTAACCCATAACAAATCAGCAAATCATGCACAGCATTTCACCGCTATGCTGACAATTTGCTCTAAATGTGTCATTTAACTCAACAGGAAGTTTGAATTTGAAGAACAGCACAGAAATCCGATGAATTCAGAATGCAGGAATGCATGTGTAGCTTGTCAGAAGTTTTTTTGTGTCATGTGTGATGTGTTGATGGGATAAAGAAATATTTCTCTAATGCATTTGATTTTCAGTGCTAGTTCCACAAGAATTGGATCTTACATTTCAAATCCCAGGTCACCCAATGGTGTAGGTTTCAGAGCAGATCAGCTGATTTTGCTACCTTAGAAGTTGTACTTTCTGATATAGGCTGTTCAACCTCAGAAATCTCAGAATTAGAGAATGATAGAATGGTTACAACACAGGAGGCCACTTGGCTTATTCAATTGCCTTTTGAAAGCCATAATTGCATCCAACTCTTTCACTCTCTCAAGCAGTGCATTCTAGATCGTAACCACTCACTTCAGAAAAACCATTTTCCTACTGTCATTGTTGGTTCTTTTGTCAATTACATTGAGTTGGTGTTTATTGGTTCATGGACCTACTGCCAATGGGAGAAGTTTCTCTTTATCAACACTGCCGAGATTCCTCATGAGCACAGAGTGATTGGGAAAGAGAATACTTAATCTAACTTAGCGCAAAGTCAGGCATATGGTGCATTGGAATTGGCATTGAGATGAAAAGCAGTTGTTGCTTCTTAGTCTTTTTGTTCTATTTCCAGCAGCAGTATTTGCCTCCAAGCTAGGAGATTTAGGCCGGAATTTTATCGTCCTGCCCGCCATGAGAATCAGAGTGGGCAAGGGGCTGAACATGGAAAGGTCTGTTGACCTCAGGCAGGATTTTATGGTTTTGGGATGAGCGAGGCCGTAACATTCCACCCTGTAAATTGCTATTACTTCACTAAATTAGTAACTTGTTAACTAAACAAATAAATAAATAAAGTTAGACAGACATGGAAGGGCAGGTATTTACCATAACTTGTGGGAAGCTATGCAATCCAGACAAAGATATCTGAGGAGTTCTTATAGGTCAATTGGTAATGACCCAGCCTCTGAGACAGAAGCTCCCAGATCAAGTCCCACTCCAGGACTTGATGGCTATGGAACATGCATACACAGACTAAAAATTTGATTTAAGCTTAACAAAGGTGACTACCCAAATTTGCATCACTGTGCTGTCCAAATTACAACTCATTGAGATGGAGACTTTGCATCTGCAAATACCCATCAAGGATAATGGCCTCAAGAGAATGTGAGTGAGTTGCATCACCTGTCCCCATTAGCAAGGTTTCTGGGCAATCATCTGGCATAGAGGTCATAGAGGTTTCCAGCATGGAAACAGGCCCTTCGATCCAACTTTGTCCATGCTGCCCTTTTTTTTAAAGCTATTCCCAATTGCCCGCATTTCGCCCATATCCCTCTATACCCATCTTACCCATGTAACTGTCTAAATGCTTTTTAAAAAACAAAATTGTACCCACCTCTACTACTACCTCTGGCAGCATGTTCCAGACACTCACCACCCTCTGTGTGAAAAAATTGCCCCTCTGGACCCTTTTGTATCTCTCCCCTCTCAACTTAAACCTACGCCCTCGAGTTTTAGACTCCCCTACCTTTGGGAAAAGCTACTGACTATCTACCTTATTTATGCCCTCATTATTTTATAGGCCTCTATAAGATCACCCCTCAGCCTTCTGCACTCCAGAGAAAAAAGTCCCAGTCTATCCAGTCCCGGTAGCATCCTAGTAAATCTTTTCTGCACTCTTTCTAGTTTAATAATATCTTTTCTATAATAGGGTGAACAGAATTGTACACAGTATTCCAAGTGTGGCCTTACCAATGTCTTGTACAACTTCAATAAGACATCCCAACTCCTGGATTCAATGTTCTGAACAATGAAACCAAGCATGCTGAATGCCTTCTTCACCAATCTGTCCACCTGTGACTCCACTTTCAAGGAGCTATGAACCTGTACCCCTAGATCTCTTTGCTCTGTAACTCTCCCCAACGCCCTACCATTAACTGAGTAAGTCCTGCCCTGTTTTGATCGACCAAAATGCATCACCTCGCATTTATCTAAATTAAACTCTATCTGCCATTCGTCAGCTCACTGGCCCAATTGTTCAAGATCCCATTGCAGTCCAAGATAACCTTCTTCACTGTCCACTATGCCACCAATCTTAGTGTCATCTGCAAACTTACTAACCATGCCTCCTATATTCTCATCCAAATCATTAATATAAATGACAAATAACAGTGGACCCAGCACTGATCCCTGAAGCACCCCGCTGGTCGCAGGCCTCCAGTTTGATAAACAACCCTCTACAACCATCCTCTGCCTTTTGTCATCATTCCAATTTTGTATCCATTTAGCTACCTCACCCTGGATCCTGTGAGATTTAACCTTATGCAACAACCTATCATGTGGTATCTTGTCAAAGGCCTTGCTAAAGTCCATGTAGACAACATCAACTGCACTGCCCTCATCTACCTTCTTGGTTACCCCTTCAAAAAACTCAATCAAATTTGTGAGACATGATTTTCCACTCACAAAGACGTGCTGACTGTCCCTAATCGTATTCAGCTGAGGATTCCTAGACATGAACTGATTAAGTTACAAGGAGGACTACAAGAGTCACCTCCATGGTTGAATCACTCGGTGACGGCCACGTGAGAGGCTCATCCTGTGTGTGCTTAAAATTCTGCTTTTTTTACAGTTAGCAGGACAGGCAACAATGAAAGAAGGCCCAATTGATACCCGAGTGAAGTTTTTTCTTTATCCCCCTCTCTCCACCCTATTTTACAAACTAGAAACCCTGTTTGCTGACTGCAGCCAGGGATGCCCCTTGCAGACAAAAGTTTTAAAAATAATTCAACCCAGTGCTACTATCTTCAGGAGAACAGCCAAATTAGCCAACTGCACCTATAAATCAAAAACATTGGGACCAATAAAGGAAACATGCAAGGTGACCAAATTCAGCCTGAAGCCAGCTGAATCACCAAGCAACAGACTGTATACCCCTTTTACTTCTTGATACTTTATGTGGACTGATTTATCCTTGCTCACTTTGAAATCTGTTGGTGTACATGTGTGAACATTGAGTGTGTGCATGTAAAGGTTGGAGCATACTAAATTGTTTTACTTAGGTTGGTTTAAGTATACTAATACTTACCACTTTCCATGTTAAACTCAAGAAAACCTGTCTCATTGGTTATTTTCATGTTCACAGCATATAAACTGTTAAGTACTCAACAAACTTTCAAATTTATCCTTCTGAAAAAAAAAATTGTTGCAGTCAAAGTAGAAGAGGAAAAAGAGGGGGGTCTTCAACCCCTTCTCACCTGATTGTAACAGTAAAAGATGTAATCTACTGAGTAGAAACCAGCAAAGGGTGATCAAAAAGTTTATATATAGAGGGAAAAGTAGAATGAGAATGAAGTAGCCAGGAATAAAAAAAACAGATTGTATGAGCTTTTATAAGTATATAAAAAGTAGGAAGGTATTTAAAATAAATATTGGTCCCTTAAAGGCAGAGACAGGAGAAATCATGGCACGAACAACGAAATGACAGAGACGTTGAACAGATATTTTGAGTGGGATTTTACGGCCTCACTCATTGCAAACCATAAAATCCTGCCCGAGGTCAACAAACCTTCCCATTGTCCGTCCCTCGCCCGGTCTGATTCCTGTGGCAGGCAGAGCGGTAAAATTCTGGCGTTTGTATCTGTCCTTACAACTTTAAACTCAAGAAAACCTGTCTCATTAGTTATTTGCATGATCACAGCATATAAACTGTTAAGTACTCAATAAACTGTCAAATATATCCTTCTAAAAACAAAAAAAAGTTACAAGATACAAATTGCATATCGAAAATAGAGGATAACTAAAGGGCTAGTAATAGTCAGGAACTTAGTGTAATTAATATTAGCAGAAAGAAAATATTGGGGAAAATTCAGGAAGCTGAATATATTAGCTAATTAAAAGCTAATAAATCCCTAGGACCTGTTGGCCTGCATCCTAGGGTTTGACAATACGCATCTGCAGTATAAACTGCACTGGTTATAGTTTTCCAAAACTCCTTAGATTCTAAACAATCCCAGCAGATTGGAAGTTAGCAAACATAATCCTGCTATTCAAAAACAAAGGGAGAGAGAAACCAGAAAACTACTATCCGGCTACACTGACAGTCACTATGAAAATGCTAGAGTCTGTGATTAGGAAAGTCTTAACAATGCATTTAGAAAATCGTGGTATGATCAGACAATGTCAACATGGCTTTACAAAAGAGAAATTTTCATCATAGAAACCCTACAGTGCAGAAGGAGGCCATTCGGCCCATCGAGTCTGCACCGACCACAATCCCACCCAGGCCCTACCCCCACATATTTACCCGCTAATCCCTCTAACCTACACATCTCAGGACTCTAAGGGGCAATTTTTAACCTGGCCAATCAACCTAACCTGCACATCTTTGGACTGTGGGAGGAAACCGGAGCACCCGGAGGAAACCCACGCAGACACAAGGGGAATGTGCAAACACCACACAGAATGTGCAAACTCCACACAGTTTGCACACTCCACGCATTTTATTTGATGCGAGAGCTTTTTGAGGATTTACCAAGTAGAGTCGATAAAGGGGAACTAGTAGATGTATTATTCTTGTATTGCCAAAGATATTCAATAAAGTACCACACAAAAGTTTTGTACACAAGATAAGGCCAGATGGATTTGGGGGTAATATATTAGCATGGATAAAGAATTAGCTGACAGACAAGAAGAAGAGAGGAGGGCTAAATGTAGTTTGTTCATGTTGGCAGGTTTTAACTCATGGAATGCCACTAGGATGAGAGCCAGGATCTCAGCTATTTACAATCAATATTAATGACATAAATAATGTAGCCAGGTTTGCTAATGGTACAAAGTTAAGTGGAAATGCAAGCTGTGAGGAGGACACAAAGAGGTTGAAAAGTGGTATAGACAGGTTCAGTGAGTGGGCAGCATGGTGGCAGATGGAGTTAACATGGGCAATTATGAGATTATTTACTTTGGTAGTAAGATGAGAAAAGTGGATTTTAAAAAAAGAGTGTCAGCCTAGCCACAGCAAGGATCTACCTCTCAACTCCAATGCTGAATGCTTTTCTCTCAGCTTTGTTGCAGTCACTCCACTGGCCACCACTCCCAGTGCCGCGATTGGGACAGGAGAAGTGCTGGCTCCTTGATTGGTTGACACCCGCCATAAGCATGGACTCCCACTTCGTGAGGGTCAAATGTCCTCCATTGAAAGGATCATCGGCTCCTTCATGTATATGGAGCAACCTAACTAGAGCTGAGCTTGTTCCAACTTTATCATGAGCAACCGGGACCAACAACCCAGCATAAAATTCAGCCCTATGCCTCTATTTATTCAGTCCAGGATCCTGTGTGCCTTTTTGATTATTTTCTCATCCTATTCTGCCTCCCTCACTGATTGCGATCTCATGGACCACATGGCTGGAATTTTACCGCCTCATCTGCCACGGGAATCGGAGCCGGCAGAGGTGGACAATGGAAAGGTCCGTTGACCTCGGGCAGGACTTTATGGCTTCGGGATGAGCGAGGCCGTAAAACCCTGCCCCATGTCTCTGTTCCTGCATCCATTTCAGCATTGAACCTGTAATTTATTTTGCCTCCTTGTTCTTCCTACCAAAATGCATCACTTTACACTTCTCTACATTCCATTTTATCAACCACGTGTCTGCCCATTTTATCAACCTCTTTATATCCTTAAAATATATATCACTATCCACGTCATAGTTCACAGGACTTGCAAGATTTGAGGCATCTGTAAATTTTGAAATTGTGCCCTAATCACCTGAGTTTAAGTTATTAATCTAACCAACAAAATTATCACTGACTCCTGGAGAACCCCACTATACTTTCTTCAAGTCTAAGTAACAAATTTGATTTGATTTGATTTATTATTGTCACATGTATTGGTATACAGTGAAATGTATTGTTTCTTGCACGTTTTACAGACAAAAACGTATCATTCATAGAGAAGGAAAGGAGAGGGTGTAGAATGTATTGTTACTGTCATAGTCGAGTTTTAGAAGCATCGAACAAGAATAAAAGATAGAATTAGAAGGTATGCTGGGGACAGCTTGCAAGAAGTTGCCATTCTCTGGCACAGTTCTCCATGTAAACTACTTCCTATAACTCAGCCAATTTTGTATTTATGCTGCCACTGCCTCTTTATATTCTATGAGCATCAACTTTCCTGGCAGGTGTATTATTTGGTACTTTATCAAGCCAGGATATTGGAAGTCCTTGTGTATCACATAAACCTAATTTCCCTCATCAAGCCTCTCTGAACCTTACCAAAAAACTCGTTTTGTAGTTAAACAGAATTCACCTTTAATAAATCTGGACTGGCTTTATTCCATTAATCTACGCTTGTCAAAGTGATTGTTAATTTTGTACCAGCTTATTGTTTTAAAAGTTTTCTTACCACTGAAGCTAACCTGACTGGCCTGGAATTACTGGCAGAAGCACATCTTTGAAAAGGGTGTAGCACTTGCAATTCTCCAGTCCTCTGGCACCACTCCATATCTAAGGAGGATTGAAAGATTATAGTCAGTGCATCCATAATTTCTGCCCTTGCATTCTACATCATCCTCAAATGCAGACCAACCAGTCCTGGTGACTTATCAACTTTAAATACACTCAGTCTTTCTGATAAACCTTTTTATCAATGTTTTGTCCTTACAACATCTCCACCTGCTTCTTCACCGTGACTTTGGCAACACTTTGCTCCGTGGTAAAGACAGGTGTAAAGTATTCATTTTGTACCTCAGCCATGTCTTCTGTCTCCATTCGTAAGTTCAATTTTTGGTTCCTAATCAGACCCATCATAATCCGATTTACTATTCTTAATGTTTGAAAGTCAATAGAATGCATTTTACATTCCCTTTTATGTTGGTTGTCAGTCCCTTTCATATTCTTTCTTTGCCTGTCTTATTTTCTTTCTCAATGCCCCAGCGGCACGTCCCCAGCCCCTGTCCAACCCCCCACACCTTTGAACTTGTTTTATACATCTTAGTTCTTAGTTATATCAAAAACCTGGCACTTATCATTTGCATGCTTTTTCTGCATCATCTTGCTGTTTTATCACCCTGAAAACTCTGGCTTTGGTCACCTCACCATTTCTCTTTGTGGGACTGTGAGTGAAATTCTCCCAAGGCCCCACCAATGAGTTTGATGGCAGGCATGATGGGAAAATATGGCGGGAGGGCCAGAAATCGATTTCACGCCAGCGTAAACTTACACCAGGATCGTCTGCTGATGCCCTCCATAGTGGATTGGAAAGTCCACCAGAACTTCATTTGCATCCCAGCAATTGGATGTAGATGAAGGCCTGGCTGCCACCACCCCTCCGATACCCTCGCCCACCCCAAATTCTCTGTGGAAAACATGCTGGCATGAAACATGACCATGCAATGTGGCGTGCAGATGTTGGGACTCATATGAGCAATGCCTGGGGCTGGCACCGGAGTTTGGGTTGGGTGCCGCCCAAAATCCCAGGAACACCAGAGCAGTGGGTCGGTGGGGGGGGGGGGGGGGGGGGGGGCGGTATCTGCAGGTGGACCTTCCCGATCAAGTGTTCTGGACAGGGGTTCATCTTCCAGCCACAGAGTGTTCCTGGGAATTCATCTCCATTCTCAGGAGGTCCATTTTCTGGCCTCTGAGTGCTCCCAGAGAGTCATCTTCATTTTAAGGAGGTCCACCTTCTTTCTTCAATGTTGGGTCAGTAATGTTGTACGGATTTTCACTACGGCACCCGGACACGATGGTTGACTATCCACTATCCAGGCCTCTCCCATACTGGATATGGCATGAAATATCTGGGTTCACAATTAAGGAGGGGGCAATTTTCCGGCCCCCTTATGCCTAGTACAAATCCTGCTATAACAGCAAAATTTGGTGAGAGGCCTAAAGCAGGATTCCCTATGGGCGCAAAGCAGTTTGCAATCTTTACGGGCCCTCCCAGTGGATGTAATTGTGCCCAGCAAGGGTGTGAACCTGATTACAATGGATTTAAATACATGTAAATATGCAAAATTGGATTAACACTAAATCTTCTAGGAATGTGGTATGTTCTCTGGGGAGAAATACATCCGCCATCTGTTCACGCTCCACTGCCACTGCAGCAAGGATGGAGAATTTGGTGCCCAAATCTCTGTTCACTGCAGTGTGACCAGAAAATCCCATCAATGTGAACAGTCGTAAGATTCCGCCCATCAGCTTTCTGACTGAACTTAACACTTTGCCATTTTTTGGGAAAATTTCACCCGAGGTCGGGGCTGGAAACATTCCATATTCCCATCCCCACCACAGCACTTAGACTCAAAATGGTAAAATCAGGCCCTAAGTGCCAGATCTGGGCGTCAAATGGATCCGAGCCCGGAATCCTCTTTCCAGCGCGCCCATATGCTTTTTGCTGGCACCGGTCTGATTCGCACTGTGGGCGGGGCTTAGTGCTGCTGGACCAATCGGAGCTCTGAACTGCGTATGCGCAGTTCGAACAAAAATCCGAAGCAGCGCGCCCGGGTGGGGAGAAAAAAGCAGAGAGAGCGGCCCAGATCATCTGCAAGGGGGGGGGGGGGTGGAGGTGGGAGGAGGAGAGGGGGCAGGACCCAGATCACCCTCTGGGGGAGGTGGGGGTGGGAGGAGGAGAGGGGACGGGATGCAGATCACCCTCTGGGGGGGCGTGGGGGTAGGAGGAGGAGAGGGAGTGTGACGGGTCCATCTGGCTCACCAAGTCAGTTACAATACCACGTTCAGCATCTACTGAACCATCTTGGTTACAAAGGATAATGGCATTAGAGTTCTGCATGTTAGCCTTGCTTATGCTAAAAATTGTATCCTTGGTGTCGGCAGCCATTCCTGATGTTACAGTACTGATAGCACCAGGAAGATCAACCAGTACCATTCATTATCCTTTGTATCCAAGATGGTTCAGTAGATGCTGAACGCAGTATTGTAACTGACTTGGTGAGCCAGATGGACCCACAAGGCAGAAGGGCCATCTTTGTGTTGACCAAAGTGGATCTAGCTGAGGAACATACAGCTTATCTTGCTAACGGAAGGACGGTGGAGGGAGACCAGCGATCGAGGTAGGTTGGGGGTGTGCTCTGCCGAGGGGCGCCTGCCTCCCAGGGGGGTCTGATCCGGGTGGGGTGGGGGGGGGGGGTCTGCCGGGGGGGTCTGCCTCCCAGGGGGGTCCGATCCTGGGGAGGGGGGGGGGGGGGCGGTCTGCCGGGGGGGGGGGGGCCTGCCTCCCAGGGGGGTCTGATCTGGGGGAAGGGGGGGGGGTCTGCCGGTGTGGTTAGCGGGCGGGTCCGCGAAGGATGGTCGAGGAGGATGGTGACTTCACAAGGGCAGAGAGAGCTTCGGAGGTTCCCCTGCAGAATAGAAATCCACTTCGGACTTTTATTCTGCAGGTCGTTAAAAGCGCGGATCCGGAACAGGCCAGAAGACGGTAAAGTGGGATTTGGCAGTAGGGTTAGGTGCACGGTTAATTAAGTCGATTTAAATGCATGCGGGCCGGACCCACGCCCGAATTGGGTGTCGGTAAAGCCGCGATCTGCTCGGAATCGGGTGCAGATCGCGGTATAGGCCCGACGCCCAACTTTACCGCGATTTCACGCCTGAAAACGGGTGCAAAGTTTTGGTAAAATCGGGCCCTTAGTCTCAAAATGGGAGAATTCTGCCCTGTATCTCAGTTGTCCCTAAACCATCTCTTCTTAAAATATAGCTCATCATACCATTATAGCTTTACCAGCCAATCTGATTCCAATATAACTGGGACAAATCTTTCTCAACCCAAGTGAATTTGTCTTTTTACACTCTGAATTTTTACACTCGATTGTTCCTTTTCCATAGCTAATCTAAACCTTATGATAATGTGATTACTGTTCTTAAATGTTTCCCTGCTGATACTTGAATGACTTGATTCCCCCGTTCATCAAAACCAGATTCTGCAATGCCTCCTTCCTCATTGTACCAGAAACATAGTGACAAAAAAATTCTATGATACATGCTCCAGAAACACGTTTCCTTTATATTATCACCATCCCAGCTTATTTAGGATAATTGAAGTCTCCTATTATTATAGCTTGCTAGTTCTTGCACCTCTCTAACTCCCTTGCAAATTTATTCTTTTATACTTTTGCCACTAGCTTATTTGAGAAATATGATCTGACTCTTTTAGAAATAGCACTGAAATACAAATGTGTTATAAAATTAAACATTTGTGACATCTCACCAATTCACACATGACTCACAGGACCTATGACAATCGACAACTCTATTTGTATCATAGAATTATAGATTCCCTACAGTGCAGAAGACGGTAAAGTGGGATTTGGCAGTAGGGTTGGGTGCGCGGTTCATTAAGTCGATTTAAATGCCCATCGAGTCTGCACCGACCACAATCCCATCCAGGCCCAATCCCTATAACCCCATGCATTTACCCGAGCTAGTCCCCCTGTCATTAAGGGGCAATTTAGCATGGCCAGTCCACCTAACCCGCACATCTTTGGACTGTGGGAGGAAACCAGAGCACCCGGAGGAAACCCACGCAGACACAGGGAGAACGTGCAAACTCCACACAGACAGTGACTCAAGCCGGGAATCGAACCCGGGTCCCTGGTGCTGTGAGGCAGCAATACTAACCACTGTGCTACAGTGCCGCCCATGTATCAGAGAGCGTGCAAAGGAGATTGACTGGAATGGTATCGGGAATGAGGAATTTGGTTTTGTGAAAAGACTGAAAAGTTAGGGTAATTGTCCTGAGAGCAGAGAAAGTAAAAGGGACATATAATACAGGTGTTCAACATTATGGGCAGGATTTTACGGCCTGGCAGATTTAGCCCTGGCCCAGGGTTAGAGTTAGGGTGAGGACCATTTAAATTGCTGTTTACTTTGGTAGACTTGTAATATCCTGCCAGGCAGGAAGAAATGTAAAATCCTGGCCATGAAGTTTTTGATACAGTAAATAGCAAGGAACTGTTTCCACAGGTCAATAATCAAAGGTCACAGAATTAAGATAATTGGTAAAAGATCCAGAGGGCACATGCAGAAAGTTATTTGATGGAATGAGTTGTTATGATCTGGAATGCGGTGCGTGAATGTATGTTGAAAGCAGATTCAGTATGACTTTCATGCAGTATGAATTTGCAAACTGCAGAGCTGGAACAGTTTTCATGCAGCCAGGCCTTGGGCAATCAACTTCCTGTTGAAACCAGACATGCCTGGAACTGCCTGGCTAGGTGCTAACGGCAACATTGTTTCAGAATGAACCGTTGTTTACACATCCAGTGAACCTGCTTTCTTAGAAGAATGCTGCACAGACTTGGCAGCATCCAGCTCAGTGGAAGGCTAGAGGCATAGCATGTCAAGGACATGCAATTGATAGTTGAAGGTTCAACCATGTTCTATGACCTCCAAATATGGAAAGTAGTCACCTCAATGGAGCTTCCTGCCCCCGCCCAATGGATAAAGGCCAGAGTCTTTGAGAATGGTGAGAAGAAGGGGATAAAAAAGGGCCAACCTGAAGCCCCAGCTTTCTCTGCCTTTTGCAATGGCGTCTCCAGAGAGCTCCTTCGACTGGCAACCGAGCAGCACAGCAACTCCAGCTCCTTGTACCTCGTGGGGAGCATCATCAGACTGACAGGCACAGAAGATAACCGCAATGAGATGACCGGAAGACCAGAACCAGCCATAGGCCGAGAGGAGAAGCCCAAATCGACGACTACAGATACTGAAACATCAACCAAAGCTCAAAGACCGAGGAACAGCCTGTCCCAGCCTTATTGAATGGGTGCTACCAGTTTTTTCAGACGAACAGTTCAAATACAGTAATAGGGACCTGTGGATAGGGTGTAGCGAATCCTCAGAAGCATATGTCAGAAGTGGATAGCTAGTGTAGATTTGAGACTGTTGATTTAGAGATTTAAGACTGTTTACTGAAAGCCCAGCGAAGAGATTGATAGAATTTAATTAAAATACACAATAGCAGAGTCTGATAAACAATGTTTTCCTTGATAAAATGTTCAATAAAGTTCGACTTTCACCTGACTCTTGTCCTAGAATCATAGAGGTTTACAGCATGGAAACAGGCCCTTTGGCCCAACTTGTCCATGACGCCCCTTTTTTTGACTCCTAAACTAATCCCAATTGCCCATGTTTGGCCTATATCCCTCTATACCCTTCTTACCCATGTAACTGTCTGAATGCTTTTTAAAAGACAAAATTGTACCTGCCTCTACTACTACCTCTGACAGCTTGTTCCAGACACTCACCACTCTCTGTGTGAAAAAATTGCCCCTCTGGACCCTTTTGTATCTCTCCCCTCTCAGCTTAAACCTATGCCCTCTAGTTTTAAATTCCCGTACCTTTGGGAAAAGATATTGACGATCTAGCTGATCTGTGCCCCTCATTATTTTATAGACCTCTATAAGATCACCCATAAGCCTCCTACGCTTCAGAAAATAAAGTCCCAGTCTATCCAGCCTCTCCTTATAACTCAAACCATCAAGTCTCAGTAGCATTCTAGTAAATCTTTTCGACACTCTTTCTAGTTTAATAATATCCTTTCTATAATAGGGTGACCAGAACCAGACACAGTATTCCAAGTGTGACCTTACCAATGTCTTTTACAACTTCAACAAGATGTCCCAACTCCTTGATTTCAATGTTCTGACCAATGAAACCAAGCATGCCGAATGCCTTCTTCACCACTCCGTCCACCTGTGACTCCACTTTCAAGAAGCTATGAACCTGTACCCCAAGATCCCTTTGTTCTATAACTTTCCCCAATGCCCTACCATTAACTGAGTAAGTCCTACCCTGGTCCAATCGACCAAAATGCATCACCTTGCATTTATCTAAATTAAACTCCATCTGCCATTCACCAGCCCACTGGCCCAATTGATCAAGATCCCATTGCAATCCTAGATAACCTTCTTCACTGTCCACTATGCCACCAATCTTGGTGTCATCTACAAGCTTATTAACCATGCCTACTAAATTCTCATCCAAATCATTAACATAAATGACAAATACCAGTGGACCCAGCACCGATCCCTGAGGCACACAACTGGCTTCCATTTCGAAAAACAACCCTTTACCACCACCCTCTCTTCTATCATCAAGCCAATTTCGTATCAATTTGGCTACCTCACCCTGGATCCCGTGAAATTTAACCTTATGCAACAACCTACCATGTGGTACCTTGTCAAAGGCCTTGAAAAAGTCCATGTGGACAACACCAACTGTACTGCCCTCATCGACCTTCTTGGTTACCCCTTCAAAAAACAATCAAATTTGTAAGACATGATTTTTCACTCACAAATCCATGCTGACTGTGCCTTATCAGTCCTTGTGTCTCTAAATGACTGTAGATCCTCTCTCTCTCAAAAAGCCTTCCAACAACTTACCCACTACAGATGTGAGGCTCACCGACCTGTAGTTCCCAGGCTTTTCCCTGCAGCCTTTCTTAAACAAAGGCACAACATTTGCCACCCTCCAATCGTCAGGCACCTCACCTATTGATGATTCAACTATCTCTGCTAGGGGACGTACAATTTCCTCCCTCGCCTCCTACAGTGTCCTGGGATACACTTCATCAGGTCCTGGGGATTTATCTACCTTGATGCACTTTAAGACTTACAGCACTCCTCAAGACATCACTATTTATTTCCCCAACTTCCCTAACATCCATGCTTTTCTCAACAGTGAATACTGATGAGAAATATTCATTTAGAATCTCACCCATCTCTTGTGGATCTGCACATAGATGACCTTGTTGAGGTCCTACTCTCTCCCTAGTTACTCTTTTTGCCCTTTATGTATTTGTAAAAGCTCTTTGGATTCTCCTTTGTCTTATCTGTCAAAACAATCTTGTGTCTCCTTTTTACCCTCCTGATTTCTCTCTTAATTCTATTCCTATACCCTCTATACTCTTCAAGGGATCCACTTGATCCCAACTGCCTATGCATGTCATGTGCCTCCTTCTTCTTCTTGACCAGGGCCTCAATATTCCGAGTTATCCAGGGTTCCCTACTTCTACCAGCCTTACCCTTCACTCTCAGAGGAATGTGCTTACCCTGAATCCTGGTTAACACACTTTTAAAAGCCTCCCACTTACCAGACGTTCCTTGCCTTCCCACAGATTCCCCCAATTAACTGTTGAATGTTCCTGCCTGATACCATCAAAATTGGCCTTGCCCCAATTTAGAATTTTAACTTTTGGGCCAGACCTATCATTCTTCATAGCTATCTTAAAACTAATGGAATTATGGTCACTGGTCCCAAAGTGACCGCTCTCTAACACTTCTGTCACCTGCTCTTTCTTATTTCCCAAGAGGAGGTCAAGTTTTGCCCCCTCTCTAGACGGGCCATCCACATACTGAATGAGAAATTCCCCCTGAATACACTCAACAAATTTCTCTCCGCCCAAGCCTCTGATACTATGACTGTCCCAGTCAATGTTGGGAAAGTAAAAATCCCCTACTATTACCCCCCTATTTTTCTTGGAACTATTGTTTGTCTATCTCACTATGTAATGCACCTGAATTAAAAAGGGTTACTGTAAACTGGTCAAGGTTAGTCAGGATACTTCCACTTTACAACATGACTAAGTTGGCAGAATCTTGAAGGACATATCTGCCAGACTGGACCTGCATCAGGTGGTGAGAAAACAATTAAAAGGGAAAAACATACTTGACCTTGTCCGCACCAATCTATCTGTTGCAAATGCATCTGTTCATGTCAATATTGGTAGTAGTGATCACCCCATAGTCCTTGAGAAGACTAAGTTCCATCTTCACACAGATAATATCCTCAATCATGTCTTGTAGCGCTACCACTCTGCTAATTGGGCTAAATTTGGAACAGATCTCGCATTCAAAACTGGGCATCCATGAGGTATTGTGGCCAATCAAGAGAACAGAATTGTATTCAACCACAATCTGTAAACTCATGGCTTGACATATTCACTCACTCTACCAATATCACTCAACCTTGGTTTAATCAGAAGTTCTGAAGATCATGCCAGGAGCAGCACCAGGCATACCCAATAACCTGGAGAAGCTGCAACATAGGTCTATATGCATGCTAAATAGTGGAAGCAAACAGAGCAGTGTGATCTCACAACCAAAGCGTGGAGTAGTACTGAAGACTTGTATTCCAGAAGATTATTGGTCGCGGGGGGCGGGGGGGGGGGGGGGGGGTGTGCGGAGAGGTTGAGGAAATTTGGAGATCACAGGGGAGTGGGAGATCACTGGCGAACAGAGTTGAGGACGTGAGAATTGGAGACCACATGGGATAAGGCAGTCAGAGTTCATGGAGGGTGGTGTGGTTAGAGGAGTCAGCGATCACAGAGGGCTGGAAAAGTTAGGAATCATGAGGTTGGGGGGCATCAGATCGCAGTGGATATGATCATATGGTCCATTAAGAGATTACCCTGGGGGGCTGAGAGGAAATATTCCTGCTCCTCCTAGTCCACAAACAGCGTAGTACATATATTTACCTCATGATACTAGTCCTTCTCACATCTTTTTACCTGTTTGGATTCCCAAGAACCACAAACATGACCTCCATGAACTACCAATAAAATTTGATGCACACAGTCTTCGAACTAGTTTCAACAGACCTACTTGTTCCTGGGACTGATTGATTTCCCAAACATGCACTTCGATCAAAACTAGTTGCGGATTGGTTGGAGGTGTGTTGGCATGGGGTTTCAGAATATAAAGTTTTTTACTTCCCACCTGTCCCCAACTTACCTGTTCATGGGTGTTAAAATTCCCCCAAGGGACAGAACGACATGCCCGAGCAGTACCCTGGAAGTGCCCCCAAGCAGAGTCCCCTGGATTTGCCTCCTAGCACTGCCTCCTGGCACTGCCCCAGGCACTACCAAGGGAAAGTGCTGGGGGGCTTCCTTTGTGGATGTCAATGGGGGGGTACCCCATGTCCGTAGAGGGGGAGGGCTTCCCTGAGTCTTTTAAAGGGGGTTCCATGTTTCCATGGTAGGGGAGGCTTTTGTGTATCTGTGGGGTGGAGGGGGGGGAGAGGGGTGGTGGTTCCGCACGTGCATGAGTGGGTTCCCTGTGTATGTGGTAGGCAGGGGATGGTTTCTGTGTCCATGGATGGGGGACCCTTGTTTTTATTTTTATTTCTGTTAGCTCGGGGTGGCCTTTCAGTACCTGTCCTGCCAGCATGATAGCGTAGGGCCTGCCTCCAGCATTTCTTTCAACTGAGTCTCAAAAAATATGATGGGAAAAGCCATCAGTGGAGCTGGTAGGCTACTTACTGGTTTTCACGCCCAAAATGACAGTTTACAAATGGAAAATTCCACCCTATATGATTCATTTCACATCTTCAATGGGAACGTGGAACATTGGGAATAGGAGTCCCCAATTCAGCCTCTCAAGTCTACTGCATCAGTCAGTTCAATCATGGCTGATCTGTACTTCACTCCTACTTATCTACCTCAACTCCATAATTACATAATGCCCCTCCCTGACAAAAAACAATCAGACTCCATCTTGAAAGCTCAATGTGGCCCAGAATCCATCGTCTTTTGTTTTGGGAGGGTTACAAATTTGTCCAGATGCTTAAACCAAATTCCTATTGGCATTATTTTAAAATGTGTTTTAACCCAGTGCTTATAAATAGCCTTAACTGCTTGCATGATTGGAAAGTTTCCCTTATAAAGTTGTGGCTGGCTGAGTTTTACTGCCCATTGACTATGTTGTATATTTAAACAAAAGGCTCAGGCTTCTGGTTCTGAAGCTTCAGCATCTATGTTCAGGATGGAATGATGAGGCTCTGGTGGGAGGGTATAACAAAACCGGACTATATAACTTCTTGTGGGTCACCATCCTGTCTGCAATGAGCGAGAAACCTAATGAGCAAAGTTTGGACAGGTCTGTGCTCGCCAAGCCTGTGTCAAATGTTAGGGCATTTGGGATTGTTTAAAGGTGGAATGATACCGTGAGCAGTGCAACACCCCAAATGCTAACATGTTTAAAATGGATCAGTGCCATTATTGATAGACAAAACTCAAACGAAAACCAATCAGTCTCCAACCCAAACTATCCCCACTCCGTGTGATTGAGTTGGAAGTTAAGGCCACACAAGTCGGCAAATCCAGCTGATCCCAATGTACTCTTTTTCCCCAGTGTAAACATGCTTTAAGCAAGTGTCACAATGAAAGCTTATGGAGTTCTGCACTTAAAAGTCTTTAAGAGATTAAAGAGTTTAAGGCTGTGTGCTAGAGTTTGCATATGCTGTATAAATTAATTTACTTGGCCTGCAACATCAAACCAGCATAGAGAGCAGCCAGATGTATAGCATTTTCTCAAGCAGGTCAACTGCCTGCATTCACAGCAATAGTTTGCTGCAGAACAGCTGTTAAAAGTGCTTTGATAAACTTAAGTGTTCATAAATTTGATTGGTGCCACTTTGCCATATGTTTCCTTGCACAACATTTCTAATTTATTGTTCTTCAGTTCTTCCTGGTTTTTCAGATATAACATTTCAAAGTGTCTACAATCCTTCAGAAACATGCTGATCCAGTTCAACAGCATTGTGAAATCATAAAACAGTAACATCATAAAGCAGCGCTGAAAGTAAGAGCTGCAAATCTAAATGCTTTCAGGTACATCATTTGCTAATAAAAGGACTTGCATTTCTAGAGCACCTTTCATGGCCTCAAGGCACCTCCAAAGCATGTTACAACCATTAAAGTTTTGAGGTAAAATAACCATTGTAGTTTCGAAACCGTAGCTGCCATTGTTCACAAAGTATTGTCCAACACCAAGGGGCTAACGACCAGGAAATCTGTTTTCGTAATACTTGTCTGGACACAAGGGAAAACTCTCCTCCTGATCCTCCAAAATGGGATGGAACAGAATCTCTTAATCTATCTGAAAAGGCAAACAGAGCTTTGCTTTACACAGCAGCCAAAAACGATAGCATCTCTGACAATGCAGCACTCCCTCAGTACTGCACTAGTGTATTGGTTTTGATTAAGTGCTCAATTCTCTGGTATAGGACTTGAACTCTGACCTTCTGACAGAGGTAAAGAATGCTCTCACTGAACCACCGCTGACACTTAGTAATCATTTAAATTATTGCCTCACAGAAAAGGTTTGTCCTCCTTGGATTGAGCAGTCACAAAATTACAATTTGCCGAGGCACCTTCAGTCATCCTGTGTTCAATGTGATGAGCACCTGCACCCATTTGCAACGTGAAGCTATTCTAAGGCTTAACATTAATTTCTCATTCAAATTCCAAGTTTCAAAGCCTAAGCAAATCTGCAAAGCTGAGAACTATGTAAATAGTATATTTCGAGAGGAAGTCGTCCCACAGCTTTGGGCTGTGTAGGGAATTTGTGACCACCAAGCAGTCAAGGAGGACGAGGCAATAGTGGAACCCCAAATCCAACTGGTATTCAGTTCTAAATACTGGTGAGAGTGAGTGTTCTTCTGGGGCATAACGTCTGGGCCAATATTCCATTGCAACACAGGGGGCACTATTTTACCATTTTGATTCTAAGTGCTGGGTGGACTTGAAACTGGGAGTGTTTCAGATCCGACTTTCAGACCCGTTCTCAGGCGCCCCCATATGCACTCTGCCTGAAAAAATATCAACGAGTCCGAATCGCGCTACACAAGCCTGAGGGCGGAGTTTAATGTGCCCAAAACCCTGCAGCTCCGATCGGAGCCTCCAATTTTGCATGTGCACAAAACAAATAAGAGAATGCTGCTCCCCTGCCACATCCCTCCTGGGCCAGATATTGCCTCCTCCTGGCCCCCACTGACATTGCCCCACCCCCACAACATTACAGACCCCCTTATCCCCCCATCCCCCTCCATTAGCAATCGTGGGGCCCTCCCCCCCTTCTCCCCACTGATCACAGGCAGAGTGGCAGCGGACTCCCCTCCCCCCCCCCATTGATCACAGACAAAGTGGCAGCAGACCCCCCTTTCCCTCCACTGATCTCAAGCAGAGTGGCAGCAGACTGTCCTTCCCCCCCACCCCACTGATCTCAAGCAGAGAGCCGTCAGACGCTCGGCACTTACCTCCTCACTAACCCTCACTGATGGAGTGCCCGAATCGGACTTGTATGGAGCATGTCTGTTTTGTGCCAATTCCGGATGGGCCAATGCGGTGTTAAAGGGGGAAGTGCTAGTAAAGTTGGCCGTGCAGCCCATTGCCCATTAAGTCAATTTAAATGCATGCAAATGCGCTTAAATGGCGTCGCGCCCGTTTTGGGTGTGGCCCCGAACACGGCCATTTTTGGGCCTTGGTAAAGGGGGAACTGGCACAGAGGCGGGCGTGGATCGCGCTACTCGCCTCACGCCCGACTTTACCAAGTTTTCACGCCCGAAAACGGGCGCAACGCAATGGTAAAATCGGGCCCAGGATGTTGAGCTTTAAAAGGGACATAAGGAAGACTAGGAAGGCAATATTAATAGAAAGCAATAGTCATAGAAGTTTCTATAGTTAGGGGAACAGACAGGTATTTCTGCGGGTGCAGATGTGCACCTAGGATGTTATCTTGCTTCTTGGTGCCAGAGTCACTTATGTTACTGAGTGCCTGTTGAACACTCTGAGGGGAGAGGATGAACAGCCAGTGATCATGATACACATCGGTACCAAGGTAGAAAGATTTTAGCAGATTATAGGAAGCTCAGAAAAATACCAACAAACAAGACCACAAAAATAATAATCTCTGACTGCTCCCTGTGCCACGTGCTAATAAGTATAGAAATAGAAAATTAGAGAAGATGAATGCTTGGAAGCAGCAATGGTACAAGAGAAAGGACTTCAGGCTTGATTCTGGGAAAGGTGGAACTTACTTAGGCTGGATGGGCTGCACACAAACAGACCTAGTTGGTCAGTTGCAAGTGTTGTTGGAAGGTTTAAGCTAACACAGCAGGGGATGGGAACCAAGATAGAAACATAGAAAATAGAAGCAGTAGAGGCCATTCAGCCCTTCGAGATGGTGCCACCATTCATTATCATGCTGATCATCCCACCTTACCTCCTTTAATCCCCTTCACCTCAAGTGCTATATCTAACTGATGTAGCAATAAAAAGGTAAACTAAGATGCATGAAGGTTTGGAAAAGACAGACCATTATAAGTTAAGTTTATTTATTAGTGTCACAAGTAGGTTTATATTAACATTACAATGAAGTTACTGTGAAAAGCCCTTAGTCACCACACACCGGCGTCTGTTCAGGTACACTGAGGGAGAATTTAGCATGACCAGTGCACTTAGCCAACGCGTCTTTCGGACTGTGGGAGAAAAACGGAGCGCCCAGAGGAAACCCACACAGACACGGGGAGAACATGCAGACTCCGCACTGTGACCCAAGTGGGGAATCGAACCTGGGTCCCTGGCACTGTGAGGCAGCAGTGCTAACCAAGTAAGAAATAGTAGGCATTGGATGGGGTCATATTATGAGGAAATGCAATAAGGTCTAAATTATTTTTATGGTGCATATATGCAAACACACAAAGCATTCTAAATTAGGTTGATGAGCTACAGATGCAGTTAGAGCATGGGAATATGATGCTGTGGCAATAACAAAGGCCTGGATCTAAAAAAGGCAGGATTGGGTACGAAATATTCATGGATAAAAGATACTGAGTAATAAGAGGGAATAAAAGAAACAAAGAGGGATGGCAGTATTGATTAAGGATCTGGAATGCACTGCCTGTGACTGGGATAGAGGTAGATCTGGTAAAAGGGGATTGGATATGCACTGAAGAGAAAACAAATGTAGGGCTATTGAGAAAGTGCAGGGTATGGGACTAGCTGTGTTTCTCTTGCAGGGAGCCAGGACAGTCATGATGGGCTGAAGAGCCTCCTTCTGTGCTGTCATCATTCTATGATCTCTGATTTCTTCACCAAGTCAGTGATACAAATGCTAGAATTCTCTGGCCCTTCATGCCCCACTGCCACTGCCAGCGAGAACAGAGAATTTGGTGCTCAGCCAAATCTCCATTGACTTTAGCTGGACCAGAGAATCCCACCGGCGTAAATGGCCGGAGAATTCCGCCCAAAGTTTGTTTCAACTGAGGAAGTAATTCCAATTCAATGATGTAGAAGGATTTTAGTAGAAGAATTCCTGTAGAAGAATTTTACCGATCATTGAACTTGCCACATGTCAGAGATTATATTTACAGTCATTTTTACTTAGGTCTAATAAGCATGTTGATATTCATGGGTTTGATTCCACTACAGGAAGTAATATCCTGTGAATGTCCAAGAGTGACTCACTCCATAAATTCAGCATTGTTACCAAGTTGAAAATGCTTCACAACAAACTAAATTTAAGAATGTAAATCAGGTGTCGATGCTCTGATGTGAATCAGAGTCACATGATACCTCCTTCTGAGAATCTCATATTGCTTGGTTTGCTGTCCAGTCAAGCTCTAATGCTGGAGTCACCTTGAATTTTCACTGTTACTTGAGTGTTGTACAAAGTCAAAACCCTTCACACTGCAATGCTCCATCGTAAGTGCCAAGTTGCATGAGTGGAACAAGCTTTGCATATTTCTATGTTTTTTATGATGTGACATTCTTCCACTCTATGATCCGGTATTCAGTTCTGGATGGTGAAGCAAAGATCCTGTATTTGAAATCTAAAATTCAAGAGATCTCTGTTTTCTCACAGGACAATGTAAATTCTCTGTTCGAGGTGTGCAGTCTGAAGAAAATAATCTTAGAAAGGAAAGTGACAACAAATGCAATTCACTTCTGACAAGCAAGAATTGTAGCCTTCATACCTTACGGCATAGATGTACAAAGTTAAACACACCATTATCAAAAATTACAACAGGTTATAGGCCAAAGATATACAGAGTATCTGAATCAACAAACAGAAAATATCTCTGACAAGTAGAATCTAACACCTACTGTGAAAGCACAAAAGGTTCAAGAGTTTTTGCCAGTAACTTTGTAGACTAGAGCCAAGTATTCTCTGTGATGAGCTTTTTCTCATAATGATCACATCAAATTCCTGCAGTTCTTTCATGTTTAATTGTTCTCGTGCTTGCTATATTAAATGCATGAAATAGTATAAACAAACTGAAAGACTGATTTCCAATGACTTGATTGAAAGGATGGCATTTTACATAGAATTACACAGAATGTACAGCACTGAAACTGGCCATTCAGACCTTCTGGTCCATGACGATATTTAAACTTTACACAAGCCTCCCAATCTACTTCATCTAACCATATCAAGATATTCTTTTCTTCCTTTCTTCTTCTTATTGTCTCTTGCACTTAGATAAAGTATTTTGCTTTAAGAATAATTGGAAAGTTCAGGTCTCTCTGTCTCCTTGTTTTCAGCCATCCAATAACAGCAAAACAAGATGCTATTTCTCTGTGGAGTGGCTGGAAATTAGATATGGAGGAACAGCTAATGTTCTGGGATGAAAAGCTGAAATATTCCCTGGTCACAATTGTTTAATTAGGGTTACTTCAATTAGAGGACAGGAGATTATATGGAGGCACAGAATAAAAAAAAGAGGATTTGATCAAGTGAACTTGTATATTCACAGACGAGCATAATTTGAACAATCAGGAAGTCTCTCAAATAAAATTAGTCTCTCAAATAAATTGAACAACCTTAGCTCATACTGCAACGAATACAGAACTCTGTGGAAATTCTCCTTAGCTTGCCCCCACCCCATCCCTCCCTCCCCCACCCCCCTCCCCCACCCCCTCCCCCCTCCCCTACCCCCCTCCCCCTCCCCCACCCCCCTCCCCCACCCCCACTCCCCTCCCCCACACTCACCCCCCTCCCCCACCCCCCTCCCTCACTCCCACCCCCCTCCCCCACCCCCCTTCCCCACTCCCCTCCCCCACTCTCACTCCCCTCCCCCACCCCCCTCCCTCACTTCCACCCCCTTCCCCTGCCCCCCTCCCCCATTCCCACCCCCACCCCCCACTCCCACTCCCCTCCCCTACCCCCCTCCCCCACTCCCACCCTATGATGAGGGACTGAGTATGTCCTATGATGAGGGACTGAGTAAATTGGGCTTATAATCTCTGGAGTTGAGAAGAATGAGACACGATCTCAATGGAACTTACTAAATTCTGAAAGAGTTTGATAAGGTTGTCACAGAGAATCTAGAGCATGGGGCCACAGTCTCAGGATAAGGGGCTGATCATTTAGGACTGAGTTGAGGAGAATTCACACCAAGGGTTGTGAATATTTGGAATTATCTACCGCAGATGGTCGAGGAAGCTCCTTTGTTGAATATATTTAAGACTGGGATAGACAGATTTTTGGTCTCAAGGAATTAAGAAATGTCGGCAGAAGGCAGAAAAATTGAGCTAAAGCCCAACGGCAGCTATGATCATACTGAAAGGAGGAGCAGACTTGATGGGCCATATGGTCCACACCTGATCCTGTTTCTGATGTTCTTGTGAGCTGTCTAATGCCTTACTCACTCATTGTAATATTAGAACCAGCTTTGGGATGGTTGGGAAGGTAGTGGGCATGTTACCTGTTTGCTTTAATGAGGCCATTGTCTTCAAATACGCCGTTAGAGCTGGCATAAAATTCACTCCAATAAATGAATCCATCTATGAATCCATACAATTCAAGTTTCTCAAGTCACATTGCACAATTGCTCTTAACAATGCACAACCCATTATGTCCCATGGAGTATTTGATTATCTCTACCCAGTCTTAACGACCGTCAATATTGGAAACAGATTTCTTCAAAACATAGTATTAATTGTTTTTACTATGAATCCATTCTTTGGCTGACATTAACTGCTTTTGTACAAATTGACCGACAATTTTCTATCCACTTAAAATAAATAGGGAGAAAATGGTATTGGATCCAAGTACAAAAACTGAAAGCCGTGGCCTGTATGTTCATTACTTTGTAATGAAAAGAAGGGCTTTGTTTCCTATTAGTTAAAAACTATTTCATTAAATTTATCACCATTTCCTTTGCTCCAAAAGCTTTCATGTTAACCACAAGTCTCTTGTGAGGCACCTTATCAAATGTTTTCAGAAAATCTAGACATATAACATCCAACATATTATCAACCTCCACCAATTTTGTTACATCTTCAAAGAATTCCCATCACTTTTTTAGGCCTGTCTTTCATAAATCTGCATTGGCTTAGAGTTATTACCTTTAGGCTTTTTCAATGTGTCTGAATTGTTTCCTTCATAATAAACCCCGTTGCCTTTCCTGCTATCAATATCAAGCTAATAGGCATGTAATTCCCAGCATCATATTTCAGATCTCCTTTCTCCCACAAAATAGAGCACTAGAATGTGTTCAAACATCTGGCAGTAGCCCTGCATTTAATGAGTTGCAAAGATTTTCAAGCACAGTTCCCTTACTTCAACCCTCTTTTCTTTAAGTGCCTTTGGACGCATTCCACCTGATTCTGTTGTATTGCTAGTATTCAAGAACAGCAAACAATTTAATTACCATTTCAATATCAAGCGTTGCTTTGCTGCATAAACTTGGAACTGTCTCCTGTTCGTCAATTAATTTATGTTGTACAGAAGCTGGTGGTTAATATTAAAACTGAGACCAAAATGTTCAAATTGGGAGTTAATAGTAATAAAGAAAGCAACACTACTTTGTTTCTCCAATAAAGAAAAACTGTGCTAATAATAAACGTTAAAACCGCTCCTATCTTTTTTCTCTGTTGCTAGCTAATCTTTTTATCACTCAAATCGGTTTTGCCTATTCCAAATATATTAATTTTTACTTGCCATTTATAAATTTTTTTTGATGTTTTCTTTTCATATTTTATCAGTCACTAACCTGGCTTACTTATGTTCCAATCTGCCTTTTTCTCTATTTTCTGTTTGAAAGCCTGTATTTTTTTTACCCGATTATTATTTTCCCATTTAACCATTTTGGCCTGATTTTGATTTCAACCTCTGACTTATAAAGATAGATCCAGTAAGCAATATGCATTAAAAAAAGCACTTGTTAAATTATATTTGCTTAATTGTATTTGGTAAGTATTATTCACACCAGTCTGATGATGCACTGCCTGGATGAGTGCAACTGCAACAACACTCAAGGAGCTCAACACCATCCAGGAAAAAGCAGCCCACTTGATATGCACCCCATCCACCACCTCCAAAATCCACTCCTTCCACCATTGACACACAGTGGCAGCACTATCTAGAAAATGCAGTGCAACAACTCACCAAGGCTCCTTCAACAGCATCTTCCAAACCCACAACCTCTACCACCAAGGAAGACAAGAGCAGCAGATGCATGGGAACTCCTATCACAGGGTCCTGAAAATCTGGAACTCCCTTCCTAACAGCACTGTGGTTGTACCTACATCACATAGATGGTAGCGGTTTAGGAAGGTGGCTTACCACCAATTTCTCAAGAGCAATTAGGAATGGGCAATGGATGCTACCCCTGCTAAGAACACCCACTTTTTGTAAAATAATAAAAATATCCCTTGAAGTGTGCTAAAGAACAAAAAAAATGAAATGCCCCTCAATGTTTACACACCTTTGATTAACTCTTGACAGGCCCCAATAGTTTTTACAGCCTCGCTCATTTGTTATTCCTTACCAACTACTTACATTTATACAGCATATTTAACATAATGAAACATCCCAAGGTGCTTCATAGGAGCATTATCAAACAAAGTATGACACCAGATCAGATGTTTGGTTCGATGACTGAAAGCTTAGTCAAAGAGGTAGGCTTTAAGAAGTGTCTTAAAGGGAGAAAATGAATTAGAAAGGCAGAGAGGGATAGGGAGGGAATCTCAAAGCTTGGGCTAAGGCAACTGAAGGCACGGCCACAAATAGTGAAGCAATTCTAAATGGGAATGCACAGGAGGTCAGAATTAGAGGAGCTCAGATACCTCAGAGCACTGTGGGTTTGGAGGAGATTACAAAGGTAGGGGAAAGGCCATGGAAGGATGCGGAAACGAGGGTCAGAATCTTAAAATTAAGACATTCCTTGACCAGGAACCAATGTAAATTAGCAGACATGGGGGTGATATGGGAATGGGATTTGCACTGAGTTAAGACATGGGCAGCACAGTTTTTGATTACCTCAAGGTAAAAGTGGTGAGAATGTGGGAGACTGCCCAGGCGTGCATTGGAATTCTCAAGTCCAGAAGCAACAAAGGCATGACTGAAGGTTTCAACAGCAGATGAGCTGTAACAAGTGAAGTTGAGCAATATTACGGAGATAGAAATAGATGGCCTTAGTGACGGCACAACTATGTGGTCGGAAGCTCATTTCAGGTTCAAATGCAACACCAAGTTAGCAAACAAACTGGTTTTATGTCAGACTATTGCCAGGGAGTGGTATGGAGTTGGCAGCTGGGAAACAAAGTTTAGAGAAAGCAATAGTTTCAGTCGCCCCAATACTTAGTTGGAGGAACTCTTTGTGCATCCAGTACTGGAAATCAGACAAGGGATCTGATAACTTAGCAACAGTGGAGGAGTTGAGAAAGGTGGTAGTGAAGTAAAGATAGGTGTTGTCAGCATACCTGTGAAAATTATTACTATGCCATTGGATGATGACCGGACTTTGGAGGAAACAACACGTTCAAGGACTTCAGAGAAGAAAAGGAGTTTGGAGAATGAGTGGGGTAGTTTGCAAGGATGGTCATGAATTTTTTTTTAAATAAGAAGTGCAGTTTTAAAGGAGACAGAAGTGACACCTAAAGAGAAAGAACCGTTTACAATATTAGCTAACAAGGAGACAGTAAATTGGAGAATATTACTGCTTATCCAATGCTGGATGTCAGAGAATCAACCTGTGAATTCAGAGACAATCAGGGTGATGGTAGAACTGGATACTGTCAGCATAAATGTGAAAACGAATGCTGCATTTTTAGATAATGTTACTGAAGGGCAACATGGCAGTGAGAAATAGGAGAGGCCTCGGATAGATCCTTTGGGAAACCAAAGGTAAAAGTGCAAGAATAAGAAGAGAGCCGTTGCATATGATGTCCTGACTATGTTTAGAAAGGGTAAGTAGCTAAGGGCAATCCCACCCAGTGGACATGTGTTGGAGAATGATAGCATTGTTGACCTCCTGTGATAAAAGCTGCAGACTGGTCCAAATGGAAAAGGAGGGATGGTTTACCTTTGTCACAGTCACAAAGGATGTCATTTGTGAATTTGGTAAGAGCCATTTCTGTTCTATTGCTGGGATGGTAAAAGTTTGGAAGGACTTGAATTTGGGAGTTAACTTTGGAAAGGAAGTGGAGATTGGAGATGGGGCAACAGTTTGCACAGTTTTGATGCCACAAAGACTTTCCCACACACCACATGGACTGGGGAGCCAAATGATTTTCAGTCCTTTGTCTTCTACAATTTCTGGTGAGTAACCAAATAGTGCAAGTGCAACCTAAATCTGGAATGAGGGCCACACTTTAAGTCTTCCAGAATCAGGGCTCTGCTACCATTTTGGCTGAGGCACAGAGCCCTTCCGACCTTGTGAAAAATCAGGCCTGAAGTATTCAACAACCCAGATAAGAATACCAACTCACGGTTTATTCTGATGGGATGTTGATCAAGGAACAAGATGAGACCAAGATGAAAACCCCTGGGTGAAATGATAACAATCTCCACTGAAGTGTTCACTTCTGCAATCACACCACTATGAAACAATTGCCTTTTGTTGAAATTTTATATATATATGTATATATAAGTGGTTAACAAATATATTGCGGTATTTCTTCATTGCTTGGCACAGATTTATATGCTTCAGATAAGCTCACCTTTGACAAAATGCATCTGGTGAAAGCTGCAGGTGGAAGATATCCCAAACAAAAGGCAATTTCATTTGTTTTGCAAAACTGTCATGGTGTTTCTCAAAAATTGAAACTAATTAATCTCATAATAGTTTTAAAAAGCGGCGTAAATAAAATTGCTGCAGGTGCTTTGAGTGCTGTCGAGTGCTGTCGAGTGCTGTGAAATTTCATTGTTGTGTCACAATTCTGCTAAAAGCATTCCAAATCTCACTGTTATTAATAAACAATTCTGTAAGTTAAACTCTCTCATCTACTTGAACATCTCCTGAATCTGTATTTTCTACATTCCATTTTATAAAAACAATTCAGTTTTTTAATAGAGCTCTTCAAATGTATAAGCGGTTTTGATAGAATACCTCAAGGAAAAAAACATTTCTTCTGGAAGGGACATCAGTAACCAGAGAACACAGATTTAAGGTAATTGGCAAAATAATTTAGGAGAGCGATGAGAAAATTTATTTTTAATACAATGTCCAGAGATTGTGCTTTCTTGCTGCCTGTAATCAATGGGCGGAATTCTTCCAAACAGCCTGTGATGGGCTTGGTGGCACGCGAACGCGGAGCATCTGGTGGGAGCCAAAAAGTCAGAATGCTGCTGACCTAAAACTCCATTGCCATTCTCCCAATGGCGGGTTATTGGAGCATCATCCTTCCTGCAGACAGGTGCTGCCAATGCCATTTATGTTGATTTGCATCTCATGAATGCTCAGTTAAACAGCTGCCCACCAGCATCCAGTCAGGTCTTTCATTCTTGCATCATGTCACACCAGTGGTAATTTTCGATGGCGTCAGACCTGATTGCTGATGATGATGTGCATAAATGGTCTTCAGTTCGCCAGAGACTTTGGGGTGAATGCAACAACTTTCTGCCATAGTGCAGCGCTGCTCCTGATTTGCTGTTCACCGGGGCAGGCCAGTTTCTGCCCTCCAACTCCATACCGAGCTGGTTTTCATGGACAGCACTGTGCTGCTGGACCCATGGACTCTGCTGTGACACCGAGTCGGATCAGTACAGTGCCTAAGGTTGGGGAGCACAATGGCTGCCTGCCACTTCACCTTGTCTCAAAATTGGAGCATTTTACCCAATATGTTTTGTATGGAAAGTGGTTTGTCTTTTTTTACCCTTGAAGTGTGTATTCTAATATAATTCAGCAGCAAGTATTTGTGAGTTGAAAATAAAGAATATTATTTAATCTTGCACACTTTCCCTGAATTAAATGTAATATCACACACACTCAGCCAAGTTAGATAGAGACAAAGATCATCCACTTTCATGGATTATAGTTATCTCAGTCCCTGGATTATGATATCTAGCCTGCCGTATTTCAGACCTATGGTCTTTTGAATGGTTGCAAATCTTTAAAGTTGAAAATACAGTTTTTGTAAAGTGATGGATTCACAGCAGCTTGTGAGGTTTTGTATAGTTACATTTTTGGGAGGTTGCTTCTTAGGTGAACTTTAACTTGAACAGCTTACATAGTCTGACTGCTTGATATTTCACAGCTTGTTTCTGAGTCTGCTTCATAGACTGACTGTATGGATCATTGGTTTTGCTGGAACTATAAACAGCTCCTCGCTGATCTTTTCAAGAGATAAAGACAACATGATGGCCTCCTTGTAGTTTTCCTAAGGTCAAAGTCTTTTCCCAGATAAGGTGGGGTGTTCATGCTGATTGCACATCCTGTGTTGTGGGTTAACAACTCTGAGAGTTTGAAACAGTTCCATCTGCCACCAAGTGAGTTTGATCTTCCCTGTTGTTCAGCATGAAACATGGAGACAGGTAGTCTGGAAAGTGCATAGTCCTTAAAAAAAGATATGAGTTAATTTCCCAGATGACTATGAATATCTCAAGAGGGTGAATGGCCTACTCCTGCTCCAAATTTGCATGGTGATATGTCATTTAATTATGTGTTCAACTGAAACTACATACTGACTAGCTCAAATGCCAAATTCACATGATGTGCAACAACCATTTTAAAAGTTTGTTTGTGTCCAGTTTTTAAAAATACTGATTGGAAGTTCATAATATACTGGGCATAACAGCGGTGAGTTGTTTTGGTCTTGGATGTAGTTCCATAAATGGTGGTAGAAGCAGACACATTGATAATTTTCAAAGAGGAATTGGATAAAAATTTGGAAATGGTAAATTTGCAGGCTATGGAGAAAACACAAGGGAATGTGACGAATTGAATAGGTCTATCAAAGTCAGTACAGGATGAGGACCCAAATGGATTCTTCCAATGCTTGTATAATTCTATGATTCTGTGATCAGGCTGAAGTAATTTGACATTGATTTTAGCACTTAACATTATGGATTCCTGGGGAAGATCTGTGTGAGGTGGAGGTACCAAGGGATTTGACCCCAGTCTCACAGAGATTAATTTCTGAAATTGATGGTTTCTTGTGTCGGTGTACACAAGATTGTTTAAACTTGCCAAACATCTTTTGTTATGATCCCCATAGAGACCGATAACTTTAAAAAGATTCGAATTCCCAGTGAACAACTTAAAGAAATCTCAAGTTTTTCTATAACAAACAAGCTAAAAGCAATATGGAGTAAACATTATTTAATAGCCAACTAGGCCCCTTATGCAGAAAATACATTGTAATGCATTAAAATTCAATGTCCCATTTATACTTTACAGCACACTCTCTGTAGATTTGCAATCTTTACAAGAAGATGTCCAAAGTAACTCTCAGCTATGAATAGGTTGACTTCTCCCCATTTTACTGAATCGTAATGTCTAATGAATGTCGAAGATCCTTTCTCTCAGTCTTCTGAGAATCCCAGAACTGACTTCCAGCAGCAAGACTCACACAGGTGATACATTCCCCAAACCTCACAAGGGAGAATCTTTCAGTGTCCTTGAATTTCCATGAGCTCTGTGTCTTGTTGTCTGAGAGCAACTGCTATTCCTGCCTCTCCCAGTTCTCTCTTTCTCTCTCTCCCTCTCTCTCCATCTCTCTCTGGGCCTGATTTCACCATCAAGTTGCACCTGTTTTTGGGTGTGAAAACTTGGTAAAGTTGGGCGTGAGGTGAGTAGTGCAATCCGTGCCCACCTCTGCACCAGTTCCCCCTTTACCAAGGCCAGAAAATGGCCGCGATGGGAACTGGGCCCGAAACTTGCGTGCATTTAAATTGACTTGATGGGCTGCATGCCTAACCTTACCGGCACTTCCCCCTTTACCACCGCATTCGCACATCCAGAATTGGCGTGAAACAGACATGCTCCACAAAAGTCCGATTTGCACGCACCAGTTAATGAGAAGGGAAGTGCCGAGCATAGGAACATAAGAACTAGAAGCATGGGTAGGCCATCTGGCCCCTCGAGCCTGCACCGTCATTCAATAAGATCATGGCTGATCTTTTCGTGGACTTAGCTCCACTTACCCGCCCGCTCACCATAACCCTTAATTCCTTTACTGTTCAAATATTTCTTTATCCTTGCCTTAAAAACATTCAATGAGGTAGCCTCAACTGCTCCACTGGGCAGGGAATTCCACAGATTCACAACCCTTAGTGTGAAGAAGTTCCTCCTCAACTCAGTCCTAAATCTGCTCCCCCTTATTTTGAGGCTATGCCCCCTAGTTCTAGTTTCACCCGCCAGTGGAAACAACTTCCCTGCTTCTATCTTATCTATTCCCTTCATAATCCTATATGTTTCTATAAGATCTCCTCTCATTGTTCTGAATTGCAATGAGTATAGCCCTAGTCTACTCAGTCTTTCCTCAAAAGCCAACCCTCTCAACTCCGGAATCAACCTGGTGAATCTTCTCTGCATCCCCTCCAGTGCCAGAGTATCTTTTCTCAAGTAAGGAAACCAAAATTGTACACAGTAATCCAGGTGTGGCTTCACCAGCACCTTATACAGCTGCAACATAGCCTCACTGTTTTTAAACTCCATCCCTCTAGCAATGAAGGACAAAATTCCCTTTGCCTTCTTAATTACCTGCTGCACCAGCAAACCAACTCCTTGAGATTCCTGCACAAGGACACCCAGGTTCCTCTGCACAGCAGCATGCTGCAATTTTTTACCATTTAAATAATAGTCCATTTTGCTGTTATTCCTACCAAAATGGATGACCTCACATTTACCAACATTGTACCCCATCTGCCAGACCCTCGCCCACTCACTTAGACTATCTATGTCCCTTTGCAGACTTTCGACGTCCTCTGCACACTTTGCTCTGCCATCCATCTTAGTGTCATCTGCAAATTTTGACACACTACACTTGGTCCCCAACTCCAAATCATCTATGTAAATCGTAAACAATTGCGGCCCCAACACTGATCCTTGAGGCACACCATTAGTCACTGATCGCCAACCAGAAAAACACCCATTTACCCCCACTCTTTGCTTTCTGTTAGTTAACCAATCCTCTATCCATGCTAATACGTTACCCATAACACCGTGCACCTTTATCTCATGTAGCAGTCTTTGGTGCGGCACCTTGTCAGATGCCTTCTGGAAATCCAGATACACCACATCCACAGGTTTCTCATTGTCAACTGCACATGTAATGATCTCAAAGAATTCCACCAAATTAGTCAAACATGACCTTCCCTTCATGAACCCATGCTGCGTCTTACCAATGGGACAATTTATATCCAGATGTCTCGCTATTTCTTCCTTAATGATAGATACAAGCATTTTCCTTACTACAGAAGTTAAGCTAACCGGCCTATAGTTAGCCTTTTGTCTGCCTCCTTTTTTAAACAGTGGCGTCACATTTGCTGTTTTCCAATCTACGGGAACCAGCCCAGAGTCCAGTGAATTTTGGTAAATTACCACCAGTACATTTGCTTTTTCTCCCGCCATCTCTTTTAGTACCCTGGGATGCATTCCATCAGGATCAGGAGACTTGTCTACCTTTAGCCCCATTAACTTGCCCAACACTCCCTCTTTTGTGATAATGATAGTTTCTAGGTTCTCACCTGCCATAGCCTTCCTGTCATCAATTTTTGGCATGTTATTTGTGTCTTCCACTGTGAAGACCGACACAAAATATCTGTTCAATGCTTCAGCCATTTTCTCATTTCCCCCTTCTCATCCTCTAAAGGACCAATACTTACTTTAGCCACTCTTTTTCATTTTATATATTTGTAGAAACTTTTGCTATCTGTTTTTATATTCTGAGCCAGTTTACTCTCATAATCCATCTTACTTTTCTTTATGGCTTTTCTATAGAGCTTTCTGACATTAAGTCAATTTAAATAGATGGATCTCTGCTTGAGATCAGTGGTGGGGGGTGGGGGTGGGGTGGGGGCGAAAAGGGGGGGTGTCCGCTGCCACTCTGCCTGAGATCAGCAAGGGAGAGGGGGGGTCCACTGCCACTCTGCCTCTGATCAGTGAGGGGGAAGGGGGGTCCACTGCCACTCTGCCTGAGATCAGTGCGGGAGAAGGGGGGGATGGGCCTGTGATCGGTTTGGGTGGCGGAGGGGGTGGGGGGATATGGGGGTCAGTAATGTTGTGGGGGCGGGGCAATGTCTATGGGGGGGCCAGGGAAGGCATTATCCGGCTGGGAATGATGTGGCAGGGGAGCGGCATTCTATCCATTTCTTTTCTGCGCATGTGCAGTTGGAGGCACCAATAGGAGCTGCTGGGTTTCGAGCGTGTTAAGCCCGGCCCACAGGCTTGTGCAGCACGATTCGGAATCACTGATATTCTTGCAGGCAGGGTGCGTATGGGGGCGCTTGAGAACGGGTCTAAAAGTCGGATCTGAAACACTCCCAGTTTCAAGTCCGCCCAGAACTTAGAATCAAAATGGTAAAATAGGGCCCCCTGTGTTTGTTCAGGGTTTGTTCATCAAACTGTCTCAGAGTCTTTAAGTCTGCATAAAACAAGGACAGTTGCCTCTTTCTTTGTGTTTAGGTGTGAAACATTGCATGTGGATTTCACTAAGACTTGACCTGGACCCCAGTTCCCATGGCAACCATCATCTGGCCTGTTGTCAGGCAGAATCCAACACAGTGTATTCTGTTTAATATTTAAATTAAAAGAGACAATTCAAAACATAACCATCTCATGAAACCTTACATTTGCCACACTTTATGTGAGGCTGAAGGTTCTGCTGTTGAATGGAGGATTGGTATTAATGGGGCAATTGGCTACAGCTGATATCCCAGTCATGAGCTAGTACCGCAGCCATTACATTCAGCTTGGCATAGACATTCACTGACGGTAACTAAAATACGGTGTAAATACTGAACACCTTAGGATCTTAAACATGCATTCTAAACTTTTTCTGCTTCAAATACTAGAAGTAATTATTTTCTTGTGGTTGTTGAAGAATGAAATTATAAGCTGCTACTTCAAAATACAGGCGAAGACAAATTTAGAAAACACTTATACAAAATGAGCCACTTATGTATATTTTCTTCTTTTGTGTGATTGAACAATTGTCTTAACTGTACAAGTTTTATAACAAACCACAACCACCCTACTGAAACAGAGTATAATTTATGAGGGACTTTCTCAAATGAATTAACTACATTGTATGGGAAAGAGCTTGGATACCACTTTTCTGTTTAAACGTCAGGTAATTGGAATGCTTCAGCAGGCCTGGTGCCAACATTGCTTGATTTTCAGTTTGGAAAGAGATCCTTTCTATCTTGTTCTTTTAATCCTATGAAGATCACAGTGAGTGATAACAAAAGCTCACTCAAGTTCTATGATTTGACAGCATACATAATCTTATGTAGTTGTGTTGATTTGATTTATTATTGTCACATGTATTAGTATAAGTCAAAAGCATTGTTTCTTGTGCGCTATACAGACAAAGCATACCGTACATAGAGAAGGAAAGGAGAGAGTGCAGAATGTTTTGTTACAGTCATAGTTAGGGTGTAGAGAAATATCAACTTAATATGAGGCAGGTCCATTCAAAGGTCTGATGGCAGCAGGGAAGAAGCTGTTCTTGAGTTCGTTGGTACGTGTCTTCAGACTTTTGTATCTTTTACCTCTCCTTCAAATCTGCATCACCCATCTCCTCACAAAACTAGCCTTGATCCCTCCATTCTTGAAAACTACCATCCATTCTCCAACCTGCTTTTCCTCTCCAAAGTCCTTGCATATATAACCTACAAATTGGGAGCAGGAGTAGGTCAGTCAACCTCTCAAGCTTGCTCCAGCATTCAATAAGCATGTGGCTGACCTGATTGGAACCCCCTACCAACCTTTGATAACATTTAACCCAATTGCTTATCAAATATCTATCTACCACTGCCTTAAAAATATTCAAAGAACTGCTTTTGAGGAAGGGAGTTGCAAAGACTCACGAACCTCTGAGAGAAAACATAAAACAGTTCTCCTCATCTCTGTCTTCAGTGGGCAACCACTTATTTTTAAACAGTGACCACTAGTTCTAGATTCTCCCATCAGAACAAACATCCTCTCCACATCCACCTTGTCATGACCCCTCGGGATCTTAAAAGTTTCAATCAAGTGGAGTACTCTTCTAAACTCCAGTGAATACAAACCTAGTGTATCTAAACTTTTCTCATAAGACAACCCATCCATCCCTGATATTAGTCTATTGGCCTTCTCTGAACAATTTCTACTATAGTTACACCCTTCCTTAAATAAGGAGATCCAATACTGTATGCAGTACTCGAGATGTGGTCTCACTAATGTCCTGTACAAATGAAGCATAACTTCCCTACTTTTATATTCAACTCCCTTCATAATAAATTATAACATTTTATTAGTTTTTCTAATTACATGCTGTACCTGCATATTAACCTATTTTGGTTCTTGCATTAGGACACCCAGGTCCCTCTGAATCACAGAGCTCTCATTATTCAGGTAATAAACTTCATTTTTATTCTTCCTGCCAAAATGGAAAATTTTAACTTATTATATTCCATTTGCTAGGTCATTACCCACTCACTTAAACCTCTCTATATTATTTTGTATCCCTCTTATGTCCTCTTCAAAAGTTACTTTCCCTGTTTACCTTTGTGTCATTAGCAAAATTAGCAAACATACCTTCATCCAAGTCATTTATACAGATTGTTCAAAAGCTGAAAGCCTCAGCACTGATCCATATGGAACACCACTCATCACATCCTGCTAACCAGAAAATGACCCATTTATACCTATTCTCGGTTTCCTGTTAGCTAGCTTATCTTTTATTCAGGCACGGATGGTGGCAGGGACGGCACGGATGGTGGCAGGGGAGGCACAGTGGTTAGCACTGCTGCCTCACAGCGCCAGGGACCCAGGTTCGATTCCCAGTTTGGGTCACTGTCAGTGTGGAGTTTGCACTGTCTGTGTGGAGTCTGTGTGGGTTTCCTCCGGGTGCTCCAGTTTCCGCCCACAGTCCAAAGATGTGCGGGTTAGGTTCGTTGGCCAAGCTAAATTGCCCTTCAGTGTCAGGAGGACAAGCTTGGGTAAATGCATGCAATTATGGGGATAGGGCCTGGGTGGGATTGTAGTCAGTGCAGACTCAATGGGCCGAATGGCCTCCTTCTGCACTGTAGGATTCTATGTTTCAATATGATACCCCTATGGTGTTTTTGCAATGACTTTTGTTGTGGCAACTGATCAAATGTTTTCTGGAAAGCTAAGTATCGTACATCCACCAGTTCTCCTTTGTCCACAGCATAAGTGATTTTTTCATAGAACTCCAATACCCTGGATAAACATTGGGCTGAATTGTGGTGGCAGTTGTTTCTAGTGGAGCCTTACCTTTTGGCCTAATGGCGGGATGCCGCTCCAGATTCTGTACTTAGAACCTCATTAAATATTTGCAGGTGAGTTCCCCTCCAACCCTCCTGGAGGGCGGGCAATGATTCATCTGCCCTTCCTCAGCTGATAGGTTTGGAGGTACTGGCGCTAGTGCAGCACACTCATATTACTCTCCCCAGGACAAATGTATCCACCAGAATCTGAAAGAAGCCCACACAGAATTGAGAAGAATGTAAAAAGTTCACATAGTCACCCAAGGCCAGAATTGAATCTGAGTTCCTGCTGCTGTGAAGCAGCAGTGCTAACCACTGTGCAGCCTCAGGACAGTTTCATTTGTACCTATCATAGCCAACAGTTGCTTCTCTTCTCAGTCACCCAGTTATTTCTGGTGCCCAAGGAATTTTCCCTTGACACCCTCCTCCTTCACATCTACATGATGCCCATCTTGACATCATTCAAAAGCATGTTATTATCCACATGTTCACTGATTTCATCCAGCTCCAACTCCTCCATGACCTTTACACTTTCAGACTGCTTGTGAAATATACAGTAATAACAGAGCAGAAATTTCCTCCAAATAAATACTCCGAATGTTGAAGCCATACATATTTTGTCACAAATGCCATTACCTAGGAACTGACTCTATCCCTCTCTCCCTGGCAACTGGGCTGGTTTTAACATTGGTGTCATTTTTGACATCAAGCTGATCTTCTGACCACATATCTATGTCATCATCAAGACCGCCTACTACCACCTGCATAACATTGTCCATTTCATCCCTATCTCAATTCATCTGCTACTGAAATGCTGATCCTCTCTCTTGTTACCTCTGGACCCAACTATTCAAACACACTCAGGAATGGCCTCCCCTGCTTCACCCTCAGTAAAACTGAGATGATCCAAAACTCTGCTGGCTATGCCTCAACTCACACAAAATCCTGCTTATCCATCATCCTCATGCTCCCTGACCTGCTTTGGCTTCCAGCTAAGCAATGCTTCAATTTTAAAATAATCTTTCTTGTTTTCAATTCCTTCCATGGCTTCCCCCCACCCTAACTCCCTGATCTTCTCTAGACCCTCCAAGACTTCTGCAGTCCTTTAACTCTGGCCTCTTCAGCATCCCCAATTATAATCCCTTCACCATTGACGGCTGTGCCTGCTGTTGCCAAGACCTGCAGTATTTGCTCCCTAAAGCCCTCAGTCCTCTCTTTTCTCCTTTAAGAAACACCTAAAAACCTATCGCTTTAACAGAAAATTTCCTTATCTGGCCTCATATCTCATTATGTGGCTTGTTTTCAGATTTAGGTTTATAACACTCCTTGGGACATTTATGTTAAAGGCTATTTATAAATGCAAGTTGTTGTTCACAGGCTGCATGACTGTAGTGTTAGTGAAAAACAGCACCTAATATTTCACATTCCTCAGTTTGGTGTCACTCACCACCACCTCTCTCATTTCGGTGCATCTTCTCTCCAACTATTTTTTTAACCTTTTTGGCATCCCACACTACAGAACATGGTGGAAGATTTCAACTGACTGCTTCCATCTTTGGGAATGCAGAACAGTAGGGAAGAGTGAAAATAATTCTGGAAGCCAAATTCTTCATTGCAAAGTTGTTTGTGAGTTTGTATCTTCAGTTGACTTATTATTTCAGCTGCTGGCTGCACTCTGCTTTTATTGCCACAGCTGATTGTGTTTGGCTGAAGGCCTGGGCTGATATCAGGTGATCAGCTCAACCCTTCACTCTGATGTTTAAATAAACAAATGTGCGAAAGCTGTCAGAAGTGTCTATTTATTATCCCTTCAAGTGTGAGCAACCGACTGTTTGGTACATTGAAGTTTATTTTTTCTTTACGTGGCATGATTGGGCCCAAATGTAACAAGGAAGGAAACTGGGAGCAAGATAGAGGCAATGTTAAATTCATTTATTTTCCATTGACAAATCTTCCTTAACTTTGTTACCCATTTGATTTTAATGCATTGCAAAAATGCTAAGGGCCCCAAAACCAGAAAATCCCACCTGAGGTCAATGGACCTTTGCATTGTTCTCCCCGCCACCCCCCAACCCCCCCACCCCCCCCCGCCCCACCCCCGCCCACTACGATTCCCGTGGCAAGCGGGACAGGAAAATTCCCCCCTAATATAGCTGTAATTGTAAACAGATACTGGGGATTACACAACAACTTTCGCATGGAAATTTGGAGAAATACTTGAAAAAGAAATTGCAGGGATATGGGGAAAGAACAGGAGAATGGGGCTATCTGGACTGCTCTTCAAAAGAGCCAATGCATTGTACTATACTCTGATACCCTTAATTCCACAACCTAGATTAAATAGAACTACAAGTTACAGCACGTAAATAGGACAAATATCCCAACCAGTCCATATCGACGTTTATGGCCTGCATGAAGCCTGATCCTAATCCCATCTGTCTATTCTGCTCTCATATCCTTTCATTCCCTTTTCTTTCAATCACCGATTGGCAATTTATCCAGCACAGTTCAGCACTAATGTCATCAGCCTCAATAGGAATCTAACAGTTTGCTTATAAGTTGTGATAATTAATGGGGTGTACATGTGTCAGATAGCCTGGTGTGTACATTTACTTTGGTAAATATATTCAGTACAGTTCAACAACTTTATTGAATAGACCTAACCGATGCTAATCCTAAAATACCAATAAATCACCCAGTTTAGAGGTGAGACATAAGGCATGTGAATATGGCTGGGAAATTCAACTTAATGAAAATACCTGTATCAACAGCAGTGTTAGATAAATGTCAGACTATGGTATAATTAACAGTAAACTAAATCACAGACATCCTCTTAAAGGAACAATTGATGTGTTTATTGCTTTAAAGGAAATTGATGTATGAAGGTCATCATTACAACATTAAAGATGCTTTAAAAAATAAAGTAGCTACATTTAATTTTTAAATATGACTTCACAATATATATTTTACTGTGTTAAGTGCCAGAAATATATCAATATAAATTGAAGCTTTGAGTTAAGTGTGGAGTTCATCATTAAGCGGAAATAACAGAAATTTGACAGAATGGGTAATCAGACTGGAATAGTGTGCTAACCAGTAACATGAAAATGAATCAGCCGTTAAAATCAGCAGCACATACCAAAACTGACCCAACAATATAATTCTCTTTGTGTAAGGAATTATCTGGACAATTCTTTGTTGAAAAAAGTGATATTCTGAGACTTTAGGTAGAATTTTCCCATAATTTGTCAGAGCGCCAGGCTCTGATCGGAAACACTGTGTATCTCGACACAATGTGGAGATGCCGGCGTTGGACTGGGGTAAACACAGTAAGAGTTTTAACAACACCAGGTTCAAGTCCAACAGGTTTATTTGGTAGCAAAAGCCAGTAGCTTTCAGAGCCTTAAGCCCCTTCAAACAAGGCACACAGAGACACAAAATCAAGTTACAGAATACTGATTAGAATGCAAATCTTTACAGCTAATCAAGTCTTAAAGATACAGACAATGTGAGTGGAGGGAGCATTTGGCACAGGTTAAAGAAATGTGTATTGATACCATGAATGAACACCGCTCGACAATCACCAGGCAAGACTCTTCCTGTGGGGGAGCACTTCAGCGGTCACGGGCATTCGGCCCCTGATCTTCGGGTAAGCGTTCTCCAAGGTGGCCTTCATGACACACGACAGCGCAGAGTCGCTGAGCAGAAACTGATAGCCAAATTCCGCACACATGAGGACGGCCTAAACCGGGATCTTGGGTTCATGTCACACTATTGGTAACCCCCACAGCTTGCCTCCTGCACTTGCAGAATCTCACTGGCTGTCCTGTCTGGAGACAATACACATTTCTTTAACCTGTGCCTAATGCTCCCTCCACTCACATTGTCTGTATCTTTAAGACTTGATTAGCTGTAAAGATTCGCATTCTAATCAGTATTCTGTAACTTGATTTTGTGTCTCTGTGCGCCTTGTTTGTGAGCAGATTTCCACTCCATCTGACGAAGGAGCAGCGCTCCGAAAGCTAATGGCATTTGCTACCAAATAAACCTGTTGGACTTTAACCTGGTGTTGTTAAAACTCTTACTGTATCTCGACACATCCACTGTTCAGTTTTCACATTGGGTCTTGAGCCACTCTGACAAAAACAAACCTGGGAGTGTAGTTTACACCGTTACTCTTGTGGAGTGGGGCCTGATAGATCCGGCAAGGCCAGCTTCACAGAAATTGGGGCACCATTAAAGTTAAACTGACCCCCCACCATCTTGGAGATATTGGGGTTCTCCCCCCCAACCCACTCCCCCAGCACAATCATTGGAGCCTGTCCCCCCATTTCCTCACAGGCAACAACCACTGCGGTAGTATCACCTGCACTCCTCCACTTATGCCAAGCCCTCCCCTTCAAAGGCCTCAGCATTCTCTCCCAACACCACAGATAATGGGATCTCCCCATCCAATTAGACTCCCCAGAGGGTCCACCCCTGACACTGCCCCTGGCACAGATTGGCACTGTCCCTTGGCACAGTTTGCACTGACAGGTTGACCCTGGCAGTGCCAACCTGGCAATGCCAATCTGTGCCAGAGGGCAGTGCCCTGGCATGCCCCTCCCCCCCTCCCCCCCCTCCCCCCAGGGACTATACTTACTTTTGTGCCCCGGGGATCCCCTGATTTAAGTTTTGAAATAGCTGTTGCAAACATCACATAGGCGGGGTTTGAATATTCAGTGAGGGGTATCATGTGGTGGGGGGGGGTGGGGGGGGGGTGGGGGGGCAGGCTCCGTAAGTTAAAATTTATTTAAATCATTAAAATTAGGTTCTTGCCCTTTGCAGATGTGAACCTTGTGCATCCCCGGTGGGGGGCATGGAAAACCAGGAAACGTGATCTCCCCAGCATTTCCTGACTTTCCACACCTTTCACCATTGTGGGAGTGGGAGGTGGGAGAGAGAGCCCCCAGTAATTGTGCCATGTGGGCGTGGGGGGGGGGGGGGGAGGTGGGTAAGCCTTCCATACCTCTGTGGTGGGCGGAGGAGTGTGGCGATGAGGAGTATAACCAGCGCTAATTAGGGCATCATTTAAAGATGGTGCCCTGATCTCTGTGGAGCTGGCCTTGCCCACAAATTTTTTTTGTCAGAGTGGCTAATGATCTGCACTGGAAACCTCCAACCTCGTCCGCGGCTGGGATTCTCTGGTGCCAATGCAGTGAATGGAGCTTTGCCTAATCACCAAATTCTCCATTCTTGCTGGCAGCAGGACAGCTATGTTCAGAGAATTCCACTCTTAGTCTGAAAACTTGACAGTGCAACTGGAGAGATACACACTGGTTTTCAGTTAGAACCTGACTGACAAAACTATAGGAAAATTCTGCCTGTTGATTGGAATTTTACTGGCCACTGAGTGGCGGGCTAAGAGGGCTGATGGGGTTGGTAAGATGTCAAGATAACTCCCCAACTCAGTCCCACCACCAGGGATGTTTTCCAGTGGTGGGTACAGTGGTAAACCACTGTTAGCTTATTGCCTGTGGGTGTGACATGCCTGGGCATGCCCCTGCCGGCCCTGCCTGAAACTCCTCCCCCCCCCGGTCCAGGTATAAAGGTGACTGCTCCCAACCCCCCTGCCTCAGTCACCGGACCAGTTCATCAGCATGGGTGTGCTCCAAGTCTTTTGCTAATAAAAGCCTATTTGTTCTTGCATACAAACTAGTCTTTGCTTGATTGATGGTGCATCAATTTTATTAGCAAACGTTTTGGGATGGAGCAGATACTGAAACCCGACAAGCTCGAATTGGACCTTCAAGCTGGAGGAGCCTCTAACAGCTTCGATCACTGGCTGCGCTGTTTCGAAACTTTCCTCACCTCCTCCTCCGTCGTCCGGACCGAAACCGACAAGCTACACGTGCTCCACGCCCGGGTAAGCGATCAAGTATTCTCGATGATTAGAGACACTGAAACTTACAAGGATGCGATCGAACTTTTAAAAGGCCAGTACAACAAACAGTCTAATGAAATCTACGTCAGACATCTTCTGGCTACTCGCAGACAACAGCCAGGAGAATCAGGTGATGAATTCCTGCGTGCGTTGCGAGCACTTGGAAGGGCCTGCAACTACAAGACGAGTTGGTGAGGCCTGGATTGGTCCAACATAATCGAAGTCACCGTTGGATTTTGCGAGTAGTCGCATGCGGCTGACGGCATCCAAGATGGCGGCCCGCACGGCCCACACGCGGCTGATGGCATCCAAAACAGCCCGTAACAGCCGCCCAAAACACTGAGGACTTAATCAGAGATGCCTATGTCACGGGTATCAGGTCAAACTATATCCGATAACGACTGCTGGACCTACAAAAGACTGTGGCACTTGCCGACTCGTTAGAGGTGGCCTTCCGTAATCTCGAGGCCTACACCCCCGACCACGGACACCGTGGCCGCTGCCACCTCTGTACTCGGGAGGGCCACAGGCCTACGCCACGCCACGTCCCACCAATGACCCGACCACTGCGGCAGTCTCCGGAGGCCCGAAGTGCTACTTCTGCGGCCTGGGGAAGAACCCCCGACAACGCTGCCCGACGAAGGATGCGATCTGCTCCGGGTGTGGAAAGAAGGGCCATTACGTGAAGGTATGCAGAGCGAAATCGACCTCCAAGCCCAGTAGCGCTGCGTGCGACCCACGGGAGCCGCCACCTTGGGCGCTGGTAGCCGCGTGTGAACCGTGCGGGCCGCCATCTTGGACGCCATCAGCCGCGTGTGAAACGTGCGGGCTGCCATCTTGGACACCATCAGCCGCGTGTGGGCTGTGCGGGCCACCATCTTGAACGTCATCAGCCGCGTGTGGGCCGTGCGGGCTGCCATCTTGGACGCCGTCAGCCACGCGCGACTACTCACAAAATCCAACGGTGGCTTCGATTACGTTGGACCAATCCAGGCCTCACCAACTCGCCAGGTCCATGATGGACATCGAGGTAAACGGTCGCATTACAAACTGTTTATTTGACTGTGGGAGCACGGAGAGCTTTATTCACCCTAACACAGTGAGTTGCTACGCCCTTTCTGTACTGCCAGTGAAGCAAACGGTCTCCATGGCTTCAAAGTCCCACTCGGTGGCTGTCCTCGGGTACTGCGTGGCGACCCTGACTGTAGGGGGCACAGTGTACAAAAATTTCAGGCTCCTCGTGCTGCCACAACTCTGCGCTGCCGTAGTCCTGGGGCTAGATTTCCTGAGTCACCTTCAAAGCGTCACCATGGAGTATAATGGGCCTTTTCCCCCGCTCTCCGTTTGCAATCAGCAGTTCTTAGATCGCCCACCGCGCACCACCTGCAGCCTCTCAACCCTTAAAGTCGCCCCTCCCTCACTGTTTGAAAATCTCACTCCCGACTGCAAGCCCATCGCCACCAAGAGCAGACGGTACAGTGCTGGAGACAGAGCTTTTATCAGGTCCGAAGTGCAACGGCTCCTAGGGGAGGGGATCATTGAGGCCAGTACCAGCCCCTGGAGAGCCCAAGTAGTAGTTGTTAAAACTGGGGAGAAACATCGCATGGTCATTGACTACAGTCAGACCATTAACCGATACACGCAGCTGGACGCATAACCCCTTCCCTGCATATCTGACATGGTTAATCAGATTGCGCAATATCGGGTGTTCTCCACCATCGACTTAAAATCTGCATACCACCAGCTCCCTATCTGCCCGGAGGACCGCCAATATACTGCCTTCGAGGTGGATGGCCGCCTCTATCACTTCCTTAGGGTTCCCTTCAGCGTCACCAACGGGGTCTCGGTTTTCCAGCGTGAGATGGACCGAATGGTTGACCAGAACGGGCTGTAGGCCACCTTCCCGTACCTGGATAACGTCACCATCTGCGGCCATGATCAGCAGGGCCACGACGCCAACCTCCATAAATTCCTCCACACCACCACACTCCTAATTCTGACCTATAATAAGGAGAAGTGCGTATTCCGCACACACCACCTCGCCATCCTTGGTTGTGTTGTGGAAAACGTGGTCATCAGTCCCGATCCCGACCACATGCGTCCCCTCCTGGAACTCTCCCTCCCCACCAGCCTCAAAGCACTGAGGAGATGCCTGGGCTTCTTCTCGTATTACGCCCAGTGGGTCCCCAATTATGCGGATAAAGCCCGTCCGCTCATCAAATCCACCTCTTTTCCCCTGACGGCAGAGGCCCGCCTGGCCTTCGACCACTTGAAAACAGACATCGCGAAGGCCACGATGCACGCTGTTGACGAATCCATCCCGTTCCAGGTGGAGAGCGATGCGTCTTCGCCCTAGCCGCCACCCTTAACCAGGTGGGCAGACCCATGGCCTTCTTCTCACGAACCCTCCAAGGCCCTGAAATTCAAAACTCCTCTGTCGAAAAGGAGGCCCAAGCCATGGTGGAAGCTGTACGGCACTGGCGCCATGACTTAGCTGGTAAACGATTCACCCTACTCACGGACCAACGGTCAGTTGCATTCATGTTTAATAACCCGCAGCGGGGCAAGATCAAAAATGATAAAATATTGAGGTGGAGAATCGAGCTCTCCACCGACAATTACGACATCTTATACCGGCCCGGGAAGCTCAATGGGCCCCCAAATGCCCTGTCCGGGGGAATATGTGCCAGCGCACAAATAGACCAATTGCAGACTCTCCACAACGACCTCTGCCACCCGGGGGTCACCAGGTTTTTTCACTTCATTAAAGCCCGTAACCTGCCCTACTCCGTTGAGGAAGTCAGGTCTATAACCAGACACTGCCAGATCTGCGCAGAGTGCAAGCCGCACTTCTATCGGCCAGACAGAGCACACCTCATAAAAGCCACCCGCCCTTTCGAACGCCTAAGCGTCGACTTCAAAGGCCCCCTCCCCTCTTCTGACTGCAACATATACTTCCTCAACGTCGTTGACGAATATTCACCTTCGTTATTCCCTGCACTGATATGACCTCGGCCATGGTCGTCAGGGCGCTGCACAGCCTCTTCACCCTGTTCGGTTTCCCTAGCTATATCCATAGCGACCGGGGATCCTCCTTTATGAGTGATGAGCTGCAACAGTACCTGCTCTCCAAAGGCATAGCCTCGAGTAGGACCACCAGCTACAACCCCAGGGGGAATTGACAGGTAGAGAGGGAGAATGCGACAGTCTGGAAGGCCGTTTTACTAGCTCTGAGATCTAAAGGTCTTCCAGTCACCTGCTGGCAAGAGGTCCTCCCTGATGCACTGGCAAGAGGTCCTCCCTGATGCACAGCTACCAATGCTACCCCTCATGAAAGAATGTTTGTTTTCCCCAGAAAGTCCTCCTCGGAGACCTCACTACCATCGTGGCTGACGTCCCCAGGCCCTGTCCTGCTCCGGAAGCATGCGAGGACCCATTAGTCAGACCCCCTGGTCAAAAGGGTCCAACTCCTCCACGCCAACCCCCAATACGCCTATGTGGCGTACCCCGACGGGCGGGAGGACACGGTCTCTATTCGAGACCTGGCACCAGCAGGTGCCCCAGGGACCACTACGACCCACACCCCCAACCCCCAACGTTGTCCATACAGCACCAGGGCCACAGCACGTTCCCCAAGCCCCCATATACAGCACGCCTGAGCCCCAGGAGCCGCCACCACGCACCCCACAATCTGAAGGGACTACAGATGACTCGAGCGACTACAACCTGGCGCCTGAACCAACACCGCAGCCACCTGAACCGACACCACAACCGGCACTATGGCGGTCACAGCGGCACATCAAGCCCCCAGAGAGACTAAATTTGTAATTCTGTAAATATCGTTCCACCCACCTCACCCCTGCCGGACTCTTTTTTAAACAGGGGGTGAATGTGGTAAACCACTGTTAGCTTATTACATGTATATGTGACATGCCTGGACACATCCCTGCCGGCCCTACCCAAGACTCCTCCCCTCCCTGGTCCTGGTATAAAGGCGACTGCTCCCCAGCCCTCCCCCCCCCCGCCTCCATCGGTAGATGGAGTTTAATCCGGATAAATGCGAAGTGATGCATTTTGGAAGAAATAATGTAGGGAGGAGTTATACAATAAATGGCAGAGTCATCAGGAGTATAGAAACACAGAGGGACCTAGATGTGCAAGTCCACTAATCCTTGAAGGTGGCAACACAGGTGGAGAAGGTGGTGAAGAAGGCATATGGTATGCTTGCCTTTATAGGACGGGGTATAGAGTATAAAAGCTGGAGTCTGATGATGCAGCTGTATAGAACGCTGGTTAGGCCACATTTGGAGTACTGCATCCAGTTCTGGTCGCCGCACTAACAGAAGGACGTGGAGGCTTTGGAGAGAGTACAGAGGAGGTTTACCAGGATGTTGCCTGGTATGGAGGGTCTTAGCTATGAGGAGAGATTGGGGAAACTGGGGTTGTTCTCCTTGGAAAGACGGAGGATGAGGGGAGACTTAATAGAGGTGTATAAAATTATGAAAGGCATAGATAGGGTGAACGGTGGGAAGCTTTTCCCCGGGTTGGTGGTGACGTTCACGAGGGGTCATAGGTTCAAGGTGAAGGGGGGGAGGTTTAACACAGATATCAGAAGGACATATTTCACACAGAGGGTCGTGGGGGCCTGGAATGTGTTGCCGGGCAAGGTGGTGGAGGCGGACACACTGGGAACATTTAAGACTTATCTAGACAGCTATATGAACGGAGTGGGAATGGAGGGATACAAAAGAGTGGTCTAGTCTGGACCAGGGAACGGCGCGGGCTAATTGTTCCTTGTTTCTCGTTTCAAGGCTTCATTCTGTGATCATCTTGCTGGTGCCAGTACAGAGCGAGACTGCGGATAGTTGGGAACCTGTCTCGGGGGCAGGGAATTCAGATGGTGTACGTGGAAGTGGAAATGACTAGGGTTGGGAAGCATTTCCCGATCAGGGCCATTGTGATCTCCTGGACTCGTTTCGATCGCCTCAGGGGGTCGGAGAGGAATTTCCCAGATTTTTTTTCCCCATATTGGCCCTGGGGTTTTTCACTCAGGGTTTTCGCCTCTCCCTGGAGATCACATGGTCTGGAATGGGGGGGTGGGGGTGAGTTAATAGGTTGTAATGAACAAAGCATCGTAGCTGTGAGGGACAGCTCGGTGGATAGGATATTGGTATGTAGATAAACTGGAAAATTGGGCGGGGATCCTGGATTCAGGATTCAATCCTGGACCGGGGAGCGGCGCGGGCTTGGAGGGCCGAAGGGCCTATTCCTGTGCTGTATTGTTCTTTGTTCTTTGTTTGTTCTTTGAGGTGTACAAGATTATGATGGGGATAGATAGGGTGAACGGTGGGAAGCTTTTTCCCAGATCAGAAGTGACGTTCACGAGGGGTCACGGGCTCAAGGTGAGAGGGGCGAAGTATAACTCAGATATTAGAGGGATGTTTTTTACACAGAGGGTGGTGGGGGCCTGGAATGCGCTGCCAAGTAGGGTGGTGGAGGCAGGCACGCTGACATCGTTTAAGACTTACCTGGATAGTCACATGAGCAGCCTGGGAATGGAGGGATACAAACGATTGGTCTAGTTGGACCAAGGAGCGGCACAGGCTTGGAGGGCCGAAGGGCCTGTTTCCTGTGTTGTACTGTTCTTTGTTCTTTGTTCTTTGTTCAATCTGGACCAGTTCATCGACATGGGTGTGCTCCAAGTCTTTTCCTAATAAAAGCCCATTTGTTCTTGCATACAAACTAGTCTTTGCTTGATTGATGGTGCATCAGGTACAGATGTGGCTTGGCTACCTACTTCGGGGAGAGGCAAGAGTGTTACCACTGAACCAAGTCTGAGACAAGCCACACTTTAATGGGTAATATTAAAAACATGCCATTTTCTAACAACATATATGGCACGGTGGTACAATGGTTAGCATTGCTGCCTCACAGTGCCAGGGACCCGGGTTCAATTCCCGGCTTGGGTCACTGTCTATGCAGAGTCTGCACCTTCTCCACATGTCTGTGTGGGTTTCTTCTGGGTGCTCTGGTTTCCTCCCACAGTCCGAAAGATGTGCTGGTTAGGTGCATTGGCCATGCTAAATTCTCCCTCAGTGTACCCATACAGGTGCCAGAGTGTGCCAACTAAGGGATTTTCGCAGTAACTTCATTGCAGTGTTAATGTAAGCCTAATTGTGACACTAATAAATGAATTTAAACATGAATTTATTTTTGATCTAATTCACAATTGCTGTCCTGCTGACCTTTTGTTGCAATGTTCTTATTTATTTGATCTTGGGATGTGGGTGTTACTGGCAAGACTGGCATTTATTGCCCATCCTGAATTGTATCTCGAGAAGATGGTTTTCAAAACAATTGAATGGGTTGCTCGGCCACTTTAGAGGGAAGTTAAGAGGCAAGAGCATTGCCAGACTGGGGCCAGTCCCCTCACCAAGCTGTTCCAGTTAGAACACTGGCATCTACCTGACAATGTGGACAATTGCACAGGAATGTCCTGTCCACAAAAAGCAGGACGAATCCAACCCAGCCAATTACCACCCCACTGTAAAGTGATGGAAGAGGTCATCAGCTGTGCTATCAAGCGATACTTGCTTAGCAATAACTTGCTCACTGCCACTCAGTTTGTGTTCCACCAAGGTCACTCAACTCCTGAACCTTGGATTAAACATGGACAAAAAGAGCTGAACAGGAGAGGTGAGGTGAGAGTGACTGTCCTTGACATCAAGACAGCATTTAACAGAGTGTGGCATCAAGGAACCTCAGCAAATTGGAGTCAATGGGAATCCGGGGAAAGCTCTCTTCTAGTTGGAGTTATACCTGGCATAATGGAAGATGGTTGTTGCAGTTTAATCATCTCAGTTCCAGTAAATCTCTGCCGGGGTTCATCAGGGTACTGTCCTATACCCAACCATCTTCAGCTGCTTCATTAGTGACCTCCCTTCTATCATTAGGTCAGAACTGGGTATGTTTGTGCAATATTCAGGACCATTCACAACTCATCAGATACTGAAGCAGACAATGTCCAAACACAACAGGACCTGGACAATATCCAGGCTTGGACTGACAAGTTGCAAGTAACACTTATGCTACACAAATACCAAGCAATAACCATCTCCAGCAAGAGAAAATCTAACCATCACCCCTAGACATTTAATGGCATTGCAATCACTGAATCATCTCTGACCGTCATGATGTGGAGATGCTAACGTCGGCATCTCCACATCATGACTACCACCGACACCGCAAACTGCCGGTTCCAAGTGGAGAGGGTCTCCAAGAAGATTGCGCATATCGACGCGTCATCTATGATCAACAGCCTTGGCTTACCATTACCCAGAAACTGAACTGGACGGGTCATGTAAATACCATGGCTACAAGAGCAGGCACAAGGCTAGGAACTGTGTAGTGAGTAACTCACCTTCTGACTCCCCAAAGCCTGCCCACCATCTACAAGGCACAAGTCAGGAATGTGATGGAATACTTTCCATTTGCCTGGACGAGTACAGCTCCAACAACACTCAAGAAGCTCAACACCATCCAAGACAAAAAAGCCCTCTTCATTGGCACCTCATCGACAAACATTCACTCCCTCCACCACTGATTTTGATTTGATTTATTATTGTCACATGTATTAACATACAGTGAAAAGTATTGTTTCTTGCGCGCTATACTGGCAAAACATACTGGTGCACAGTGGTAGCAAGGTGTACCATCTACAGGATGCACAGGTGGAACTCACCGAAGCTTCTTAGAGGACACCTTCCAAACCCAGGAACACTATGATCTAGAAGTGCAAGGGCAGCAGGTACATGAGAACACCAGTACCTGAAAATTCTCTCCAACCCACTCCCAATCATGACTTGAAAATAGATCGCCATTCCTCGAATTTCCTCCCAAACAGCACTGTGGGTGTTACTACACCACATGGACTGCAGCAGTTAAAGAAGACAGCTCACCACCACTTTCCCAAAGGACAATTTGTGATGGGCAATAAATGTTGGCCTAGGCAGCGATGCCCATGTCCCATGAATGAATGATTTTAAAAATCCTTCCTTAGAGTTTAGTAATACATCAGGTAAGTTTTTATGACAATCTGCAAGTTTCATGATCGCCATTACTGAAACTTGATTTTTCTTCCAGATCTATTTAATTAACTGAATTTAGTTTCCCCATCTACCATAATGGGATATGAACTCCTAGCTCATTAGTCACGGCTTTTGGATTGCTAGTCCAGTAACATAATCATTATGCTATCACATACTCAAACTTTTGCTTGAACTCGGAGACTTCCAGGCAAGGGGTCAACGAAACAAAAATGTTTTTTCTGCTTTTAAGATGACTATCAACCCAACTGATGAATTCAGTTGGGAGCCAATCACTTTCTGTAACTAACTTTATACCCCATTCGTTTGATCTATAGAACTTTTATAGACTTTCAACGACTTTGACTTCTCGAAAGAGATAAAAGCAGTAAATTTATGAACCTGGATGGATCTTTATCCACTGTCAGGATTTTTGACATGACCCATGGCTTTCCCTCCACTAATTTTAATTCATAAAGTTATCTCTAAAGTGATATGAATTGATCCAGTTAAGGAAGGAAAAGAGAGAAACACAAAATGGATTTCACCCAATTCAAACAATTCTGTGTTCGATTGTCCTTCACCTTGGTTTTAAAGTGGTAGTGGGATGCCAGGTGAAGATTGCTTGATGTAATTGCATGTAATTGCTTTGTCCATTATTTTAACTCATTAATGTTAAACAGGTTAACCCTTCCATTAAAATGACAGAGCAGGCAAACCATTTGCACATAAATATGTTGCGTTTATATGTTAATCTGCATGCTGCCTAATTTCAAGGCCTAAGCGTATCTGGCAAGAGGCCTCACAGCCACAGCTGTGCGCTCACACTTGGCTCGAATAGGTCTTGTCTTTGTGAGAGCAGGAAAAGCTAATCGTTTTGTCAGTGCTATAGGCTCAATACCATGAGATTTTTGTGTTAAGTGAACGCTGACTAGTACAGGCATTGATTTTTCCAAGTTTGTACATTAAATTCTGCCATTGGAACTACCAAGCTGGGAAATGACCTTCTTCCATCTCAGTAGCTATAAAATAATTTGGTCTTCATTACTTTCACAAGTTTTAATGGAATATTCTCCACCCTAGAGACACTTTGATCTTGCTGAATTGCTTGTCAGTATTAAGGTAGAACACCTCAAAGTTAAAAATAGGCATTCTATAATAGCCTTAAACCATCACGCTAAAATGAAGAGGACTCTATTCTTAGTTCAATAACAGCCTTCTGTAAAAGTTGGTGCTTTGCAAAAGAGAACAAAATTATTCATTTAGATTTGGTTGGGTAGAAAATCCAATTGGCAATTTTTTTCTACAAATTCTGAATGTACTCTTGCTAAATTCCTATTTGTCCTATTTTTATGATGCATTGAACATAATTAAAATAAATGAATTAATGTCTATACAAAAAATATGTATACAAGAACATTGCAAAAGTGCATTAAGTACTTGTACCTGTATTTCATCAATTGAAATGCAACACTTAACATACTATGATCCAATCTCCTGTGGACTTGCTTATCGGAAATCTGAAGTGCAGCAGCAATTTTATCTGCTGAGATTGAGAAGAGTTTCATATGGGTTGCGTTCTTAAGAAAATTACTTGAGTAACGTCTTTGGAGAAATAGCTTAAAGGTAATTATAGTTACATGTAAATGCATAGGGTCAATGAGAGGGCAACTGTAACGACTTGTAAATTTATGGCTACAGGTTTAAGAAATCCAACTGAATTAACTTTTTTTCAAAATCATAGAATCATAGAAATGCTACAGTGCAGAAGGAGGTCATTCGGCCCCTCGAATCTGCACTGCCAACTATCCCACCCAGGCCCTATCCGTGAAACCCCACGTATTTACCCTGCTTATCCCTCTTAACATACACATCCCTTGACACTAAGGGGCAATTTAACATGGCCAATCAACCTAATCTGCACATCTTTGGACTGTGGGAGAAAACTGGAGCACCTGGAGGAAACACATGCAGACACGGGGAGAAAGTGCAAACTCCACCAGGCAGAGAACCAAGCCGGAAATCGAACCCAGGTCCCTGGAGCTGTGAGGCAGCAGTGCTAACCACTGTGCCGCACGTTAAATGCGACATCTGGAGTGATAGAACCATGAGTGTAGGACTTCTGTATATAATAAAGACTTAAAATAAGCCAAATGCCTACAAGACATAACTGCCCCTCATAATGCAGTCCAAATACACTCTGGTACTGAACGTGTTATTTTAACAGAATGACTTCTGGAATTTAAATTATTATTTTTGGAGGAGAGCGGAGAACAACTATTTGGGATTGTGGGAGGGATGGTAGTAGCATATATAAGATTGTTAATATAACAATACAACTTCACGATCCCAAAGTCACAACCTTCAGACCACAGTCGCACTTGTTTGGGTGTTGGCACTTGCACGTTTTATAGAATCTGATACAGACAAGAGGGATCATTGTTCTTACAAGTCACGCCTGTACTGTATTACTTATTCCTGATGTTCCCTTCTATTCATCACTCAGAACATAGGAGCCATAAAGAGAAGTTTCCTCCTGACTTTCTAAACGATGGGAATAAGGCATGTTACATCAGTGAATGTCTGATGGGAACAACTCATGTGCTTTGGCAGAATTCCCACAGGATGTTCCTCCAGTCATTGTTGCCTTACTGAGAATCCAACAGAGACAGTGTACTTCCTTACTTATTGTACATTTTCCAAATCAGTGGTTGAAAATATTACAGTTTCTCATATTTTAAAGAGTTTAATTCTGCTTACTGTATTGCACTGTAATTTTACTGTGTTTTCCTTTACACCATAATTAGTTCCACATTTTCTTTTCATCAGAGTAGTAAGAAAATATTATCATCACCTTTCATAGTTCTTACATCGAGTGATTGATTTTTGAGCTGAACTTTCATGGAATAATAAAATTAAATACATTCACTATTGTAATGTGCAATTGTATCTTATAGAAAAATTATCCATTAATCAATTCTGTTCAACAACTGCAGAGAGATGGCAGGTACAGGATTAACAATGGGTAGTTGTCCATTTACTAACTAACAAATTGGCTAACTGGCTAAGAAATATCTGATGGGTTGCTCAGGGACACCTTATCTGCTTGAATCAATTTGTTTGACCCAATCTTTGAAAGGGCCTCCAGGAACTGTCGTCCAGATCAGGCTATTTGGATATTGATGTGCGACAATCAAGCACGTGGAACAAGGCTTCAGCTATTGAAGGCTTTTATTAGCAAACAATGGAACTAACTAACACGAGTACACCAGTTCAGACTGGAGGGGTCCCGCCGGAGCAGAGGGTCTTATACCTCTCCCCAGGAGGCGGGGCCCGACCGGGATGTGCCATAACAACATTTACCACAGGTAAACACCCTAACCCAACAACATTATACAACCCCCACAGTGGCAACACCCTAACCCAACAGTAACATAGAAACAACCCACAGTGGTAACCAACGATGGTTCACCACAGATATACTAATTTGGGTTTCAATTTTAATGTACTAATTGGTTGAGTGCACCAGTTACAATTGTACAGAATGTTGCATATCCTCATCAATTGTGCACAAAAGATCACATTTAGGCCACCCAGATATGATTACATTTCCCCCGGCTTTAGGTTCTCAACGCTACCATTTGCAACAGAACGTTTCCACAATTGGCCTCCTGGCTGCTGATGCTGATGACTTGAAAAATGGCCCAAACTCCAGTCCCTAGCAACTAACTCTATCCCACTCTCTAGCAACATTCTCAAATTACGTTGGTTGATTTGAACAAAGAACAATGCAGCACAGGAAGAAGCCCATCGGCCCACCAAGCCTGTGCCGATACGTGGTTTCCACCCCTCTGTTCACCTCCCGTTCACGTGTCGATCAAGATACACCTTGAACATTGCTGACGTGTCTGCTTCCGTCACCTCCACTGGCAGAGTTCCAGGCACCTACCACCCTCTGTGTGAAAAACATTCCCCGCATGTCTCCCCTAAACTTACCACCTTTTACCTTAAATCTGTGTCCTCTTGTAATCGACCCTTCCACCTTGGGAAAAGGCCTTTGACTATCTACCCTATCTATGCCTCTCATAATTTTGTAGACTTCTATCAGGTTGACCCTCAGCCTCCGTCTTTCCAGTGAAAACAATCTGAGTTTATCCAACCTCTCCTCATACCGAAAACCTTCCCAGGTAAATTCCTGGTAAACTTTCTTTGCATTCTCTCCAAAGCATCCACATCCTTCTGGTATTGTGGCGACCAGAACTGCATGCAATACTCCAAATGTGACCTAACTAAAATTTTATGCAGCTGCAATATAACTTGCCAACTTTTATACTCAATGTCCTGGCCGATGAAGGCAAGCATGCCATATGCCTTCCTGACAACCTTATCCACCTGTATTGCCACTTTCATAGATCCATGGAGCTGTACATTCAGATCCTTTTGTATGTCAATGCTCCTAAGGATTCTGCCATTTACAATATAATTCAACGCTGAATTTGATCTTCCAAAATACATCACCTTGCATTTGTCTGAATTAAAGTCCGTCTGCCATTTTTCTGCCCAACTCTGCAACCTATCTATATCCTGCTATATCCTTGGACAATCTTTGTCACTTTCTGCAACTCCACCAATTTTTGCGTCATCCATGCAACCATGGGGCCAAATCTTCACTCCCAAGTTGGGCAGGGTCAGTCAGGAAATGTCCCGACTTGACGCATCCACCTCAATATAAAGGAATCCTGCCCTGGTGGAAGTTGGGGGGAGGGGATGTGGAGGAAAGGCATGTTGTGCAATGGAGTCAGGTCTTCAGTCCCCAGACACAGACCAAAGGCAACCACAGAGGCTGCCAACCACCATGGGCAGACCTCAGGAACAATGATTAAATTAAATTAAATTAAGTTCTAAATATCTATTGGATTTTCCTGGGCCAATCCCATGCATGTGTGCATCAGGACTTCTGTGGGGTCTTGAGGCACTTCTGCCAACTTACATTAAATCTCTGAACATCCGGACACCGGATGATTTATGTCAATTAATGAATGTTCCAAGTTATCGACAAATATCTCATCTTAAAACTGGTGGCTTTTGGGGAGACAGTGGCTTAGTGGTAACGCCTCTTTACCAGTAATCCAAAGCCCCAGGCTAACAATGTTGGAATGTGTGTTCAAATCCCACCATGGTGGGATTTAAATTTAATTAACAAAATATGAAATTCTCAATTAAAAACTTCTCTGGTCCACTTCTGTTATCCTTTGTTTGGACAAAGTATTGAGACTGATACTCCAATGCAATACTAAGGGAGTGCTGCGCTGATGGTCCAATTTATGGATGAGGTAATGGTATTACAGTACTACTCATAGAAGAATAGGGAAATTCCCTCAGTACCCTGGACAACATTTATCTCTCAATCAACATAACTGAAATTGATCATCAGGTCATTTTCTGATTGCTGTTTGTGGAACTTTGTGCCAGATTTTCACGGAGTTGGAATGAGGAAGTCCTATCTCCATTACTGACAGATCACATTGTTGGCAGTATTAGAAGGGAATAGGGCATGGTTCACACAGGAGGGAACCCCAAATTCAGAATGGCCATTAAAACTTAGTGTTGAGTACAAACAGTCACCATTTTGTCTCTTCTAAGGCCCTTAACCCATGGTATGAGAGTCACAAATTTATGAAGTAGACATAAATACTCTTGAAGAGCTGATCAGGTCCATTTAATTGTCATGCTCTGAAGGTTTTCCTTTAATCCTCCTCTCTTGAACTTGTTAAAAACAAAATAGCAGTAGCTGTCAGTGACTGCTAAAAGGAAAACCTCTGCTGGACTGCTTTGATTGACAGGACAATGATAGTTTCAATAGAGGTTTTTGTTGACATTAACTCTGGCATTAGCATTAGTCCTTTTTAAATGCTTGGCTGAGTTTCAAAAGCTATTATCTCAACAGGTGGTTCTAAGTTCACAGTTTGATTAATAGGCTATTAAAGGATTAGGGATGCGAACAGAAGTTTGCTTGCTTTTATAAGAGATAAACAACTTCAGGAGATTTGAAAGATTTGATATTTTCATAGATGGGAGTTTTGTTTTTCACACTCAAGTCTATAAAAATGTCTATATAGGCAGAGCGATATTAGGTTTTTATTAGGTCAGCCCAAGGTGGATAGGGGGTGAGTTGGCCTTTTAGCTGCATGGAGGGTAGAGAGCTATAGGGGGTGGGTTGGTGGGTGAGGGAAAGAGGACCCAAAACCTTCCAGCCCACCTTAGCACTCGCACCAAGTCCTTCCAACTTCTGCTTCCGGGATCAATGAGCCCCAATGAGCCTGTACCCTTACCTGTCCCCATCCTCAGGTGGAAATTTCATGATTCAGAGTACCTTTTACCAAGGTGGTCCGGAGAGTCAGGAAATATCCTGACTTGAGCTATCCACTGCAGTGGCTAACATCTGGCTCTTACTGTTTGCAAATCGTTTGCTCCATTTCCAACAGTGATATCAGTGCTGGCACTTCAAAAGATGCTTCAATGTCTGTAATACACTTGTGACATCCTGAGGTTGTCAAAGGCACTATATAAATGCAAGCTCTCATGACACACATGTGAAGAACCAAAATTTATTTCATGTTCTTCTTTTATTACTAGCAGCTTGTACTTCACAAGGGACAAGTAAAGTATCATTGAAACAGCTTAACAGCATTCAAAACTATTATTTTATGGTGTGTGCCAAAGGGCACATTGACACAGTTAATGTCACTTAGACCTTTACAGCAGTGTAAAAATCCACTTTGTGCAAACTAAAAATATAATCGCTAGCATCAGGTATGTGCCACCATTTGCACTGGTAATAAAATTATCATGATGTGGAGATACCTGGTTGGCTGTAGGGATTCGTATTCTAATCAGTATTCTGTAACTTGATTTTGTGTCTCTGTGCACTGTTTGAGAGCACATTTCCACTCCATCTGACGAAGGAGCAGCGTTCCGAAAGCTTATGGTATTTGCTACCAAATAAACCTGTTGGACTTTAACCTGGTGTTGTGAGACTTCTTAATAAAATTATTACACAGAGAAAGGACGACACAGCAATAAAAGTAGAAAATAATGGATGAGGAATCATTTTCTCTTCCTGAGAAGCTGCAGAGTGCCATGCATTTTGTGGCTGATCTGTATTTTTATAAATAACTCTGTGTTCAAGAATTATGGGGGCGATTCTCCCAAAAAAATTCGAAGTGCTTAATTGGCAGGAAAAATGGCGTAATTCACGTTTTTTTTCTGTGCACTGCAGAGGTCACAAACATGAATATCATTAAAAGCTCAGGGGCTTATTCACGCCAGAGTCTGACAGCTCCGGAACTCTGCACATGCGCAGTGACCCCAAACTGTCGGCCTGCAGTTTGCTGGCCAGCTCGGGACCCCCGCAGTGCTGCCTCTCCCAACACCCTCACGGCCCAATCGTGGCCCCACAAGCATTCCAAGGCCAGCCCCGACTCCCCCCCGCAACGTCCCAGAGTGTCCCGATCTCCAGCACCCCCGCACTAGCAGTGACGATTTCCCCCCTCCCCAGCAGATCCCCACCCACCCTGGCAGACTCCCACCCCCTCCATGGGAGGCAGAACCCCTCAGCACACCCCGAGCGCTGGCCTCCCTCCAGCTCCGACCGATCACAATGCAGAGTTGTAGCGGGACCCCCACCCCCATCGATCTCCCCCTAGGCACTGCCCCCTAGGCCCCACCCCCATGGCACTGTTCGATGCCCAGTGGGCAGTGCTAAGGTGCCCTCTGGGCATGGACACTTTGCCCCTTGGGCAGTGCCAGGGGCACAGGCTGGCACTGCCAGGGTGCCCATGCACAGCGGGCACCACGCCCCTACCACCCGACCCCCAGAGAGGCCGACACTGTCCCCCCTTCACTACAGCGGGGTCTCTCACTAGTTCCCCGAAAGTGGGGACCTACTATAAACCTTGCCGGGGTGAAATACCCCTGGCGAGGTGGGAGGTGTGGTCCCGACCACATCTGCTTTCCGGCAATGGGAGACTTGCATGCATTGGGAACGAATGCGCGAATCCCACGAATCGGCGTATGCGCGTATCTCCCAATCCAAACCACCAAAAACTTAGCGGGTCGGAATGGGAGAATCACCACCTATGATTTTCATCAGTTCTTCCTCTGATTAAACTTGATCTCAACATTGGGCATCTTGGAACAATGACGATGATTCACAACATGGCATGAATTTGCACAGCAAGCAATCAACGGAATTAGCAATGGTCCGGATTTCCTGGCCCATCCCACTAATGGGATCTTCCAGTCCCTCTGATCATAAATGCCCAGCCCCCTGGCCCCCCCATGGTGAGGTGCCTCCACCACTGGAAAACACGGCGCCGGGGGGCTGAAAAATCCTGCCGAATGAACTTTCTGACAGCATTCACAACGGTAATAAAACTGCTGTATCAATGAAACTTTTTTTAGAAGTCTAAATTAGAGTGATCAGTGGCCCTGGTAGCAGGATATTTTTCTTAATTCAAGAAGAAATCTAAAATGTGAAAAATGTTAGACTAGACACCATGGGAGGAATTTTGAAAGGGTCATTCTTCCATTGCAGGCACTCAATCAATGACATGGGGCAGAGCCGCTATGCAGGCTGCCTAAAAGGCAAATCTTCCTCAGATTTGCTTGCAGTCTCCCAGGGAAGGATTCCATTGTTCAAAGGCTTACGTCAATTCCCTGGAGGCAGACAACACTGTGGACTACAGCATTCGTCATTGATACTAAAATAGTGTGCTGCACAAGCTGCATGGCCAGTGTCCTGTCTCCAGGAAATTGATGTAAGTATGCATAGTATCACTGGAAGCAATGCAATTTGAATGAATTTCTGACCCCCTAAAAGTCCAACATACACACACCTTTCAGACAGGGTTTAAATAACCATCCAGTAGATATTTTGCAAAGCTGGAAAGAGTCAAAACTAGCAGAAGCTATATTTTTTGAGCGGAAATGAAGACACATTTTGAATTTGCTCTGAGCAGGTATAGTATATAATGAAACCCTCCAAGCATAATCACCAGAAATCGAGGACTTCCCTTCCTGAACAAGTGGCTAGCTGACACTCACAAACAATATTCAACCTTTAAAATAAACTAAAACAGGCGATGATCATTCATTCAGTCGTCACTATTAGGCTGAAATGTCCAGATGTGTTGATGTGCACCTCTGTAAATGCATATCATCTTTTCACAAAGTGACCTAAACTCACACTGGCCCAGAGTCATTGCATTTATGCATTCCCAAAATAGGGTATTTGTCCAATCCCTTAGCTTTCTGTAGTCTTTATAAACATACCACAAAGAGTTGATATTGAAAAAGAGAAGTGCCCAGTCTACCTCAGATCTCCCTGGAAGGGAAAGGTAGCTCAAAAATGTAAAAAACAGGTGAAGTTAGCTGTTTCACGCTGTTACGATGCAATAGCAATGGAAATAGTATTCACCGTTAACAGGGTGCAGCCATCAAGCCAAAAAGACATTCTGCCTATCACACAAATGAGTGACATGATATGCGAATCTCAGTGCCAGTGTGATGGTGGGCCTTACGTCCCAAAGACGGGCAGATCATATCAACAGCATGTCCCAGCCACTGTCCACAATGGGCAAGGTATAGAGTGTACCCAAATAACCTGTGCTTGCAAAACTCACAGCATCACAGTATTGTTATGGTGCACAAAGTGACCATTTGGCCCATGGTGTCTTCACCGATTCTCCAATTGAGCATTTTGACTTAGTGCCAGGACTTAGTGCCAATAAGTGACAGCTATTCACTAATTAATTCGTCAGGATAATGTTTTGATGAATCAGAGTCAAGCTGCCTGGTTCAAATTTTGAACAATACTTCGCAGTTAACTGTCAGTCATTATCAACTGGTGCATTTCCCATGGCAATACTTGTACTAATCAAAGTCCAGGTGCCAACCACTGAGCAGTCTTTTCTGATGTTATTTTATTGTTATTTTACTTTTATATTTATATTGTAATGAAGTGTCAAGATGAGTGTAAGACAAAATATTTCAGCATAAATATTTTTTCAGCAATACTCAGTGTGTGTCTGGCACATATAAGGTTAATGTGTGACTGTGTACAGTATCACCAGCACAGTGCTATAAGAGAGCACATGACCTGCACCCAGTGTGGTGTTGCACAGAACCACGTGCAAACCTAAGCATGGAAACAGCTCCGAGCTTGTACCCTTCACAGTACATTTATAAATAATTCTAGTAGTCAATAAAGACTTGCAGTTAACCTGGAAAAGACAATGAAGACCTCATTGAATCTACCAAGCTTTAGCCAACACTCCACAACAAATATTATTATGTTGACTAAGATTACAGCAGACACTGTCATTTTATCATTTCTACCGGATCATAAAATAAGCATCAACATAACGCAGTTAGCCAGATGTACAAGCACATTCTTTGCTTCTTCAAAGTAGGATTTGTCTCGATAGGTTAAATATTGTTGATGCAAGCGGTCAATCTGAGCTGATAAAAGCATAGAGGAAGTTCGCTCCCATTGCCGTGCAGAATATAATGGGGGAGGGGTGGGATCATTCCAGACGTGGAAGCAAGTTGCTTTAGTTTATTATATTCGTAAGAGATGTAATCTAAACAAATATCAACCAATCATTTTCTAATAAATTCAGTTCCTAGAACTGAATGTGGTAAGGATCAATATGCATTCTTTAACAGAAGATCAAGATCACTGCTGAACTTATTTAGTAAGAGTTTTAACAACACCAGGTTAAAATCCAACAGGGTTATTTGGTAGCAAATGCCATTAGCTTTCGGAGCACTGCTCCTTCGTCAGATGGAGTGGAAATCTGCTCTTAAACAGGGCACAGAGACACAAAATCAAGTTACAGAATACTGATTAGAATGCGAATCTCTACAGCCAACCAGGTCTTAAAGAAACAGACAATGTGAGTGGAGGGAGCATTAAGCACAGGTTAAAGAGATGTGCATTGTCTCCAGACAGGACAGCCAGTGAGATTCTGCAAGTCCAGGAGGCAAGCTGTGGGGGTTACTGATAGTGTGACATAAACCCAACATCCCGGTTTAGACTGTCCTCATGTGTGCGGAACTTGGCTATCAGTTTCTGCTCAGCGACTCTGCGCTGTCGTGTGTCGTGAAGGCTGCCTTGGAGAACGCTTACCCGAAGATCAGAGGCTGAATGCCCGTGACCGCTGAAGTGCTCCCCAACAGGAAGAGAACAGTCTTGCCTGGTGGTTGTTGAGCGGTGTTCATTCACCCGTTGTCGTAGCGTCTGCATGGTTTCCCCAATGTACCATGCCTCGGGACATCCTTTTCTGCAGCGTATCAGGTAGACAACGTTGGCCGAGTTGCAAGAGTAGGTACCATCTACCTGATAGATGGTGTTCTCACGTGAGATGATGGCATCTGTGTCGATGATCCGGCACGTCTTGCAGAGGTTGCTGTGGCAGGGTTGTGTGGTGTCATGGTCACTGTTCTCCTGAAGGCTGGGTAGTTTGCTGCGGACAATGGTCTGTTTGAGATTATGCGGTTGTTTGAAGGCAAGAAGTGGGGGTGTGGGGATGGCGTTGGCGAGATGCTCGTCTTAATCAATGACATGTTGAAGACTCCGGAGGAGATGCCGCAGCTTCTCCGCTCCGGGGAAGTACTGGACGTCGAAGGGTACTCAGTCCACCGTGTCCCGTGTTTGTCTTCTGAGGAGATCGGTGTGGTTTTTCACTGTGGCGCGTCGGAACTGTCGATCAATGAGTCGAGCGCCATATCCTGTTCTTATGAGGGCATCTTTCAGTGTCTGGAGGTGTCTGTTGCGATCCTCCTCATCCGAGCAGATCCTGTCTATACAGAGGGCTTGTCCGTAGGGGATGGCTTCTTTAATGTGTTTAGAGTGGAAGCTGGAGAAGTGGAGCATCGTGAGGTTATCCGTGGGCTTGCCTCTGATCTTCAGGTAAGCATTGTCCAAGGCGGCCTTCACGACACATGACAGCGCAGAGTCGCTGAGCAGAAACTGATAGCCAAGTTCCGCACACATGAGGACGGCCTAAACCGGGATGTTGAGTTTATGTCACACTATCAGTAACCCCCACAGCTTGCCTCCTGGACTTGCAGAAACTCTTACTGTGTTTACCCCAGTCCAACGCTGGCATCTCCACATCAGAACTTATTTAGTGCAGGCCCTGTTATAGTTCTGAGAGAGGGAATGATATGCAGGTTTGATTGTTAAATACTTTTGAAAGAAGAGTATCGACTATAGTTTTGCAGTAGGTCTAGATAGGTTGACACAAGATAGTATCCAGACACCACAATAAAAAAGTAGAATGTTAATATTCTATATAGATAAACAGGGCTGCATTTTTTTTATCTGCATGTTCATAATTGGATGGATTTATTCCCAGCAGGGTAGAAAAAAATCCTTCCTTCTTTTTGTGTTGACAATTTCTTTTCTCCCTGTTCTCTTATTAAGAAGCTTAGATTTAGGTACCATCAGCCCTCTGGTGCCTTGGTCACTCTTATGATTTCGGGGACAGCTCATTCTGTCACAAAAGCAGAGGCATTACAGTCAATATTGACATGTCCTGACATAAGGCAGAATTTTACCGACATGTCCGCCCGAAGTTCGTATGATCCAACCCGAGGCCAACGGAGAATGCTGTTCTCTGAGCCTCGCCTGCCCCCAGAATCCGAGAAGGCCAGTAAAATTCCGGCCTTAATGTCCATACAGATATACTTGCAGCAAATCATTAGCTAGCAATGATGAATATGGTTAGTCTGGATGAAGTTCTCTGGAAAACCAAGCCCAGGAGAATCAGAACATCCCCAACTGACTTGGCTTTGATACCTCCCTGTAGGGAGATGGACTAGCTCCATATCTGATTCATATGATTCCTCAAATGCTCAGTTCCAATTACTGCAACTAAGAGTTAAATGGATAGCTTAACATAGCTGCTGCCTTGTTACCTCAGGAATAAAAGCATCAGAGAATAGCACAATAGTGCTGGAACATTAAAAAGATGAAATTATTTTAGATGCGCAGAAAATTCAGCCCATAGAAGCCAAATTTCTGCTAAAATTGGAAGTGCACACAGCACAGATAAAGTCAGTTCTCAGGCCCAAACTCCTCAAATATTTATAGAAGTGAGTTATTGGATCACACGCAGCTCTGGCTGCACTGTCAGAAAAAATCCGAAAATATTGATTTGCTTGGAGATTTTGCTTCAGTTTTGCCACCACCTCTTAAGGAAAGAGTTTCAAAAGCCCAGCTCTAATTGTTAGATCCCAATGTTTATTCTTCAGAATAGAAGCTGGAGAACGAAAATCAGTGCCAAGCCAAACAAGGGGCACTTGTAGCAGCAAGCTCTGTTTGTGTGCTTTGTTTGATGACTCCCAAATAACTCCAGAGTGGAAAGTGACTTAATTTTCCAAAGAATAGGCATAGCTGTTTCCCACACAACATTTCCACATGCAAACAGCCCAAAGTTTTACTCTCAAACTGTTTATCTTGAAACAATGCAAGCCATTTTCATGAAGAGGGTGTGGAGGAAATGCTCATATGGGAACAATGAACTCTCTGCCAAGTGTAAAATACACAAGTTTTCAGTCAACAAATGTGGGAAAAGAGCCTGGCACCACTGTTTTTTTTCTCTCTAACCAAGCCGGTACACACGACAAATTTGCAAATTATATTTAATTGTTTCAACTCATTTTATTTTTATAGTTACTAAGCTGTTTACTGGCAGATAGTATATTCACGGTGGTGAATCTGTTTGCAAAGCTCAATGAAGCAACACATTTTCAGACAATTTTCTGACTCTTTAATTGCTTGTTTACAAAGCATTTCTTTCGTGGCAACTTGAGACCCACTTGCCTCCCCCCATGCAATTCCACACTCCTCCTCCACTCACCCAGCCCGCACCCAACCCCACCCAATGCCCCCGAGCATTGATTTTTCCACAAGCAAATGTATAGAAATGCAATGGTTGACCCCCTAGTGAGTACAGTAAGAAGTCTCACAACACCAGGTTAAAGTCCAACAGGTTTATTTGGTAGCAAATACCATACGCTTTCGGAGCGCTGCCCCTTCGTCAGATGGAGTGAAAATCTGTTCTCCAACAGTGCACAGAGACACAGAAATCAAGTTACAGAATACAAATTAGAATGCAAATCTCTACAGCCAGTCAGGTCTTAAAGGTACAGATAATGTGGGTGGAGGGAACTTTAAACACAGGTTAAAGAGATGTGTATTGTCTCCAGACAGAACAGCTAGTAAGATTCTGCAAGATCAGGGGGAAAGCTGTGGGGGTTACTGATAATGTGACATAAATCCAACATCCCGGTTTAGGCTGTCCTCATGTGTGCGGAACTTGGCTATCAGTTTCTGCTCAGCGACTCTGCGCTGTCGTGTGTCGTGAAGGCCGCCTTGGAGAACGCTTACCTGAAGATCCAAGGCTGAATGCCCGTGACTGCTGAAGTGCTCCCCCACAGGAAGAGAACAGTCTTGCCTGGTGATTGTCGAGCGGTGTTCATTCATCCGTTGTCGTAGCGTCTGCATGGTTTCCCCAATGTACCATGCCTCGGGACATCCTTTCCTGCAGCGTATCAGGTAGACAACGTTGGCCGAGTTGCAAGAGTATGTACCGTGTACCTGTGTACCGTGTACCGTGTACCTCCACATCCCCTAGTGAGTGACAGAGAATTCTGATGTTTGGTATCACAAGTCATTGATATTTTACATAGAGATCATTTCAGTGCGGGTGGGGCTTCATAAACTGGCGGCAAACCCTGTCGATATGGTTGCAGTTCTATTGCCTTTTCAATAACAGATATTGAACCTCCAAAAACATCGGTTTGATAATACACCAGTCAGTCAGGCTTGTCAAATGCATTGTGATAAGCTTGCTTCAAATTCTGCTCCTCTGCTCAAGGGTTAGAAACAGAAATATGAAAAGAAATTGGTTAGGACAACAACATACATGGTTGAATCATTTTAACAACCTTTGAACAAAGTAACTGAAGAGGTCTCTTAACCACTGTACTACTAGGGAACAGGTTAAGCCTTTTCTGCCAAATGTATAACTGATTATGTTACAATCATTGATGCACTAGTATCAGACCTGAACACATTTTGTGTGCCGCACCTTTAATTCATACAGCATTTAAAAACTTCTTTCAGATTCCGCTTTGCTGCTGTAAATACGTGCAAATCTCCAAGTCATCTACCATGTGTGACACCACAGAAATAATCCCAACTGAATGTCGGTGAAACATTCACTCAAATGAAATCCTCTGGGAATATGAGATATTCAATAGCTCAAATGCTCTTAAGAAGGCTAAATAAAATTTCTCTCTCCCTTTCCATAGCTGTCATTTCATTAAAATTATACTTAATAAAAAAGGTTGGTTGACATTTGCTTATATTACAGCTCCTCTAAAAGTAACAAACTGAAGCAGCTTCAGTTTGAAATAATCCCAGCCCCTCCCCCATTATATTTTAAAGTTATGTGGGAGGGAACTTCCTCCAGGTTTTTATCAGCTCAGACCAGTCATGATTTCTGCTGCACAGACAAATTGAAGGATCACTTAATCTTCTTGCAAGAATCTGTTTAATTAGTGGATATTCCTCTAATTGTTCCAGTATATTTTCAGATTGGGTTTTGATAATGGTCACGTTCTCAGGGAGCCTTTTTGATCAAGAATATTGTTGTTGTCCTCTCAAACTACAAGAAGGATTGCATGTACATCAAAGATGAATTTATTGGAATTTTAGACATAATTTTGTCTATTTTCTGTGAGCATAACTAAGCTGCACAATCAGCCAACACTTGACAGTCAAGAGTGTAGTGGAATACTCTCCACTTGCCTGGATGAGTGCAGCTCCAACAACACTCAAGAAGTTCAATACCATCCAGGACAAAGCAGCCAGCTTGATTGATACCCCTTCTACAATCACTCAATCCCCCCTCCACCAACGTACAGTGGCAGCAGAGTGTACCATCAACAAGGTGCACTGCAGGAACTCATCAAGGTTCCTTAGGCAGCACCCATCAAACCCATTGCCACTACCATCTAGAAGAACAAGAGTAACTGATATCTGGGGATACCATCTGGAGGTACCCATCCAAATCACTCATCATTCTGACTTTGAAATATATTGCCATTCCTTCACTATCGCTGGGTCAAAACCCTGGAATTCCCTCTCTAACAGTAATGTGGGCGTATCTACACCTCAGAGACTGCAGTGGTTCAAGAAGGCATCTCACCACAATCTTCTGAAGGGCAACTATTTGTGCGCAATAAATGCTGGCCTAGCCAGTGATGCCCACGTCCCATTAATGAATTTTTAAAAAATTTAAAACCACCAGTAAGATGCATCATACCATTACAATAGCACAATATATCCATCTACATCAAGCACGGCTGCATTGATATATATTAGTTTATTTCTCAATCTGTAAAGCCATGCCTCCTGCCATGCCAAAAGATCCATCAAGGAAACAATGTTAGTCTGCAACTCAAAGTCAAGCCACTTTAGAACCCTGACACTCTCCCCTCACTCCCCCCCCCTCCACAACCTCAACCCCCCATACGGTAGAGTAAAGGAGCTGAGGGTAATTGTTGCAGTCCAGAATGATTCAGAATAATGAAGAATTTTAACAGCGAGTGCAAGACCCTTAATTCTTTATGTGGTCACGTCACACCTAACGGTGAATGGCTAAACTAGTTGCCTGCTATATCAGTTCAGATCTCGGTTTCTTGGGCTTAATTAAGTGCAGATAAGGATCATATCAAGGTGAGAGTAATGGTTTACATGCAGCTATGGCATCAAAGGTTGGAGTGCGTGTACAGGAGAGCAACTCAGTAGTCACAGAAATGCTGTGGTGAATGCAGAGCCAAAGACTCGGCAACAGTGATTTTGAAAATGCATTTGTAAGTGAATGAGGAGATAGACTTTCCAAGGGCAGACACAGAACAAAGTAGGATTGAAAGATGGAAAGCGGGTGGCAGTGCAAAGAAGTGATCAGAGATGGTCTTTTCTGTACTTGATTAGGTGAGAGTACACAAAGCATCAATTGTAAGTAGCAGTGAGCATTTGAAAGAACAATTGAGGACAATTTTTTTACACTGCTAAAATAGATATTAACTTCATTTATTTTCTGTGAACAATTTAGAACATGATAAATCCAATAATTATGAATAAGATGGTCCACAAACTTTCATAAAATCGAGTGCACTCAGTAAAAGTAGGAAAAGAAACAATAGCCTAAGATATAGTTAAGAATATCATTGCTTAACAAACACATCTAAGAACTGTATTGCACTATTTATCCAAAAGCTAGGCACAAAGAAAGATCTGACAAGGAAAAGATATCATTACTACATGACAGAAAAGGTAGTTTCCTTTCTTTTTTTATTATTATGTTCCAGGTTCACCTGAACTAATCAGATTGAATGGAAAATGAGCAGTGTAAAAGAGGCATTAAGATCATTTTGCAAGTGACAGCCACAAATGGCTTCAGATGAAGCCACGCTGCATAAATTGTCCAAACAAATTCAGATCAGTTCAGGTCACTTTCCCATGGCTTTCTGAGATCAGTAGGAGAAAGAAAACATTAACAATACACACCAGATCAGAGTCACAATTCATTCATGTCAGTTATGAACATCAAAGCGCAAGGTGGGAAATCATTTCTTAAAATGTATATTAGAACAATAAGTTAATGCAAAAGTAAACATTTGTGTACCGAAAACAGAAATCTGACTGACTCAACTATGAAGGTTTTGATTTCCCTGCACTATCCATCCCCAAATTACTGTTGGGAAATACATGTAAATTGGATAGTAAGGCCTGATGTTGTGTTTTCACCATAACCTGTGTTTCCCACTCTTACTTCAGTCGGGGTGGTACCAATAACCCTTCCCCATTACATGTGGCAAGTTGCCCCAATTTCATTTCTTGAAAAAAAGAAACACTTGGCTTTTACTTGTAGGTGGTGTGTTGACAAGGAGGAAAGTCTTAGATTACAGGATGATTTAGACAAGCTGGTCAATTCGGCGGAACAGTGGCAAATGGAATTTAACCCTGAAAAGTGTGAGGTGACGCATTTTCATAGAATAGAATTCTGGATTCCATACAGTGCAGAAAAAGGCCATTTGGCCTATTGAGCCTGCACCGACAGCAATCCCACCTAGGCCCTATCCCCGTAACCCCACGTATTTACCCTGCTAATCCCTCTGACACTAAAGGGCAATTTTATGTGACCAATCAACCTAACCCGCACATCTTTGGAGTGTGGGAGGAAACGAGAGCACCTGAAGGAAACCCACAAAGACACGGGGAGAACATGCAAACTCCACACAGTGACCCGAGGTGAGAGTGCTACCAAATAAGCCACAGTTGAGATATCTTGTATAGCTGACACAGCCATAGGAGCTGCAAAGTAAATTATGCTGGTCGTTCCTGGGTTAGCGATGACAAATCCCCTAGTTCATTAATTGCAAGGAGAGGGCTTTATTTGTGCTTTCTTTTCCTTCCAAATAGCTCTGATGTCTCATTTATTGAAGACTTTGTTTCAGTCAGAAGGTGTCCTGACTCAGTTGTCCAAGGGGCAAATTAACCAGGACTTCACCAAGTGGTTTGGCTTGTGTTCCCTCCCCCCACCCCACCCAGACCAGCTCCAGGCAAACTATGATCAAATGACACTTCACGTTGTGTCTCTTCTGTGAAGGTAGGGTTAGGGTCAACTTCTGAATAAGTCGGTGGTGGCTGAAATCGGAACTCCTGAATATAAACAAACTAATCCAAAAGTAAGGATATTCCAGAGAATAGAGCATATAAATGTAGAATAAAAAGAATAATATGGAGAGATAAGTATAGTATGGAAAAGGAGTAGGGGAGGATTGGTAAGAAAGAGAAATTAAAATAGGAACAACGTCATTACAAAAGCAGTTTGAATAAAATGGGTGAGAAATTTGGGAGCTACTTTAAGAAATCGTATCAAAGAGAATTGTATCGGTATTTTATTCAAAGGAAGCCTGCATTATTTTTTATCTACATCATTGTGTTGGTATTGCTGAGGTAATTACAATTTTAAAAAATCAGAACAAACACACCACAGATGGAGGGCATTCTGCAGTCAAATTTCAGAGACAATTCAGGATGAAGTAATGTGGCTGTTCTGATTCACTGGCATTTTCATTTATATTCTAATTTCCCTGACTTTTGAAGCAAGGACAAGGCTGTGGATTTTCTGTTAGCTGAACCTTTGAAAGTTTGTTGAGGTTGAGGACAAATTCCTTCTGCTCAAACAACATAGGTTGTTTAGGCTGGTCGTGAAGCAGGAGAGATGTCTGAGCAACGGGCTTTCACAGAAAATGAAAAGAAAGGGATTTACAAACATATGAACAATGGCTGACAGGATTAAAAATCTCTGGTCTATCCAGCCTGCCCCAAGTGAATGTGATATCTCACAATATAGACACTCCTCAAAAGATCAACAACGTTGTGATCATCAGGGATAGTTCAAAAATGAGTCATAAAACCAAGGCAATTTGTCAAGTGATGAGGGGTGAACTGGAATCTTGGAATTGTGGCCTCGTTTTACATCCTTGAGGTGCGTAGCAGGAGTTCAGAAAATTGATGACTTGGCCCATCTACCTTGGAACAGAATGCCCCAAAGGTGAGAGCGTTATTGCCAGAGAAAGGTCGGGGCTTCAGTCATGCCAGTTGACTCCCTCTAAAGAGTTTGAAAACAGCCACAAAAACTGCCAGGTGCCGAAGCAGATTATTCGAAAGGCCCAGCTTGCTGCTGAGGAATTTTGTCCCAGTTAAGATAATGCAAAGGCCTCCAGCCCTCATCCCTCACACTCACTCATCCTCATTATGTGTGCTTGTCTGAGAGCCCAGAAACATCTTACTCTTGTTGAAACATCTGTGCCCAGAGAAAGCATTGCTTGGCTAATGACTTGGGCTCTCTGATTTTTGCTGTCAATTTCACAATAGTTCATGCAATTTTGTTTATTGCATTTTTTTGCATTTGTTGATGCAATGTTAATTAGTTTCAAGGGTTTGTGAATTTTGCTGTTGATAATTCAAACGGTCTGGATACATGACACATTAATTGGATGGCAGTGAAATGACTTTTTTCAACATTAGAGAAGGTTATGAATTAATTACATTTTTCAAAGCTTTTTTTATTACACAACCTACTTTCACTACAGGGTTCATTCGTTCTAGATGTGAATAGTGGCCCAATGAGCATGGAATTACCATGGCTTTCCATGGGTTGTTGGGGGGGGGGGGGCGGAGGAGGGTGCATGAGTGGCCAGAGGGGGTGGGTGAAGGGCAGAGCTTGGCATGGGGGCCATGAAGAGAATCTTTTGTGTATACCTTTTGAAAGCCTCCCTCATATAGACTAGGGTTCACATTCCTCTGAGGGGCCATGGACCATGATTGTTTAGAAACCTGACCCGCTCAATGAAAATTGTAAAAGAATGGAAGATGTCCATCTCCACAATGAAGCCAGCCAGATCAACAGGGCCAAATGTGGCGTTTTGACAGGAACCAGCCCATACTTTTAAAAGGCAGTGACAAAAATCATCCAGCTGGGAATGGGGTCAGGAATCCTGGAATTAGAAACTGTCCACCATTTTTAAAGGGCTCCCAAGTCAGCATAGAAATCATAGAAATCATAGAAACCCTACAGTGCAGAAACAGGCCATTCGGCCCATCAAGTCTGCACCGACCACAATCCCACCCAGGCCCCACTCCCACACCCCTACACATATTACCCGCTAATCCCTCTAACCTACGCATCTCCGGACACTAAGGGGCAATTTTAGCATGGCCAATCAACCTAACCCGCACATCTTTGGACTGTGGGAGGAAACCGGAGCACCCGGAGAAAACCCACGCAGACACGAGGAGAATGTGCAAACTCCACACAGACAGTGACCCAAGCCAGGAATCGAACCCAGGACCCTGGAGCTGTGAAGCAGCAGTGCTAACCACTGTGCTACCGTGCCGCCCATGGCTTAGTAAAAATCCAGGCCTTCATCTCTGATGCCAATAGGTGATCAAAAATAATCCAGGAGATCACTCTGCCCCTGATAGTTGTATGTAGTACCTATGTTTTTTACAAAGTATTCTCCACCCTTGCCTAGTCCAGTTCTTGCTTGACATTGATAACCATTGTACAAGTCAGCAGTCTGTTCTGGAGGTCAAGTGTTCTTTGAGTCAAAAGAGTTACCTCTTAATATTTCACCTCGATCTGACTTCATGCAACTTAAGTTCTTATCTCTAGTGCTCCCCAACTTATTTAATTGTAAAAAAAACTGTCAACTTAAATGCAACCACTTCCCTTTATCATTTGATGAACTTCAATCATATTTTCCACAAGGCTATGCTTCTCTGACGAGGCGAGTCCTAATTCCATTTGTCCATTTTGACAAATGACCTAGATTTATGAGGTACTGGAGCAGGACTTGATGTACAAGATTGGAAAATGTTTTCAAGTTAGTAAAACAGCATGTGTTTGTGATATTGTGATGTTTGTGTGCAGAGGGATCTTTGCGGCTGCACACAGTGTATTAACTGAAACTGGTACTTGTATTTTCCAAATATGGAGTGCAGTAGTTCAATAGAAAAAGAAATTGCATCCAGTGGGTTTTATACAATTCTCCATAGACTAGAGAGTACAAATCTATTCCGAAAGGATTCTAACTGGAAGAAAAATGTGTTAAGGCTGATAAGGAACATTCAGCTTGTTCAATCCTGCGTGAATTTCAGAAAAGTAAACTAACAAAAATAAACAAGTTGAAGCAGCAACAGATGGGTTGACCTCAATGGGACATTGTCATGGCCTCTCTTATATTGTGGTTAGAGCTGAAGCACAGAACTATTATTTGCTTGTGAAACCTCGACAGTTAGAGGGACAAGGTTACTGATTTTTTTGACAAGATTTATCTCTGAAAGTTTTGTCATAATGGACGGTAACGTTGACTAAAGTTTGAGTTGCAAGTAGTTGTTGTATCATAAAGACAGAAGTCCATTACCATTCATCCCTAAATAAAATGAAAGGCTTACGTTTAAAAAGTACGACCGGCACACAGTGACAGTAGTGAGTACACTGTATAAGATTTACAGCAGCAACTCAGAAAGCCTCCTTCAGCAGCACAAACTCTACTACGCAGATGGAAAAGGATAACAGGTACATTGGAAAACCACCACCTGCAAGCTCTCCTCCAAGCCATGCACCACCCTACATGTGACTCCAAGCCTACAGCAATGCAGTTGATTCTTAAATGCCCTCTTAAATGGAGGGCAGATAGGGATGGGCAATAAATTCTGTCCCAGCCAGTGATGCCCACATCCCATAAATTAATTTTTTTTAAAAATTCACTTCGGGATCCGAACACTTAGGTGAGGCCTCAAAGTTGGTGCAATGTGACAACAATGCTTGCATATTTTCTAATATTACTTTTTGTTCTGTTTTCAGGTGGGAAATCAAACCACCATTAACATCTCGAATCCACACACACTATGTCTGGTGCCAGTCTGAAATTACAAACCATTTCAATGATTTTGAAAAGAAATGTGTAATTTAATGCCAATAATTAGTTGGTTCAACTTGTGCCAAAATGAATGTTAATGAGCTGAAATCACTGTCATCAAATGCACAACCTTATATTCAGTATTACCAAAACAATGATGCAACCTCTTTCATATTGATACAAAGTGGTTTCAGGTGCACTGTGTCATCAAATTGGTAGCATGACTTGGAGTCAGGTCAGCAGCCTGAGTTCTACCACATTAATACATGAGTAACATTGAGAAATAGTGTAAAACAGGCATTCATGATTAGCTGTCAGTAACACATCTCTCCTCATGTTCAATTCATTTGAACTCAAAATTGAGTTGAGTTGTGTTATGTGCAACAAAGTTTTTGTCCATTTACCACTATTGTTCAAAGTCAAAATAATCTCTGAGATATGAACTCATCTCTATTTTCACACCTCTTATGCTTTGCATCATCAAATGCATTATTCATAACAGGACGTCATGTCATTCAGCTTTGAATTTCAGATCTCCAGTAGTTACAGTTTGTCTCTTCTTCTCCATCTTCTCTATTTTTCCTTGGCTTCTCACATTTTTCCATTGCTCCCTCCTGTGTTTTTTTATCCTACAGTATTTGCATTACATGACGATCATTTGGCCCTGGACCTGATCACTGATGATCTGCCAAACAAGTTATAACTTTCCATTAATCTTCTTTAAAAATATTCTATCATGGGATGTGAGTGACATTTGTAAGGCCAGCATTTGTTGTCCATCCATAATTGCGCTTGGGAGGTGGTGGAGAGCTGCCATCTTGAACTGCTGCAGTCCATTCACAATGCTGCCAGGAAGGAAGATCCAAGTTTTCGATGCAGCAACAGTGACTGAATGATGAATTAGTCAGGATGACCAACTCAGAGGTAGTAGGGCATGGGAGACAGTACAAGGGATGGGGTTTGGTGGGGAGGGTGTGGCGGGGGGGGAAGGAAGGGGCGTGGTGCTGGAGTGGGGGGGATACTGGTGGCACAGTGGGTATTGGGAGGGGCAATCATAGAGTCATAGAGGTTTACAGCATGGAACCAGGCCCTTCGGCCCAACTTGTCCATGCCACCCTTTTTTTAAAAATCCCTACGCTAGTCCCAATTGCCCGCATTTGGCCCATATCCCTCGATACCTATCTTACCCATGTAACTGTCTAAATGCTTTTTAAAAGACAAAATTGTGCCCGCCTCTACTACTACCTCTGACAGCTTATTCCAGACACTCACCACCCTCTGTGTGAAAAAATTTGGCCCTCTGGACCCTTTTGTATCTCTCCCTTCTCACCTTAAACCTAATTTTAGACTCCCCTACCTTTGGGAAAAGATATTGACTACCTAGCTGATCTACGCCCCTCATTATTTTATAGACCTCTATAAGATCACCCCTCAGCCTTCTACACTCCAGACAAAAAAGTCCCAGCCTTTCCTTATAACTCCTTATAACCATCAAGTCCCGGTATCATCCTAGTAAATCTCTTCTGCACTCTTTCTAGTTTAATTATATCCTTTCTATAATAGGGTGACCAGAACTGTACACAGTACTCCAAGTGTGGCCTTATCAATGTCTTGTACAACTTCAACAAGATGTCCCAACTCCTGTATTCAATGTTCTGACCAATGAAACCAAGCATGCCGAATGCCTTCTTCGCCACTCTGTCCACCTGTGACTCCACTTTCAAGGAGCTATGAACACGTACCCCTTGATCTCTTTGTTCTGTAACTCTCACCAATGCCCTACCATTAACTGAATAAGTCCGGCCCTGGTTCAATCTACCAAAATGCATCACTTCGCATTTATCTAAGTCAAACTCCAGCTGCCATTCATCAGCCCATTGGCCCAATTGATCAAGATCTCTTTGCAATTGAGATAATCTTCTTTACTGTCCATTATGCCACCAATCTTGGTGTCATCTGCAAACTTACTAACCATGCCTCCTATATTCTCATCCAAGTCCAACAGGTTTATTTGGTAGCAAAAGCCACTAGCTTTCGGAGCGCTCGCTGCTCCTTCGTCAGGTGAGTGGGGTTTCAGTTCACAAACAGGGCATATAAAGACACAAACTCAATTTACAAAATAATAATTGGAGTACGAGTCTTTTCAGGTAATCAAGTCTTAAAGGTCTTAAACCAGCAGACAAAGTAGGGGCCATCGTCATACTGAACAGAATGGATTACTGCAAAGAAGTGTACCGACAACTGAATAACGAGGAACACTACAGACAGTTATCCACAGATCCGACCAAAGAACACACCCGTCAACTCAACAGACTGATCAAGACATTTTATCTGGACCTTCAGAGCACCCTCCGTGCTCTCATCCCACGTATTCCCCGCATTGGAGATCTCTACTGCCTCTCGTAGATACACAAGGCAAACACACCCAGCCGTCCCATCGTATCAGGCAATGGGACCCTGTGTGAGAACCTCTCCGGCTATGTCGAGGGCATCCTGAAACCCATTGTACAAAGAACCCCCAGCTTTTGTCGCGACACGACGGACTTCCTACAGAAACTCAGCACACATGGAGCAGTTGAACCAGGAGCACTCTTCGTCACAATGGATGTCTCGGCACTCTACATCAGCATCCCCCACGATGATGGCATTGCTGAAATTGCCTCAGTACTCAACGCCGACAACTGCCAATCTCCAGATGCAATTTTACAACTCATCCGCCTCATCCTGGACCACAATGTCTTCATCTTCAACAACCAGTTCTTCATCCAGATACACGGAACAGCCATGGGGACCAAATTCGCACCTCAATATGCCAACATCTTCACTGCACAGGATCTTCAACCGATGCTATACACTAGATACATCGATGACATTTTCTTCTTTTGAACTCATGGTGAACAATAACTGAAGCAACGATATGATGACATCAACAAGTTCCATCCCACCATCAGACTCACCATGGACTACTCTCCAGAATCGGTTGCATTCTTGGACACACGCATCTCCATCAAGGACGGTCACCTCAGCACTTCACTGTACCGCAAGCCCACGGCTAAACTCACGATGCTCCACTTCTCCAGCTTCCACCCTAAACACGTTAAAGAAGCCATCCCCTACGGACAAGCCCTCCGTATACACAGGATCTGCTCAGATGAGGAGGATCGCAACAGACACCTCCAGATGCTGAAAGATGCCCTCATAAGAACAGGGTATAGCGCTCGACTCATCAATTGACAGTTCCAATGTGCCACAGTGAAAAACTGCACCTACCTCCTCAGAAGACAAACACAGGACACGGCAGACAGAATATCCTTCGTCGTCCAGTACTGCCCCGGAAGGGAGAAGCTACGACATCTTCTCCAGAGCCTTCAACATGTCATTGATGAAGACGAACATCTTGCCAAGGCCATCCCCACACCTCCACTTCTTGCCTTCAAACAACTGCACAACCTCAAACAGACCATTGTCCGCAGCAAACTACCCAGCCTTCAGGAGAACAGTGACCACGACACCACACAACCCTGCCACAGCAACCTCTGCAAGATGTGCGGATCATCAACACGGATGCCATCATTTCACGTGAGAACACCATCCACCAGGTACACGGTACATACACTTGCAAATCGGCCAACGTTGTCTACCTGATATACTGCAGGAAAGGATGTCCCGAGGCATGGTAATTTGGGGAGACCATGCAGACGCTACGACAACGGATAAATGAACACCGCTCAACAATCACGAGGCAAGAGTGTTCTCTTCCTGTTGGGGAACACTTCGGCGGTCATGGGCATTCGGCCTCTGATCTTCAGGTAAGCGTTTTCCAAGGCAGCCTTCATGACACACGACAGCGCAGAGTCACTGAGCAGAAACTGATAGCCAAGTTCCTCACACATGAGGACGGCCTCAACTGGGATCTTGGGTTCATGTCACACTATCTGTAACCCCCATGACTTGCCTGGGCTTGCAAACTCTCACGAACTGTCCCGGCTGGAGACAGTACACATCTCTTTAACCTGTGCTTAACCCTCTCTCCACTCACATTGTCTGCACCTTTAAGACCTGGACCTGTAAAGACTCGCATTCCAACCATTATTTTGTAAATTGAGTTTGTGTCTTTATATGCCCTGTTTGTGAACTGAAACCCCACTCACCTGACGAAGGAGCAGCGCTCCGAAAGCTAGTGGCTTTTGCTACCAAATAAACCTGTTGGACTTTAACCTGGTGTTGAGATTCTTCCTATTCTGTCATCAAGCCAATTTTGTATCCATTTGGCTACCTCACCCTCGATCCCATGAGATTTAACCTTATGCAACAACCTACCATGCGGTACCTTGTCAAGGGCCTTGCTAAAGTCCAAGTAGACAACATCAACTGCAATGCCCTCATCTACCTTCTTGGTTACCCCTTCAAAAAACTCAATCAAATTTGTGAGACATGGTTTTCCACTCACAAAGCCATGCTGACTGTCCCTAATCAATCCTTACGTATTACATAGGAAAACTAAATGAAGGTGGAAAGACTTGTGCTCTCCACAGAACTGTGGCATGCATTAAATTAAGGATCTACCTGATCCCTGTGTAACACAATTACTCATTCCCTCCAGTTACGCAAAATTGCTGATGCAATTAAAATATGTAATTGTATAATCATGATCCAAGCATAGTAAATTCCTCAATTATCCATGTCTCATTGCTCAGCACACATTGAATTGTCAGTTCGGCTGATGTCACTATTGCTATCAAATTAATAATTTATTGTATAAGAGATTGTATTTGAATATATCAACCATTTAAAAAAATACATTTTATTATGTGATGAGACTAAATAGGCAAAGATACAAATTGTTCACGCTCTGATAATCTTTTGACTTCACATATTCCTTGTTTCAAACATCAGAATTATTGGTAAATAACTGAATTTGTTCTTGAATTACTATTTCTTTATATTTTTGATATGATCCATTGGTTAAAAATGATTTAAAAGGAGACTTCCAAACCAGCAGGGACTCATCAATTACATATTGCTGTTCAAAGGCCATTTGTGTTGATCTTCAGCTGCCTCTCTGTAATGAAGTTCCAGGTTCAGTCCCACTCCAGGACTGCAGCACAAAAATACAGACTGCCATTCCTGTGCTCTTCAGCTAAAAGTGCTGTCTTTTGGATGTGAAACTAAATTGAGGTGCTACGTGTCCGCTCAGCATTATGCTAATGATCCCATGGCTCTATTCTGAAGAAGAACGGGATAGTTACTTCCGGTGTCCTGACCAATATTTATCCCTCAAACAACATCACAAAAGCAGATTATCTGGTCAATGTCACATTGCTGTCTGTGGGAGATTGCTGGGTGCAAATTGGCTGCCATGTTTACCACGTTACAATACTGACTATGCTTGAAAAATTCTTCATAGTTTGTGCAGCGTTTTGAGGCATCCGCTGGTTGTGAAAAGTGCTGTACAAAACCAAGTCATTTTGCTCAAAAATTCAACAAGGAAGCCAAATATTTGAGGTAAATTCTAAATCGTTTTCAGATCCCACTACAACAAAGAAAGGATTGCTATTTATAAGCGCTAGCATATGGCAGGGAAGTCCTTAAAATTAAGCTTAATGATTAATTAAAAAAGAAAATGTTACTGGATAATCTGTGGGTTGGCAAAATCAAATGGCCAAATTATGGTAAAATCTCAATTAGTTTATTAATGTCCATCAAAGAAGTGTATCTGCCACCCCTGTCTGATCAGTCTCACGCTATTTGATCATCTCCTAATGGTCTCCTGGATGGACAGTGTATATTACCTTGTCAGAATTGCCCCTTGTCATGATGATTGCTGATTGTAAGTTTGAGTATCAGATACTATTCTGTACTTGGATACTATAAGCTACGCTCTGTAGCACATATGGGGTCACCTGCACCTGACCGAAGTGTGCGTGGTGGGGGGGGGTGGGGGGCGGATGGTTGGGTTGAAGGTCAGATAGGGAGTTAGCCAGCATGGCAGCTGAAATGGTGTTCTTGCAGTTAAATCTGTGACTTCAAATGTTGTTCTTTCAACTTGTGATACTGCCATGAGAATAAATATGAAGACATATAGAATCAGGTTCTGGCATTTGTTGGAGCTGAGGTGCCTGCAGTCAGGGGCATTGAGCCATTTGATCCAACAGATGATGCCTGTACCATCAGTGTGAAATGGAAAGCGTGGCTGGAGGAGTTTTAGGCATATGCTGACAGTCACACTCTGTTTTTGGATGGGCTCACAGTGGTCCAGAAAGCACAACGATAGATCTTGTTGCTTTTCGTGAGCGTGCTTCAGTGAGGGAGACTGTCATGACATTGCTTGACACAGGAGAAAAAAGCAGATAATGAACATGCAGGGAAAGCTTTGAAAGGTCCTTACATAGTGACTCCAAATGTTACATTTCAAAGACATGCTTTCCATCACATGAGACAGAAAGAAACAGTTGGAAATCTGTAGCCCAATTGATGGCCCCTTTGAGGAAGGCATCAGAATTATATTGCAAAGGATCTGAGTAACCAGACAATTGATCAGGGGTCCAACATTGCAAGTCGATAAGTTGAGGCATAAGCTCCTGGAAAGAGGACTGACACTTTGAAAAATAGCAGCTGCATTGGAAGCTGTGAATGGACAAATTCAAAGTATGAAACTTGATCCCACTTCTGCCATTGGTTGAGGTAAACAGGGTGGCACGACGGAATTCAAATACATGTAAATGTAAACTGCAAAAGTCTAAACAAGAGTGTTTCAGATATGGCAACATGGGGCACTATGGAAATGATGCCTGCTGCCCTGCCAAGGGAGAGATAGTAAGAAGTCTAACAACACCAGGTTAAAGTCCAAATAAACCTGTTGGACTTTAACCTGGTGTTGTTAGACTTCTTACTGTGTTTACCCCAGTCCAACACCGGCACCTCCACATCAAGGGAAAGATATGCAGAAAATGTGGGGGCAAAGATTGTTTTGCAGCATGTAGACGCAGAAGCAAAGCTGGACAGAAAGGGAAGCCTGGCAAACCATCTAATGGAAAAATAAATGGAAGTAACATTTCTGTGAGATGAGTTGAAGAAGATACAGAGAGTGAGGATACTAGTAACAATCACGATACATGTTTTCTGTCAATGGGAGCTACAGAAGAAAGTTCCAATGATTGTTGATAGTGTCAAACTGAGCATTATCGTAAATTCAATTAATGACAGTAACTCCATCAACAGAACACTATGGAAGGAACTGAAGCCAAAGCAAATGTCAGGAAATGCCAATGAATTGTAATATTTTTCTGTTGGTAATTTTCTTGTCATTTTTTTGTGAACTGTTGGGAATGTATGAGTGGTAATTGAAGCAGGAGACATGGTGACTGTGAGAATCTAAACTGACAATAAGAAGTGGGTTTGATAGGGTAATGAGCCTAGAAGGACTTCAAATAGATGTTTACATAAGGTAATTTAGTAAGGATGTTTACATAACAGGAGCAAATTTGAATGGGTAGCTCAAAGGAGAATATATACAGGTGGAAGAAAAAAGTGTCATGGGTAAAGTAAGGATAGAGTGAGTCCAATTTTCTTTTAAGTCCTAAAAGCTAAAGTAAAAAAATGAAGTGAATCAATTCTGGGAGAGAGCATTTCTGAAGAGACTGGGTGTGTCAATGAAGAGATTGAAGGGAAAAATCATATTTAGGGAGATATTGAAAGCTAAGGATGTAGCAATTTTAGATCTCAGCAGACAGCAAGAAAAGCTGCTCAACTCCCGCAAGCAGTGTGAATGAAACCAGATCTGAAGAACCAGCTACTCTTAACCTCAGAGGACACCCCAAGAGAAATTAAAGGCCCTGTGATTTTGAAATTTCTAAGGAGTTGTTGGACAGATAAGGAGGTTAGTTCTGAAAATAAAATTGTTTGGAACTGTGTTAAAGTATTGTTACTGTATGAAGTCATTGTTGGGTTTAAGTGTAATTCTATTTGTTTCTCATTATTTCTCAACAAGCATTTACTTTACTATAAAATCAACACAAGTAGTTGAGGACATGATTCTGGATTTCAGAACTTCTCCTCATACTGTACAAATTGTAAAAGCAAACGTGTTGGCAGCTGTTTCAAGTTTCCCTCTGGCATTTGGGCAGTTCGCCATTTACCATCAGCTATGCCATCACACAAATCAGGTGCACATCTTGAACATGTGTCCAATAGCTCGATCCATACACATTTAAAACCCCACTTCAATCTGTTGGATGATTCATTTTGGACATGTCATGGATTTGCCCGGTAACAAAAAGATCCAGAATTAACAAAAGGAGTTATGGGATGTAATCTACCTAGCACCAAGGGAGAATCTTCCAGCAGCCCACATTCAAAGGGGCTGATGAAATTCATCCTTTTCCCATTAACAACATTAACAGACAGCTAGATAAGATCAGATGTAAATGGCCCTATTATCAGGAAGCAGTTTACTGAGATGACAGAGATCAAAGGAGGCATACTGATACTAATTTTTGTGAGTCAGGAATGTAGAAGAGGTAGACGCCCAATATACAGTGGGCAGAATCAAAGAAAACCGGGGTATAATTGTCAGCTCCAGCAGAAGCAGAAGGCCAGTTTAATGTCTGACTGGAACACCAGTTTAACACCACACAGCAAGGCCAGGATAACCTCGAACAGCAAACCAGCTAACAGTGGAGGTCCTTTTAAAGTCTTACAGCTAAGCTCATGCAGAAACCTTTGTAAAGGCAGTTTTTCTATCTTCACTGCACCAGGCAAAGATGCTTTCCAAACTGAATCATCCTCCTGGTATTGTGTGGTTACTATAAGCTGAATTTGACTGATAGATTTGCTGAAGGTGAATGTTGTTTGGGGAACAGGGAAGTTTTACTGAGTTCAGATATCAGGCATATAGTTTGGAACTATAGATTTCCAGATAAAACTGAGTGTATGTGTATTACTCTGGTGTTTATGTGCTTTATAGAATTATAATCCTGTTTGTGTGTATTTGCCTTTTCTTGCATTTAATAAATAGCCTTTAGTAATTGTTCCACTATGACTGGGCAGCTTATTCTCATGTGTAGTTTCACGTGACTCGCTGCACCATTTAAAAAACAAATAATAATATACACCACCACAAGCCACATTGAAACCCCCTTGCAGATAACATCAGTGTGGTTCATGACACATGTGAGAGCTGGAGATTAGAATTTAGAGGCAGAATTTGTAGTGATTGAGGAAGAAGGTGAGCCTCTTCTGAGCAGAGAGACATCCAAGCCTTGGGGGTGCTACACATCAGGTTGAAAGGGAATTCTGCAAAATCATTTGCAAAGTTGAGAGAGGAGTTTGGAGCAGTGCTTCAAGGAATTGAGAAGTTCTACAATCCCCAAGTGAGATTAACTATTGATGAGGATATGAAGGCTGTAACTCAGCCTGTAGTCATGATGTGAAGATGCCGGCGTTGGACTGGGGTAAACACAGTAAGAGTTTTAACAACACCAGATTAAAGTCCAACAGGTTTATTTGGTAGCAAATGCCATTAGCTTTCGGAACACTGCTCCTTCGTCAGATGGAGTGGAAATCTGCTCATATCCACTCCATATCCACTCCATCTGACGAAGGAGCAGCGCTCCGAAAGCTAATGGTATTTGCTACCAAATGAACCTGTTGGACTTTAACCTGGTGTTGTTAAAACTCTTACTGGACTCTAGCTTATGCAGGTCACTTGAATGGCTGGTATTAATACTTGTGAATCTAGGTATGGTGGCCAGGGATGGAAAAAGATGTGGAGCAGTTGTCAAAACATGTCATGGATGTCAACTTGTCAGCAGACACAAATCACCAGAAGCAGTGTGCAGCACACTGTTACCAGCTGGACCATGGGAGGATGTAACAGTTGCCTTCTTAGGGCCACTTCCATCAGGAGAGTCCATACTTGTGGTGACTGAATACAATAGCCATTACTATGAGAATGTTGTGATGAAGAGTGCAAAAGCTGATAAAATTGTACCTGCCTTGACTGAAATAATGCAAGGCACGTTCTATCAGCCACTCTGTATTTTGATAGTGGACCACAATTCATTTCACAGATCTTTGCTGATTACATGCAAGCCCCAGGCATTCCCCATCACAGAGTATCCCCAAAATGGCCCCATGGTAAAGATGGATAAAATCAATCCTTAGAGAAATGGATGAGGCTGAGGGCAAAAATAAGCAAGATGCATTGTTGTCAAATGTGGCCATTTATAGAGTAACTTCACACATTGTTCCACTGGAGCAAGCAGAGAGGGAGTGATTGGAGGCAGGAGTGCTGGTGAGAGATTGATTGAATTATTTATTTATTTAATTAGTCAGTTAGTGTGTGTGTTTTTTTTGGCCTTTACTTTTGTAGTAGTATTTTTCTGAAGTTTAAAGTGAAAACCGCAAGTGGGCTGCTAAGGAGACTGGGAAGGGTTTTTTAAGCACGCGAAGTATAAAAGGTAGACTGCAGTGTACAGCGGGCAGCGTCGGGAGCGGGCAGTGGAGTGAGTGGGAAGCTGAGTGAAAGCTGTCAGGGCTTTGGCTCACGGGGCTTAGGCAGAAAGGGCGAGGCAAGGTAAGTTATTTTTATCCAAACCTATATAGGATAAGGGTAACTATGAATGATAGGCAAGTTCGGTGCTTCCGGTGTGGGATGTGGGAGTTCCTGGAAACACCTAGCCTCCCGGAGGACCACATTTGCACCAGGTGCGTGGAACTGCAGCTCCTGAGGGACCGCATCATGGAACTGGAGCTGCAGATTGCTGACCTTGGTCTAGTCAGGGAGAATGAGAGAATAATTGACATGAGTTATAGGGAACTAGTTACACCGGGGCATCGGGAGGAAGACACGTGGGTCACAGTTAGGAGGAGTAAAGGTCAGAAGGGTAACGTACCAGAGAGTACTCCAGTGGCTGTCTCTCATAATAGGAAGGGCTTGGCGACAGGTGTGAGAGGGGAGGGGAGTGAGCAATTAGTGGAGGGGTCACCTGTGGTTGTCCCACTCCAAAACAAGTATATTGTTTTGGATAGTGTGGAGGAGGATGACTCTCCAGGGGTAAGCCACAGTGACCAGGTCACTGGCACAGAGTCAGGCTCTGTGGCCCGGAAAGGAAAGAGAGGGGTTAGGAGAGCAATAGTGGTGGGGGATGTGTCGGTTAGAGACACGGACAGGCGATTCTGTGGGTGCGAACAGGACTTCAGGATGGTAGTCTGCCTACCTGGTGCTGGGGTAATGGATGTCACCGAGCGGATAGGAGGCATCTTAAAAGGGGAAGATAAAGAAACGGATGTCATTGTACACATTGGTGCAAATGACGTAGATAGGAAGAGCAGGGGGATCCTACGAGAGCAATTCAGGGAGTTGGGAAATAGACTAAAAAGTAGGGCCTCCAGGGTGGCCATCTCTGGGCTGCTCCCAATGCCTCGTGCCAGTGAGGCTAAGAATAGGGAGTTAGTACAATTGAATGCTTGGCTAAAGGACTGGTCCAGGAGGGAGGGCTTCATTTTCCTAGATCAATGGGAAGTTTTCAGGAGAGGATGGCACCTTTACAAGAAGGACGGGTCACAACTAAGTTGGAAGGGCACGAATATCCTGGCTGGGAGTTTTGCTAGTGCAGTTCGGGGGGGTTTAAACTAGTATGGCAGGGGGGTGGGGATCAAAATATTAGGTCTACAAGTGTAGAGGCTGGGGACGAGCTTGGGGCTGGGACAAGGCTGGCAAAGAAGAAGAGCACTCTGGGGGAGGATGACCTCACTGGGCCTGGAGGTCTGGAGTGCTTATACTTCAATGCAAGGAGCGTAGCAGGTAAGACAGACGAACTTAGGGCCTTAATGCTCACAAGGAATTTGGACGTGGTTGCGGTGACAGAGACTTGGTTGAAAGAGGGACAGGACTGGCAGCTGAATATTCTGGGGTACAAGTGTTTTAGGTGAGACAGAGGAGGGGCCAAAAGAGGTGGGGGAGTAACAGTATTAGTTGGAGAGCATATTACAGCGGTGCAGAGGGAGGACAATTCAGAGGGGTCGTGTAACGAGTCACTCTGGGTGGAGCTTAGAAACAGGAAGGGCGCAGTCACTATGTTGGGGGTATACTACAGGCCCCCCAACAGCCCGAGGGAAGGGGAAGAACGGATATGTCAGGAGATACTGGATAGGTGCAGGAAAAATAGGGTTGTTGTCGTGGGAGACTTCAATTTCCCTGGTATAGACTGGAAATCGCTGAGAGCTGGGACTCTGAATGGGGAGGAATTTGTAAAATGCGTACAGGAGGGTTCTTTGGAACAATATGTAGATAGCCCGACTAGAGAGGGGGCTATACTGGACCTAGTACTGGGGAATGAGCCCGGTCAGGTCTTCAAAGTTTCGGTAGGGGAACAGGTGGCAAATAGTGACCACAATTCTGTTAGCTTTAGGATAGTGATGGAAAAGGATGAGTGGTGTCCCAAGGGTAAGGTGTTGAATTGGGGGAAGGCTAACTTTAGTGGGATTAGGCAGAAATTGGCAGTTCTTGATTGGGAGAGGCTGTTTGAGGGTAAATCCACATCTGGCATGTGGGAGCCTTTTAAGGAACAGTTGTTAGGGCTGCAGGACAGGCATGTGCCTGCAAAAAAAAAGGATAGGAAGGGTAGGATTCGAGAACCGTGGATAACCAGGGAAATTGAAGGACTGGTCAAAAAGAAAAGAGAGGTGTATGTTAGGTCCAGGCAGCTAAAAACGGAGGGAGCTCTGGAGGAGTACAAAGGAAGTAGGAAAGAACTCAAACAGGGAATTAGAAGGGCAAAAAGGGGTCACGAAATGTCCTTGGCAGACAGGATTAAGGAGAATCCTAAGGCATTTTATTCATACGTTAGGAACAAAAGGGTTGTCAGGGAAAAAATCGGACCTCTCAGGGACAAAAGTGGGGAATTATGCTTGGAGCCCAAAGAAGTAGGGGAGATCCTAAATGAATACTTTGCGTCGGTATTCACAAAGGAGAGGGATGTGTTGACTGGGAGTGTCTCGGAGGGGAGTGTTGAACAGTTGGAGAAAATCTCCATTACAAGGGAGGAAGTGTTAGGTTTGTTAGAGAATATAAAGACTGACAAATCCCCAGGGCCTGATGGAATCTATCCAAGGCTGCTCAGGGAGACGAGAGATGAAATCGCTGGGCCTCTGATGCAAATCTTTGTCTCGTCACTGGACGCAGGTGAGGTCCCAGAGGATTGGAGGATAGCTAATGTGGTCCCGTTATTTAAGAAGGGTAGGAAAGATAACCTGGGTAATTATAGGCCGGTGAGCTTGACGTCCATGGTGGGGAAGTTGTTGGAGAAGATGCTTAGAGATAGGATGTATGCACATTTAGAAAGGAATAAACTCATTTACGATAGTCAGCATGGTTTTGTGAGAGGGAGGTCATGCCTCACGAACCTGGTGGAGTTTTTTGAAGAAGTGACCAGAATGGTTGATGAGGGAAGGGCCGTGGATGTCGTCTATATGGACTTTAGAAAGCGTTTGACAAAGTCCCACATGGTAGGCTGGTGAAAAAGGTTGGATCTCATGGGATAAAGGGGGAGGTGGCTAGATGGGTGGAGAACTGGCTTGGTCACAGAAGACAGAGGGTGGTAGTGGAAGGATCTTTTTCCGGCTGGAGGCCTGTGACTAGTGGTGTTCTGCAGGGCTCTGTATTGGGACCTCTGCTGTTTGCGATTTATATAAACGATCTGGAAGAAGGTGTAACTGGGGTGATCAGTAAGTTTGCGGATGACACAAAATTGGCAGGACTTGCAGATAGTGAGGAACATTGTCAGAAGCTACAGAAGGATATAGATAGGCTGGAAATTTGGGCAAAGAAATGGCAGATGGAGTTCAATCCTGATAAATGTGAAGTGATGCATTTTGGTAGAAAGAATGTTGGGAGGAGCTATATGATAAATGGCAGAACCATAAAGGGTGTAGATACGCAGAGGGACCTGGGTGTGCAAGTCCACAGATCCTTGAAGGTGACATCACAGGTGGAGAAGGTGGTGAAGAAGGCATATGGCATGCTTGCCTTTATAGGACGGGGCATAGAGTATAAAAGTTGAGGTCTGATGTTGCAGATGTATAGAACGTTGGTTCGGCCGCATTTGGAATACTGCGTCCAGAAGGACGTGGAGGCTTTGGAGAGAGTACAGAGGAGGTTTAACAGGATGTTGCCTGGTATGGAGGGGCTTAGTTATGAGGAGAGATTGGGTAAACTGGGGTTGTTCTCCCTGGAAAGACGGAGGATGAGGGGAGACTTAATAGGAGGTGTATAAAATTATGAAAGGCATAGATAGGGTGAACGGTGGGAAGCTTTTCCCCAGGTCGGTGGTGACGTTCACGAGGGGTCATAGGTTCAAGGTGAAGAGGGGGGGGTTTAACACAGATATCAGAAGGACATATTTTACACAGAGGGTGGTGGGGGCCTGGAATGTGCTGCCATGCAAGGTGGTGGAGGCGGACACACTGGGAACGTTTAAGACTTATCTAGATAGCCATATGAACGGAGTGGGAATGGAGGGATACAAAAGAATGGTCTAGTTTGGACCAGGGAGCGGCACGGGCTTGGAGGGCCGAAGGGCCTGTTCCTGTGCTGCATTGTTCTTTGTTCTTTGTTGTTCTTTTCCTTTGTACACACTACGATGGGAAAGAGCCCAGCTGAACTGCTTTTTGGATGGAAAATACACAGCAAGATGCCAGAGCTAAGGGACATCAGTGTTGAATAGGAAATTTGAGATCATAATGCAGAGAAAAAGTCTGCTGCAAAGTTTTGTGCTGACCACAGAAGAGAAGCTTGACAGTTTGATGTGATGCCAGGTGATGAAGTACTGTTGCAATGGGTGAGCCCCGGGTGAGGTGGTTACACCATTTGACCCCAAGCTCTACTCTGTCATTACCAACCAGGGAAACGGTGTGGCTGTGCGGTGGCCAGAAGGAAAATTGTAGTATAGAAATCATTTGTCAAATAATATCATGATGGCAAAGACATAGCAACAGAAGAACCAGATGTAGGAGCTGAGGCAAAGCTGACATCCAGAAGTCCATACCAGTGATGCTTATGACAGGCAGACATTTTGCTACCCAGATCGAGGGCAAAACATTGCTCCGATTTGGGCGTGGGTCCGGCCCGTGCCCGAATCGGGCGGCTCGACGATTTGAATGCATTTGCATGCATTTAAATCGACTTAATGAACTGCGCACCCAACCCTACCGCCAAATCCCACTTTACTGTCTTCCGGCCCGTTCCGCATCTGCGCTGTAAGCGACCTGCAAAATAAAAGTCTGAAGTCATCACTGCAGCTTCCGAAGAGCGGGGTCAGAGCCTCCCGGGGAGGGGCGGTGGGGGGGGCGGGGGGGGGGGGGGGGAGGAGGTGGGGTAGGTGGGAGGAGGAGGGGGGGGCCCCCCAGGTCATCCTCTGGTCGGGGGGGGGGGGGGTTGGGAGGAGGGGGGGGGACCAGATCATCCTCTGGTCGGGGGGGGGTTCCGCTGCCAGTCTGCGGCCAATCGGTGGGGAGGGAGGGGGCAGGGGGGTCTGCCACCACTCTGCGGGCGATCCCTCCTCCCCACTGGAGGAACGAATCGCTCCTGCCAGAGTGGACGTGCAGCCATGCTATCCCACAAAACCTTCAGGATGAAGCGATTCCTCGCTCAGAAGATGAAGCAGAACTGGCCGATTCCACAGTGGATCCACATGAAAACCGGCAACAAGATCAGTACAAGTCCAAGAGGAGACACTGGAGAAGGACCAAGCTGGGCCTGTAAAGGGATACACCATCACTGGTACACTACCAGCCACAGCAATCTCTCCCGCTCTCTTGCCCCTGCAGGGAAGAGTAATCTGTGGTAAAATCGGGCCCTATGTTCAAAACAAATAGAGTATATGGCAAACACTGCTCTTGTGATTATGAAATTCCTGTTTGTGATGTTTGCAAGTGCAGAAGAAAGCAATTGGATTGGATCATTGAGGAGCATCGAATCACATATTGATGATTATCACAAGGGATGTCACAGCTAAATAATAAAATAGAAATGACAGTTCCAGAAAGTGAAATACTGAAAGACTGAAACTATATTGGACTGTGATGTACTGAACTTAACTATCATTCAGAATTAAAGAAATTCATTTACTCATTGAGTTAGGGAAGTAATAGTTTGTAAAGTGTATTTGTAAAATTTATTGAGATCGAGTCTAAGCTACATGCACCAAGCATTAAAAAAATGCAGTACTTGAATAAGACATTGTAAGGCACATTCTATGCTATACAGGTGGTCGCTTGAAGGTCATAATGCATTTTAGGGAGTTAGTGAACATGGCAGATTAAATAATGGGTGAATTCTCTGGCTTCCTCATGACATGTTTCTCGGTGATGGGAGGCGGCCCACCATTGGCCGGCAATGGGATCTTCTGGTCCTGCCGCTGTCAATGGGATTTCCCATTGAATCCACTCCACATTGCTGGAAACCCATGGCAGGGGTGCGCCATTGGCAGGACCAGAAAATCCTGCCAGTGTGAACAGCCAGAACATCTCACCCAATATCGCCCTTGCAGTTAAATCTGTGACTTTGACTGTTGTTCTTTCAGCCTAAGATGTGACACCGCAATTCAGAAACAAATATGTATCTTTTAAATTATGCTGTACTGAATTTCCTATTTTGTAGTTCTCTCCCAATGTAAGTACAACAATTTGTTTGCACCAATAGAAATAATTATTCTCTGATATTCCAGAGTTTTCTCATTCAGTATAACAGATGCCAATTACCAATGCCAAAATTTATTCTTCATAAAATTTAAATAAATATGACAGGAAATAACATATCTAATGTCTATCCAAGAATCAACAACACCTGAACCCATTGCAACGGCCTTTGGAACAGTAAGTTCAGCAGGCAGTTCACGCTTGCTTCCTGCTGGATACATGTACAGGGAGCACTCACATTCAAAATAATTCAAATGTCCTACTCGTCTGTTTAGTGTCATAAGGGCATGCATGGTAGATAAAGCAAGTTTTGATTTGGAACTTGGTCTGTCATTGCTTAAAGATTTGCAGAGTGGCAACCAATTGAAATACTTATTAAAGGTTGTCCTTTTTCTTCCGTGCATTTGGTGTGTCATCAGGGGTGCAAGTTCTGTTCTGATCATTGGTATTTCACAACACCATGCAACTTTCATGATGATTTCCATTTGTAGTGAAATGGTTGTTGTATTATTTTGCTGGTCTGCCTTTTGTAATTGTAACTCATGCACTGGCATTGCAATTGTAACTCTTTGGGCAACAGATTCCAATTCCAATTCTCTTCCCGCACTTAGTGGTGAACTAAAGCAGACATTCATCTGTTTCCATTGCTGGTAATTCAGAGCATAGGTCACTTGTCTGTCGTCAGAGAGTTATAGTTGAGGGGCAGCACACCATATCAAGATGGCTGACTAACTCTTATCACCAACCATTGCAGAGGGTTGGAAGGATTTGATGGGCATGTTTAAAATGGTAAACAGATTCAATAGAATAGATAAAGAGAAACAATTTCCTCCAGTGGAAAATCAAGGGATATACTTATAAAATTAGAGCCAGGTCATTTAGGAGTAAAGCTAGGCAACACTATCCGATGAAAATCAATGGAAATCTGGGGCTTTAAAGACCACGACCAATCAATTTTGGTTTGCTAAGTGTTTTTCATTATTATTCATTTATGAGAAATGGGTGTTGCTGGCTGGCTAGTATTTATTGTCCATCCTTAGTTGCAGGAGGGCAGTTGAGAGTCAGCCACATTGCTGTGACCCTGGAGTCACATGTCGACAGGTAAGGAAAGCAGATTTTCTTCCCTAAAGGGCACTAGTGAATCAGATGGATGTTTATGACAATCAACAATGGTTTTATCATCATCAATGGATTCTTAATTCCAGATATTTTTTATTGAATTCAAATTAAACCATCTGACATTTGGGATTCGAACCCGGGTCCCCAGAACATTAGCTGAGTTTCTGGATTAATAGTCTAGCAATAATACCACTAGGCCATTGCTTCCCCTAAATCAAGGGACATGGAGTTAATGCAATTGAGGTATGGATTAAGCATTATCAAATTTAATACCAGATGAGAAATGTTGAATGGTCTGCTCCTGCTGCTTGGTTCCTAGCACCATGTGTCTCTGGCTGTGTATTCCTGAGAAATTGTAATAATTCATGCCTGCTGCAGTTATTGTTTCAGAACAGATAATTGCATTTTGATGTCTCACCTCAGAAATATTTAAAAAGCTCTCTATCTTCATTCCACTTGGTTGACTGTGAAACTGTGTGTGTTGCAACATTCTGGTCAGTTTTTATTTGCATAGGCTCCCATTTCTTTAAAAATCCAGCAGAAAAAGGAAAATGAAAAATTATATCCTCAAAAAGCACATCCTTGTAACACCAGCAAAATGGTAGCCTACCAAAGAGATTTATAATTCCATCATGTAAATTTTGTAGAGCACTGCGGTTCCCTAAGTAACAGGTAGTGCTTTGAATTGGTCATTTTACTCAGTTCCTCAATCAATCATCTCTACCATTTGTTAGTCATGGTGTATATTGATTAGAAAATCCAACTCAATGGTTGTAACTAAAGAGAATTTGGATTCATCAAAGAATAGTGAAGAATCAATAACACAATGGCCAATTTTCTAAATGGAGGTACTGGTTGGTTTTCTCATTTATGCCTCGCCACTCAATATTTATAACTGCCTCAGTGATTGAGTTAACATTTCAATTTCAGACACTGAAGAGGATTCTGTCACCAGCAAAGAGAACAATTTTGGAGGGAGGTATGGGTACAGGTCAAGATAAATTTCAACAAGGATCTCTGTCCTCCCTCCATAACAGACAGAAGACATGCAGAAATGCCAGAAGAAAACAGTGCAAACATCATTTACACTATTTTTCTGTGAAACTCCCATCAAAGTTATAGACAAGTGGAAAATCCCCATGGACCTTCACTCCAATAAGTTTTTTGAAAGCATTTGTAAGATCATCAAAGAAAAATTGAAAGAATTGGAAAACCCACAATGTTGCAATAATCGCTTGCATAGATGCTGGTATAACTGCGTTGCCCCATGATTACACTGTGAGCTAAGGATCATTTCAAAACCTCAGCAGCAATTTCACATAGGACCAAGTTCTCAATTATATCAAAATACCCCAACACCATTGACACATCAAGAAATGTTTGGGAATAGAGTTCTTAAGTGAGTCAGACCTCTTTGTACCTTAGGTGATTGAGATGGTCACAGCAAAACCAATATGTTCTCAAAATTAATTTCATGAGGGGAGAAATCATCTGGAATATTAAAATGATAAACTATGTTCCTTTTTTGAATATTTTCCCTAATAGTACCTAAATGCATTATGGAATAGTTGATTCCAGACTTCACTGGTCTCTTTTCGGCTCATTAGCAAACTGCAGAGCTTGTAATTATGAATACATTAAGGAACTTACTAAAGCTAAAGGTTAATCTTTATTCCATGGCTAATGGCATTGCTGGATAGGGTTTACCAAACCATATTTTTTACGTGGAGCTATGCATTAATCCATCTTCAAATCTACCTAAACTTCAGAAGTTAGTTAAACGGAAGCAGAAAAATAATTTTCCTGGAGCAATTTACACCTGGAAGATTAATAATAGATTTTATATTGACATTAATTTTCTCAGATCCTAATTATGTCAACTTCCAGGTGCTTATTTCAAGGTGTGAAGTAAACTCCTGGTGGGATCAGAAAAATAGTGTGTAAATGAAATTTCAAGGGCCAGAATGATTGAAGGGAGGTGTTGCAATTGGTTGGCAAAAATTCTGACAGCTGCTGGAAAAATTCAAAAGCACCTTTGGCACAGTGGTTAGCACTGCTTCCTCATAGCGCCAGGGACCCGGGTTCAATTCCCGGCTTGGTTCACTGTCTGTGTGGAGTTTGCACATTCTCCCTGTGTCTGCATGGGTTTCCTCCGGGTGCTTCGGTTTCCTCCCACAGTCCAAAGATGTGCGGGTTAGGTCCATTGGCCATGGTAAATTCTGCCTCAGTGTACCCGAACAGGTGCCAGAGTGTGGCGACTAGGGGATTTTCACAGTAACTTAATTGCAATGTTAATGTTAGTGTACTTGTGACACTAATAAATAAACGTTAAACTTTAAACTTATTGATAGCCCTTTCCTGGGGCTGATGCGGGAACCAAGAAGTGACAAGTTCAGGCATAAATATGTAATTAAGTCACAGAGGGTCCCAACATCCTGCACCCTGGTGGATAGTTGCTGAATTGGAGGTGGATCCACATGAACCAGATGCGAGAAGCATGGTCCTGCTCTCTGTGCCATTTAATGGCACCACCGCCTTCAGGCGACATTGCAACAATGAGATTTCAGGTAGCGCTCTGGCTGTGTTAGCCCTTCACGGTAGCTGTTGGTGTCCTTGCAACATATGGCATAAGACTAAATATGGTTCTCTGACGATTCAGATTGCCAGGGAAGATATGTCCAGAATTTCAAATATGATCTATAGTGCCTTAGACACACTGGCAGCTGATCACTTTGCCATGCCTTCTCTCATGAAATACGACTGACTGCACGAAGTACTGAGATAGGGATACTTTACCAATTAGAAAGTCTAGAATTAAAAGTATTCTGTTTGGTATCATTACACGTGTAGCTTATGCTTTAACATTCTCTTACATACAGTGATGTAAGTAGTCAGAGTGCCTTAGATTTGGAGATATGTCAGCATTGTCCAATATGCATGTGCAGTAGAATGCAATTTTGGTGTAACAATAAGATCTCCTTATGATCATAGAATCATAGAAACCCTACAGTGTAGAAAGAGGCCATTCGGCCCATCGAGTCTACACCGACCACAATCCCACCCAGGCCCTACCCCCATATCCCTACATATTTACCCGCTAATCCCTCTAACCTACGCATCTCAAGACACTAAGGGGCAATTTTAGCATAGCCAATCAACCTAACCCGCACATCTTTGGACTGTGGGAGGAAACCAGAGCACCCGGAGGAAACCCACGCAGACCCGAGGAGAATGTGCAAACTCCACACAGACAGTGAGCCAAGCCGGGAATCGAACCCAGGTCCCTGGAGCTGTGAAGCAGCAGTGCTAACCACTGTGCTACCGTGCCGCCCTGATCTGGACTAGGTGTTGGAATCTCACAAGCACTTCTCCAATCTTTTAAAACAATTAGTAAGACAAGGCCTTATCTGAATTGTTAGGCCGATTTATTTCACAGATAGCAAGCAAATATACAGGATAACAATCTGAGCAAATGTTACTTTTCTAGCTCAGCCAACATCAACTGCTGAAAAAGGAAATGTAATTTTGAAAACATATTGAGCCAGGAGTAACAGCAATGCTTATTTCTGCTCCACAGCACAGCTACATCCAGAGTAAAGGGTTAACTCCAGTGATAGCTACTGAGCATGTACGTAAGGAGCTATATCACAGTGATCTCATTTACTGAAGGAAGATGAGCGAGAAGCATGTTGGAGAGTAACTCCAGTTATCTATTGGTCTTGTTCAACTTTTATAAATTGCAATAGTAAAAAAATGTGTTTTCAACAAAAGATCATTGCCTCCAGAAAGATCTCTTCTGGTGTAAGAAGCTAATTAATCCTGAGTTAAAATCACAATTACAGATAGCAGCAGCAGTGACTACACACACACACAAGCAGTAGAAAATGGTGGGGAAAGCCTTAAGTGAAGCCCAACAACAGTGCTGCTCAGCAGGTGGAGGACTTCGAGGGCAAGCCAGCAACCACACAGGAGACGACAAAATAATTAGGGCAACCCAGTGACTGGCAAGACAAGCAACACAGGAAAATACAATCTCAAATCTGAGTGAGAAATGGCTATTACTTTGCCCTGACCAGGATCATTTAAAATATATAGGGCTCCAGACAGGCTGAGCAATGGTAAAATTGATGAAGTCGTTTTACCTGGTACTCAGGTGTTGTGAGTAAAGAGAAGAAAAATTAAGTTAGCACTTTGTTACATACTGTTAGGAGTTTAGCATCTGACATGTTAGCCAGACAAAGGGTGAACAAAGGAACAGCTTCCTACAAGGATGTCACCGGAGCGTTTGGCTCATACTTCTTTATTTGTAAAAATATTGTCATTGAGAAGGTGAAATTTAATCAACACAGTCAAAAACAGGATGAAAGGATTGACTCATTCATCAATGAATGTGGTGGGGAATCAACCGTCCGTGGTGGGGAAGTTGTTGGAGAAGATTCTTAGAGATAGGATGTATGCGCATTTAGAAAGGAATAAACTCATTAACGAGAGTCAGCATGGTTTTGTGAGAGGGAGGTCATGCCTCACTAACCTGGTGGTGTTTTTTGAAGAAGTGACCAAAATGGTTGACGAAGGAAGGGCCGTGGATGTTGTCTATATGGACTTTAGTAAAGCGTTTGACAAAGTCCCTCATGGTAGGCTAGTGAAAAAGGTTGGATCTCATGGGATAAAGGGGGAGGTGGCTAGATGGGTGGAGAACTGGCTTGGTCATAGAAGACAGAGGGTGGTAGTGGAAGGGTCTTTTTCCGGCTGGAGGCCTGTGACTAGTGGTGTACATGATGTGGAGATGCCGGCGTTGGACTGGGGTAAACACAGTAAGAAGTTTAACAACACCAGGTTAAAGTCCAACAGGTTTATTTGGTAGCAAAAGCCACACAAGCTTTCAAAGCTCTAAGCCCCTTCTTCAGGTGAGGAAGGGGCTTAGAGCTTCGAAAGCTTGTGTGGCTTTTGCTACCAAATAAACCTGTTGGACTTTAACCTGGTGTTGTTAAACTTCTTACTAGTGGTGTACCGCAGGGCTCTGTATTGGGACCTCTGCTGTTTGTGATTTATATAAATGATCTGGAAGAAGGAGTAACTGGGGTGATCAGTAAGTTTGCGGATGACACAAAACTGGCAGGACTTGCAGATAGTGAGGAACATTGTCAGAAGCTACAGAAGGATATAGATAGGCTGGAAATTTGGGCAAGGAAATGGCAGATGGAGTTCAATCCTGATAAATGCGAAGTGATGCATTTTGGTGGGAATAATGTAGGGAGGAGCTACACGATAAATGGAAGAACCATAAAGGGTGTAGAGACGCAGAGGGACCTGGGTGTGCAAGTCCACAGATCTTTGAAGGTGACGTCACAGGTGGAGAAGGTGGTGAAGAAGGCATATGGCATGCTTGCCTTTATAGGACGGGGCATAGAGTATAAAAGTTGGGGTCTGATGTTGCAGATGTATAGAACGTTGGTTCGGCCGCATTTGGAATACTGCGTCCAGTTCTGGTCGCCACACTACCAGAAGGACGTGGAGGCTTTGGAGAGAGTACAGAGGAGGTTTACCAGGATTTTGCCTGGTATGGAGGGGCTTGGTTATGAGGAGAGATTGGGGAAACTGGGGTTGTTCTCCTTGGAAAGACGGAGGATGAGAGGAGACTTAATAGAGGTGTATAAAATTATGAAAGGCATAGATAGGGTGAACGGTGGGAAGCTTTTCCCCGGGTCGGTGGTGACGTTCACGAGGGGTCATAGGTTCAAGGTGAAGGGGGGGAGGTTTCACACAGATATCAAAAGGACATATTTTACACAGAGGGTCGTGGGGGCCTGGAATGTGTTGCTGGGCAAGGTGGTGGAGGCGGACACACTGGGAACGTTTAAGACTTATCTAGACAGCTATATGAACGGAGTGGGAATGGAGGGATACAAAAGAGTGGCCTAGTTTGGACCAGGGAGCGGCGCGGGCTAATTGTTCTTTGTTTCTCGTTTCAAGGCTTCATTCTGTGATCATCTTGCTGGTGCCAGTACAGAGCGAGACTGCGGATAGTTGGGAACCTGTCTCGGGGGCAGGGAATTCAGATGGTGTTCGTAAAGTAGAAGTGGAAATGAATAGGGTTGGGAAGCATTTTCCGATCAGGGCCAGTGTGATCTCCTGGACTCGTTTCGATCGCCTCAGGGGGTCGGAGAGGAATTTCCCAGATTTTCTTTCCCCATATTGGCCCTGGGGTTTTCACTCTGGGTTTTCGCCTCTCCCTGGAGATCACATGGTCTGGAATGGGGGGGTGGGGGTGAGTTAATAGGTTGTGATGAACAAAGCCTCATAGCTGTGAGGGACAGCTCGGTGGATAGGGTATTAGGATGTAGATAGGCTGGAAAATTGGGCGGGGATCCTGGATTCAGGATTCAATCCTGGACCGGGGAGCGGCGCGGGCTTGGAGGGCCGAAGGGCCTGTTCCTGTGCTGTATTGTTCTTTGTTCTTTGTTCTTTGAATGGTACCATCTTACCCAAAATTGTAAGCACAGAATTCAAAAAATGGCCTGATCTGATTTAGAATACTCTTTGGTGTTTTAGATGGGAATATCTCGACTTCTCAGAATCTCAGGAAGACTTAAATTTAAGCAAAGCTGTACAACAGTCCAGACATGCTGAAGAGCAGGGGCAGCACAAGGCTTTTGTCAGAGATGTGAGGGAAATTTCCCAAGAACAGCCCAACGAAGTCGTTCAATTTGTGGGTTCCAAAACCTAAATTATAACAAGGCAGCAACTGGAGAAACACACTGAAAAGGCACCACTTGCCATTTTCAAATCACCCCACGGAGACAGGAAGAATGCCCCAGCCCACATTTTGCAATGCCACGGCTATGGTAAGTTTGTAAGTGATCTGTTGTTCCAGGGAATCTATGTTTGCAAGACAGAAGGAGGCATCTGCTAAATGAACTCCATCCAAGAAATTCAAGACCTTGACAATCAGAAAGGCACCTTCCTTGGAGTAATAAAGGAAAATGAAACTGTATTGGAGAGTTGACGTTGATGTAAATGACCAGATTCAAGCTAGACACAGGAGCCAGCTGTTGTTAGTAGTTGTTATCCCACTTCACCAATGTGTTTGTCTTCCAAGGAGACAATAAGTAATCACATAAGCTTCATATGTCCTCCAAGAGAGCCAAGAACATTGTTGGGGACTGAAATTGTTTTGTGAAAGTAACCTGGGAGGGTGGGGCTGGCAGGGAAAGTAGGAGTTGAATGGAAACTGCAAATAGCACATAGAATCATAGAAACCCTACAGTGCAGAAGGAGGCCATTCGGCCCATCGAGTCTGCACCGACCACAATCCCACCCAGGCCTTACCCCCACATATTTACCCGCTAATCCCTCTAACCTACGCATCCCAGGACTCTAAGGGGCAATTTTTAACCTGGCCAATCAACCTAACCCACACATCTTTGGCCTGTGGGAGGAAACCCACGCAGACACAAGGAGAATGTGCAAACTCCACACAGACAGTGACCCGAGCCGGGAATCGAACCCGGGACCCTGGAGCTGTGAAGCAGCAGTGCTAACCACTGTGCTACCGTGCCGCCACATGAGGTTAACAGTTTGTACAAAAATTGGACTCAGGTGGTGAGGAGGGGAGATGTAGGGTAAATGGTTAATGCGGGAGAGGGCATGAATAAGATACTCTCAAGAGAGCCGGTGCAGACTTGATGGGCGGAATGGCCTCCTTCTGCACCATACGGATTCGATGATTCTGTGTTCTAATAATAGCTATTGAGCATCGAAGTAAGGAGCTATGTCACCATGACGTCACTGAAGGAAGATGAGTGAGAAGCATCTTGGAGAGTAGCTGCAGCTATGTATTGGCCTTGTTTAGCCTATGTAAATGGTTAGTATGTAAATAAATGTGTTTCCAACAAAAGACCAATTGGCTTCAGCAAGATCTCTTCTCAAGCAAGAAGCCAACCAACCCCAAGATAAAGTCACAGTGACAGACTACTGATCACAATCAGGCCCATCCAGTGTTCTTCCCCTACACAGGATGTACCTGAGGGTTACTGTTGGCAGGGCAAGTGGTTCATGATTTGATTCTTCAATTGCTGAGCTGAATGTGAAAGCAGAACAAGCATCCGTTGTTTATCACCAGCAGTTCAATCACCACAGTTATTTCCCAGAGGCCAGCAGACCAATTTCTTGTGATTGTTGTGCCTCATTTTTGGATGCAGGGATCGTTCCCTATTCCCGTTTGGCACCTGACAACAATCCTAAACAAATCTCTGGGCTTGTGTACATCTGTCAACATACAATGCCATGACTATACTGTTTTATTCGCAATTTGACACATTTTCTTTCACCAATGGCATTGATCTCATTGGAAATTTTGGCCTAACTATCAACAGTAGCACAAATCGATGAAATCATAATAATTGTTTTCTTTCTCATAAAAAAATTCAAAATATTTTCAACTGCAGAAAGTTACTGATGGAATGTCAAGGATGCACTACAAAGTTAGATTCCCTGTAATTGTGATAAAATAGAGCATAATAGAGCCCTGACAAAACTGTTACTTCAGGTTGAACCATACACAGCAATCCTCTGCACATGTAAAATTCAAAAGTATTAATGCCACCTCCAACCAGCCACAAAACCTTGCACCTGCCTCAACTTCATCTCACTTCAAAGGATTTCTACACGGATTGATGAGGCCGAAATCCTTTCAGAATGAAGTGTTTTTAGTTCAATCAAGTTAGTGCTGCATTAAATTATCATTCATGGAAGGTCCTGTCTGGGATAGGATAGTTAAAGCAGCATCATGTATGAAATCCAATTTTCACTGGAATGTGATCATGATGAAAGCAGCATGACTGCACCCAGCACCTGACCAGCTCCATTGCGGGGATAGACATCATCCTAGTTCACACACTTTTCATGGAGTCTGGCCAGCTTCTCGGTGATTCTTGTTTCATGGACCCTGAGAGGCATCGTGAACCATATTCTGGATTCAAGAACCCTTTGAAAGATAGGTTCAAAAGGCCTTAGCCATGCCCCCCTTCATGTCAATTCATGATCCACCAGCCACTCTCCGTGGTACCTCCAACTATCCAGTTCCTGCCTCTTCAATTCCCAATCACCCAGTATGCACTTTGTACATAACAAGAAATCATTTAATAGCATGACAAGAGTCAAACTTCTGTGAGAGAGAAAAAAAAGCACATATTCACAAACCACCTTTTGAAAAAGAAACTGCTGTTATGATAATCCTATAAAACTGTCAATCAGGTAGACAATTAACATATCCTTATCGGAGGACTCAAACACTTCAAACCTTGTAATCTTGTCCAAATAAATATTGAGACATTGACAAAAGATATAACAGGAAAAAAACTTATTATAACCATCCATAGATGTCAATCAAGCAAAGTCAACAAATCACCTCAATTATCAAAGCTGAGCTAATACCTTTGCTGGCTCACAGCTAAGCCTCATTATGAACATGACCCTGACACTTCTTCTGGTGTTGATGTGCCCAATTCCATTTCGCACCCATTCCCCACTGCAGCAAAATTTGTGTGTGTCAGGACACTTTTAACCAAAACCAGTCGAACAAATTGAGACCAGTTAAACTTTCCAACCCAAGCTATTTGCTTCAGTAGTCAAAATCTAGGCTGAAGCATTCCAGACCACAAAAATCCAGAGGAAAAGGGAATGTTGAGGGAAATCAAATATATTCCAAATAAAGCCCAAGGCCCAAATGTTTGCCCCCTGTGCACAGAGTTGGGAGAATTCCTGGCTCCATGAACTCAACCTTTTAAAGTGGCTGCTCAAGCTACCAATTCTTTTGCTCTGGGGATGTGGGCTAGATTAGGAGTTGGGTGACTGAGGAATTAGTGAAGAATCTGAGGCAGGCAGAAAATGGGTTGGATGACTCAGGCGCTGATAAAAAATGGGCCTTCAGAAAGGCCATTAGAGAATTAGGTCTTCAAAGTTGAAGCCCATGTGCCTTGGTTGTCAAAGTTGTCCAACTGTTATCAGACCCTGGAATAGATAGTCTATCATCAGTTTTCTCTATGGGAGAATTTTAATTGTTGCTTCCTAGTCAAAGTGTATTCCACAGAACAACTGAAAGCATGGTGTGGGTACTCAAGACACAGCCATGGAGATAGCATCACCTGACCATTATTATTTGGTATTATGCCAGCATATAGTTAGTTGCCAAGACTCAGTGGGTGGATGAGTGGTGTACAGTGCCATTCTCATTGTGCCACTTGCCACTCATTTATCAGGATGTGCCCACATTGTTGATCCTTGATCAAGGTCTTTCACAGCTGCACACTGTCATGGCATATGGTTAAGAAGGAGGAAAGCAGCAGGGCTGTCAGTGGTCACAGGACACAGCATACTATCTTGGAGTAACAGCCGCAACATCAAACATTTGTGCAGAGACATTTTATTCACTAATCCTTACCAGTAATCAGGCATGATATGGTGAAAATGGTTAGCACATGGAAGCACAAAAAAGTGAATGAGAGCATTATAATCTGAATAGCTCCTTTTGGCCTTACATTTGAATCGATAGGATGTCACACAGAGGGGAAGCAGGGAAAGGTAGGGTCTAAGTCCCCCACATATTTCTGACCAGGGCCATCATATTCTGGTGGAAGAAGTCCAGACGAGGAGTCTAGTCCTCTACTCTGCTGGCTATTGTAATTCCCCTGCAGCGACCCAACAGGCCTGGATTCAAATTGCAGCCATGTTGCGCGCAGTAGGAGACCATCAGGGGAGGCAATGGCCTAAACTATTAATGCAGAAACTCAGCTAATGTTCTCAGAACGCAGGTTCGGATTCCGCCACAGCAACTGGTGGAATTTGAATTCAATAAAAAAATAACTGGAATTATGAATCTACTGATGATCATGAAACCATTGTCAATTGTCGGAAAAACTCACCTGGCTCACTAATGTCCTTTAGGGAAGGAAATCTGCCGTCCTTACCCGGTCTGGCCAACATGTGATGCCAGAGCCAAAGCAATGTTGTTGACTCTCAACTGTCCTCGGGCAACTAGGGATGGGCAAAAATACTGGCCAGCTAGCGACACCCATGTCCTACAAATGAATTTTAAAAAAAATCATTGCTCATGGATTTAGTGAAAGAAAAGATTCAATGACTTGCTGTGCGCCAGCAAGGTGAGTAGCTTGGCTCAACCACACAGAGCTCCAGGGGAAGAGTTGTATCTGCATACTGCAGCTATTGTGCAAGACATGACACATATCCCAGCATTGAGGCTAGTATGTGAAAGCTGCTCATATAGGTGTGCACAGGAAACATGTGAATGAGCACTACGATGCACCAATGCAGTGCAGAAAAATATTCCCCCATGCTCTATAAATGAGGTTGACATGACTTCATGTTGTTGTTGTAAACCAAAAGGCCAAAGAAACACCATGGAGATAGCCTGGATTCGGGGTGGGTCCAACTGACGGAGATGTATCTATGGAACAGCTGGTCATGAATATTGCCAGGGTGCCAGATTGGTGACACTGGATTGATATTAGCAGATAATAAAGGCTGGGTTGAAATCACCTTTGAATTTGCTGGTAATGTTAATGGTCATGATGTTAGTTTACTGAACAAAAGGAAATGTTGCCATCAGAGGAAGTGCAAGGATGGGGTTGCATCATAAGGACAGAGCATGCGTGGTCAAGGCAATGGTATGCACCAGAGCATACTTTCACAATGAAAAGGGCTATACCTGAATCACTACTTTTGTGTCTCACACAAATTCCAGCTCTGCTCCCCCATCTCTGCCACCTCCCAGGCCAGATGATCCCTTGGGCACCAAGAGGAGGAAAGAATGTCTGGGTTGGCAGCATAACATTTGACTAGCCAACATACCACCATCCCAGATACAAGGACCATGGACAGATGTTGTGCATGTTTAGAACTGGTGGCACAGGGTGAAAGTCATCACAGCAGAGTGCAAGAGGGGGTGTCAGAGTCAGAGACATCTGTGCACTGTCTTCCTTGGAGGAAGGGGGAAAGTCACAATGATAGCCAGTGTGCAGGAATGTGCAGCCTCAGGAATGAATGGAGGCAACCATCTCTGTCATGCGTTTGACATTAACACAAAGCATTTCTTGAGACTTGGGTGCACAAGTCAGTAGGGACAAAACAATTGACCTGTAGGAGCCCTGTCCCCCTATTCCATTGGGTCAAGGTAATACTGCTGGAATTGTTTCAGGCCATTTCTGGGGCTGTGAATAAAATTTTTAAGCAAATTAAACAGGAGTTTTCTACCTCTCTAAAGAGGTCACTTGTCTAACCAAAGATGTATGCCAAGTTCAGACCTGCTTACCAGGTTTACTTTGCATACTTTGGTTTCCGCATTCCCAGACTACCAAAATTCAACCAGAGTGGATGCAGCTGATCATTTAAATACCCTGCTGCCTCCATAAAGTATTCAGATATTTTATGTACCCCACCCCATTCATATCCGGTGGAAACGGGGAGCACTGTGTTCGGGGACAGGACCTAGAATTTTTGGGCAGTTCCACTTTTTAACCACAATAGAGAGTCTCTTCATCTTGGTTTAAAAAATGGGCTTCAGTGTGGCCTTTCATACTCCAAAATGCACCCCTTTACGCAGACCTAAATTTGGCCCATTGAATTGTTTGGATTAAGTTTTTGCTCCTGGGTTGTGTTGCCGAATCAGCAGACTACTTGGCTTTGCGAATCTGACCTTCAAAAAAGTCCACGCGGAGTTGGGATTTTTGGCACTAAGTTGGCATAGGGATATTTGGTTTGGAGGATGGAAAATGAGTCGGGGAAGAGTCACAGATTACATCTACAAGTTGCTGGGTGCAGATGCAGGCTCAGTGCAAGGTCTTCCTTTGTGCTTTTGCAGTGTTTTAAAATAAATGTAAATTATAAAACAAAAACATCCCTGCAACTCTCAACTCCCTCATATCCCCATACACTCCCTATGTCCCACCTATGCCAATCCATGCCATCCCCACCTCAATGGCCCCCACACCCAATTGCAACTTAGTTACCCTCTACCACCCCCCAAACATGATCCCCCATACAGCTATGTCAACTTGGTTACCCTCTATCCACCTCATGGTCCTATGCCCATTATGCAAACTTAATAATCCTCTACTCATACCCATAGCCCCACTCACCACCTTTTGCAATTACCCACTCCATGCCAACTCACCTAGCATCCTTGGACAGTTCCTTGACAGTTTTGAGACTTCCTGGGTAACTTTGATAGGCTTTACATTTCCTGGATAGCTTTAACAGATTTGACAGCTGGATAGCTCACTGATATTTCCTTGCCAGCTGGACAGTTATTGACAGCTGGAGAGTTTGTGGACAGCTGGACAGCTCCTTTATAGCTTGACAGTTCCAGTGAGTTTATGTTTAAAACTATATAATCATGTTCACTTTTAACAAACTTTATGAGTGCAGTACCTCTCCCAAAGAGATCCTAGGACTCTCTCCAAAGAGGTAGTCTGACTATCCATAGGAATCCCTCAAGTTCAGGGCTCCTCTCAGCTGTTCTATTCTGCACGTTCCAAATTCCACACTTGTTTGTCCAAAATCCCACCTCAGTGGAAGCAGTTAGTGGTTTAAATGGCCAGCTGCCTCTGCAATTCGCGTATGTACAGACTCTGGCCCAACACCAGTTCCACCCCTACAACGATGGGAAATGTCGGGTTTGGCAGCAGGTATTACAACTTCCAACCGTTTGCAGGGTTTTCACAGTGATGAAGAGGCTGTACGTCATAGCAAAACTCTAGGCCTAAATTTGAATTTAGACTAAACTGTAATGCCACTAATGTATAGGAATTGTTCAACTCTGAAGTTTTTCAAATGTATTTTGCATTTCAGCAGAGCTTTTTCAATATGGAGCTTTTATTAATTAGATATATTCCAGATAGGTCTCTCATTAAGGACTCTCCTGCCATGAGATGCACCACTGAGCAGCTTCAGGAGATTAACAGAAGAGATGAATAATGGGTGACTGAATTGATAAAGTCTGTTTTATTCTGTCGAAAAAGTTAAAACTATCCCCAGAGAATGAAAGGCTTTTCTTATCCCACCATTCATTGTTTAAAGCCTGAATGAGTACTTGAGGTTGAAAGAAAACTGGTAATTTTAATGCCAATGATTTTATGATATGCAATTAGGTTGCTCATCATTGTTTACTTTGAAAATGATTTTCAGTGGATTTACACAAAGCTATATACAGATTAAACAGATTCCTAGCTAATTTAGTTTTGATTAAGCAAAATGGATTGAAACAAGCTGTGTAGGTTAGGTGAATCAGCTGTGGTAAATGTGTGGGAATAGGGTGAGGTGGTGGGCCTGAGTGGGGTGCTCTTTTGGAGAGTTGGTGCAGACTTGATGGGCTAAACGGTCCCTTTCTGCACTCTAGAGATTCTTTGACATATTAGAGTATTGAGGAATGTTGATCATTACAAAATAAAGATGGATAACAGTGATGTAACATGCAGTTTTTGAACATCTAAGACCTTGGAGATGTTATACAAATCAAGATTGCAACCTGATTTTTGACAAGTCAGCAGAGTTCCAAAATGGCACAGGAACCTAGAATCCAGTAGTTTCTCCCTGAAGCTGGCATCCATGGTCTTTGCCAGAGAGACAAAGCCGGGAGGAGGGGGAGGGGGTGGTTGGGGGAGGGGTGAAGAGAGGCACGATTTATTTTGCCAAAACTACAATTCATATATAAGTATAACTGCCTTCAAACAGTAGCAGTTTGGTCATCAAATTTCCAGAAAAATGACTTGTGGACTTTAGACATTTGAGCAAAAGGCTGAACGTACTAGAATAGAATCACTACAGTGCAGAAGGAGGCCATTTGGCCCATCGAGTCTGCACCGACCATAATCCCACCCAGGCCGTATTCCCCTAAACCCACATACTTACCCTGCTAATCCCCTGACACTAGGATTAATTTAGCATAGCCAATCAACAACCTAACTCACACATCTTTGGATGAGATAAGGTACTCACTTGGAAGGGCCCAGGCATGCTTTGGGAATGTTAAGCATAAACATTAATGTGCATAAAAAATGGCTAAGCTGTAGAATTATCAAGCTGTCATGTCATTTAAATCTCCTGTCCTTTATATTTTGAAAAGCAAACAGCATGCATTTGAAAAAAAAGCACTTGCAATTTCACTGGATTGCATTGCAGCCTGAATGCTACAATTACAGCAATATTTCTACTTGACTACTTCAACAACCTATCATTATTATAGTGGGACCTGTAAATTCACAGTTTGACTGAGAGCACAAGGTATTATAAAGAGAAGTAGCTGTCTGGGAGGCTTTGAATGTAAATGTTTGTTTTTATGAGGTACTAAGTTCTTGAATTAAATGTTTCTTTTATATGGGAGTAAGTAGTTGGAGAAAATATTTATTTTTATATGGGATTAGATACTCAAAGGAAATCGAATTTATCGAATGGACTTTTATCAGTGAGCTTGTTTTTAAATAGGATATTAGGATGCTGGACCAGAATCCCAAATTAGCAAGCCAATAATTTTTCTATTTTGGCATAAAGGATATTTTCTTCCAGGAATGATTCCACTGACAAATTAGGCATCTTTTATAGTAAAACAAACTTCATTTAATAGCACCAGCTCCAGCTCCACCCTTTTTGATTTCTAAACTTGTTGTTGGGCAGATCGCTTGAATTCCAACAGGAGCAGAAGTTAACCCCTTAAACAAGCAAAAAATTATATATATTATGTTAATTGCAAGTGTATCATCACAATAGTGAAGTCTGTAATAGATACATAGAACTTTATTTCAACTCATCATGGCTGAGGTCTGTCCATGGTGGATACAGAGTGGGTTGGTATGGAGAGTGTAAGGGCAAAAGGTGGCAGATGGAGGGATATGGATTGGCATGAGTTGGCACTAATTTGACATGGGGCTATAAAGAGCTTGTTGATGAGTGAGGGTCAGCAGTTGCTATGAGTTTGCTATAAATGGGCATGGCACGTATAAGGAATTACGGGGTAGGTGGAGGACTTGAAATGGCATGAATTGGAATGAATGGGGCATGAGGAGGATATGGGGTGTTGAGGAGATAAGGGTTTGAGGAATGTTTTTGGTTTTACGACTTTTTTTTACATCTGGGACAAAGTTCCTTTCAAACATCCTGCCTTGGCACCCAACAGCTCCTGTAGATACCTTCAGAATTTTCCCAGTGGTGGTGGGCTCAACTCCCATCCCTCCAGAATGAAAAGCTGACTGACTGGGGAATTTTTTCCCATGTAGCATTAGAGCAGTTGTGAAATTTTCTGATTTTGCATTCCAAACTAAGAAGCAAAAGCCCAACCCAACCAGTCAGTTATGAATGAATAATATGGAATGTAAGCATAGATGTATGTTCAGGACTTTTGCAAGGTGTTTGTGATAATACTTTTGGTTCTGAGTCAGAAGGTTGTATGGTTCAAGACCCACATATTAAGCACACATTCTGGGCTAACACTTTAATGCAGTACTGAGGGAATGCTACACTGTGAGATGTGCTGTCTTTTTGGATGGGATATTAAACTGAAGTCTTAATTGCTCTCACAGGTGGCTGAAAAATATCCCAAGAGGAACAGAATAGTTCCTCCCAGTATCCTGGTCACCAACAACACCACCAACTAGATTACTTAGTCATTAACCATTGATGTTTCTGAAGCTTTGCTGTGTGCAGATCAGCTGTTGCACTTTCCTACATTGCAACAGGTACTATACTGCAAAGGTAACTCATTGGTTGTGAAATGTTTTGGAATGGCCTGAGGTTCTGAATGGCACTACATTAATGAAAGTTATTTATTTTCTTGATTTATCAATAAGAAGATGACCAGAAATGTTTCAGAATCTTTCCTCAGGAAATTAGATGGTTTGGATGAAATTCAGGATGAAGATCTGATGTTGAACATGCTTTTTCATCTACCCTCAGGCCCAAGGATACTTGTAGATATAAATGCTGTTAACGGTTGAAGGATTAGAAATGAGTGGAAAGATAATCAAAAGTGAAGAACTCCATTGACAGAATTGCCCCAGTCAGCTTATTGCCATATATTCAGAGCTGCAGATAGGTACATCTGGTAAGAGACCAGAAAATGGTCGTGTAAATGAGGGCTATTAAAGGAGAGAGTCAGGGTAAATATCAAAGATTTATGCAGCCAGAGCAAAATCATTTTCATCTATTGACATCTTTTGCCAAGATTGAGGGAAAGGTTGAGAAGTGAAATATAAAATTGAAGGAACAAGAAATGCACGCTTGGAAAATTTCAATGGTTGCCCCAATCTCCTAAGTGTATTGGGTGACTGCAAGCACACTCCACAGAAACAGTGCAAATGGTGTTTCTGGAATTCACTTATCTACCATTGATATCACATTGAGAAGGAGAATTCCTATAGAATTCCAGGGCCCCAATCAGAAGATTTCAGTCAGCAGATAAGTGAGGGAATAATCCAGCAGTAGTGGAATGGTGTGGTATAGCTTACTTTTGGAGAATGTAGCCCTGTTTGTTTCACTATTGCACTATCTTCATAGATCAGCATTGCAACCTGTTTGCAAACCAGCCTGTTTGCAACACTCAGGCTATAGCCGATGAGTGCTATTGATGTATATGGGGCAGAATATTCCTTTCCTGCCCACCATGGGAATTGTAACACATAGGACATAGACCATGCAATGGTTTGTTGCCCTCGGGCGGGATTTTCCGGTCTTGGGGCGAGTGTGACTGGAAAATCCTGCCCATGATGTCAATTAACTGCAGAGCTTTGTCCAGCAAATGGTACAATACTGTACCTAGATATAAAATTTAAAAGAAAACAATGTTGGCAATAGGCAACAGGTCTGGCAGCATCTGAGGAGAAAGAAACAGTTAATTTTTCAGGTTGGTAACTTATCATCCGAACAGTCTTGAAGAAGGTGATTCACCTTGAATTGCTAATTGCTTCTCTCTCCACAGATGTTGCCAGACCTGCTGTGTATTTCCAGAATGTTTTCATTACATTTCAGATTTCCAGCATCCAAAAGATTTTGTTTTTTGTATTGTATCCAGTTATCTGCTGACACAAACATTTTGAAGACATTGATGTTGCCAAGCAGGTTTGCCAATGCCTGCAGATATGGTTGGTGTTTTCTTGGCAGGTATGTTCATTCAGGATATGTTGGCTGCTGATCACCTTGGCATACCTTCAGTCATGCAGCCAGCCCATGGATCAGCTGGTCTGTTTTTCTTTTTTGTGCGATCATTTAACAAACTCAGGTCACGCATTCAAATCCCATTCGGGTAAATTACGAAATTGAATTCCAAAAGTCAAATTAAATTTTGTTGACACTTGAAAGAAAGAATTCTGAACATTTTCAGATTTTCGTGAAAATAATACTTGTTCATTGGGAATAACAACTCCAGGCTATCCTTACCAATTTGGCATGCAACTTTGAATGAGCATGTGCATGTTGCGCTCTGCTATATTGGATTTTCTTTTCACCCAAGAGGTTAATCCAGTTCTGGATTGTGTAAAGGAATGGGTTGCTAGATTCAATGATAATGTTGGATGCTCCTTGAATTGGTGTTATAAAGCGAAGGTTGATGAGAACTAATGCCAAAACACCCAAAGACACCTCACCTTATACTCTGTATGAAGTATGTGTGACATGGTGTGACCTGCACTTCAGCAACTTTTAGCAATTAAATACAAAATAAATCCCTGACACTCACTCTAAAATCAGCACATAACAATTTATTTATCTAACAGGTGAATAAATTTACTAAACTACTAACAAATCGAATAAATCCCTTCTAACTATTAACTATTCCTGAATAAAACAAGATTCTAATAGAATGCTGTTCCAATAAATACAATTTCCACTCATTAACAAAAATATAGAATTTAGTCACTCTCTAAATTACAACCAGGTTTTGTGTCTTTTGGAATATTCTGGGCCTTCTCTGTTGATTCTTCTGCCTGGAACTTCTTTCTTCTTTCTTCATTAGTATCTTTGCTATCTAGATGGTGCTTTCAGTTGTGAGCTGTGGCAGTTGCTCTCTCCTTTTTGTCCCACTGCCCTCCTCTTTTATACCTGTGAGGACATGTCGATATTTCCCACAATAGCTTGGTCCTAGGTTGTCAAAACCATCAGATTTAAATTTAATATTTTCTTGGTATCTAAGTGCCTAGTTCAAACTGATTGACTAAATTCAAAAAGCCTGTTGTCTTGTTAAAAACTACTGTTTAGCTTTTCGATACAAATTTTTCAGTTTGGCCTCCTTATGCACTTGCATTTTTTTTAACTCACAGAAAAAGCACCACCTTTTAAAGGGACCATGTAATGCTCTCTCCCGAGCATTTTACAATTTTATAAACACCATTCTACAATTACTCTGACCCAGCTTTGCAACATTAGGCCCATGAAAATTCTAATGTAGGGTAAAGCAGATATGTTGCAGAATTATACTGGCAGTACCTGGGTTGTGTCAAACAAATTTTATTCAATCTATTCTTGTCCTACTGGATCTTTGATCTCACCAAATTGTTACTTGAATCTCACACAAAAATAGTGATTGCGGGGCTGCCAAATGGGAGACGTACAAAATTGCGGTAAAATCTTGAGGTGGCAAAGTGTGCATTGGGCATTTTGACCCATCAAGTCCAATCATTTAAACGTAAAAGCATAATTTGATTTAACCTCCATTGATTTTAAATAGACATTGACAGGTCAATTATTTTCCAAACTTATATTGTCGTAACTTGAGTTGAGCAGTTAGTTGTATATTGTGAAGGGGGATGAGTGGGAACAAATAATGCAAAAGTAAATAAGTCATTGTACAAAGTCAATGCTTGAGCCTCAATTAGATTCATGTATGCAGTCTTGGGTTCTCCATTATAGAAAAGACAACATATTGCTGAAGAGCATACAATGCAGATTCACCCGGTTCATTGCCAGAGTGAGAAACTAATGTGGAAAGACTTAAAATGTTAGGATTATTTCCACTGGAGCAGAGAAGGCCAAACTGAGATTTAATATTAAAAAGGGCTTTGATAGGATGAATAGACATGGACTATTTCTACTCTTGGGAAGTCAATGGTAAAGGTTACTAATTTAAAATGTGGCACTAAAAATATGGAGGAAGGGAAGCAGAAATCTCTTTACTCAGAGGGTTGTTGAGCCATGGAATTAATCTCCACTGGAGATGGATGAGACGGAGAACATTGCATCTTTTAAGGGAAAATTCGATAAATATATGAAGCAGAGGCAGATACAGGTCTATAGGGAGAGAGAGAGGGCAACGAGATTAAACTTTGCATTGCTGGCGCAGACTCAATGGGCTAAAAACCTTCCTGTACCATGCTCCTACTCTGACTTACTCACGTTTGTCTTTGAAAGAAGCATAGGCCTAGGTGGGAATACTACTGGCTTTCCCTGAAATTAATGGGAAATTGAAGTGAGACTTGAGAAGCTATGATTTTTCTCTTGTGAACATATGGAGCAGCAAGTGTTTTGGCCTCTTGATCATTGCAGTAATAGCCAAGGCAATACAAGTAGGCATGGAGCAATGAATAAATGTCTGTGATATTATCACAAAAGTCGGAACTGAAAAGGTTGAATGAAAGGGAAGTACCACAGTCACCTTCACTGCCTGTCAGAGTCCAAGTTAAATCAATGTTTCTTTTGCTCTATGTCTTTGCTTAGCCCTTAACAAAATACAGTTCTCTATTTATCCAATATATGGCCAATATATTTGGCTGCACAACACCTGTTAATGAGACATAAACTGCCAAGCCCCCATTATGAAGGGCAGTAAGCATATACATTTTTTCACCCAGGAATGTCCCATCTGCTATATCAGTGAAGGTAAAAGTTGGCATCCATAATCTTGAAACAGACATTAGGGACCTTTCCAGATTGCCTGTTTCAGACTCTCAATGTAAGACTGGCTTGCAATAAGAGAGCTGTTATCAGATTGGCCGCTTCTTCGTGATTCAGAAAAAGATAAATCTGAGAAAATTCATGTTATATTCTGGTTTCTCAGTAACTGGGGTGAACATGGTCTTATTTCACCTTGGGGATCAGGGGAGAGTGCTTCTGTCTAGTAGTCAGAATGTTGTACCAGCAAACCATAAGGTGTGAGATCACATCACAGTTTTCTTGAAATTAAATAGAATGAATCTGTTAACTGATGGAATAGGATCAGGAGAAATGATAATTGAAGCTGTGATTGTTATAAAAATCCAATTGATGCACTCATGTCCTTTGAGGAGGAAGATATCACTTGTACCCAGACTAGCCTGCATGTGAGACAGTCCCATAATATTTGCTTGACTTTTAATGCCCTCTGAAGTGGTCTAGCAAGCACATCTGTTGGAACAGAGTTGCTATAGGACAGAATCATTAAAAACTGTAGTGGTTCAAGAGGAAGGCTTACCATCACCTTCTGAGGGCAGCTGGGAATGAGTAACAAATGCGTCACCACATTCTGAGATCAAAATGAAAAATAAATCAAACACGTCCGTGACTTCTGACAGTCTTTGTATAATCTGCTTAGCTTGGAAAGAACTTGTTTATCCAGCAAACACATCAGCTCCTACTTCACTTTTTGAAAAAAATATTGTATTCTGCCACTGTCTAACTCACATTTTGTTGAAGAAAACGTTCCCAAATGTTCAAGCAAGTTCATTTTAATTCTCATGTTAAAGGACTGGTGAAAAATCCCTGGTGCCCAATGCACATTAATGGGTTAGATATTGACTTCATACAACAATGCCTTCGCGTTTCTCAATTCTACTTCAGTTGTTGAATACAGCTCAATATCATTGCAATGCGAGGTTGGTCAGGACTTGGAAAGAAACATTCACCAACTTCAGCTCTTGAGCTGCCTATTGTCATGTAGAAAGTAAAGATCAATGTAGTTTGCCTTCAAGTGTGTCTTCACCTGAATCTTAGTAGAACACCTTTATATATCGTATACCAAACCCTCTTGGAATCACAGGGTTTTAAAGCACGGAATGTGGCCATCTGATTTAATTTAAGATCCATTTAAACCTATTTAAGGTGGAGTTGATAAGAAATTCTTTCCCTCAGAGGGAACTCTATCTATAGAAGGCAGTGGAGACAAGGTCACTGAATATTTTTAAGACAAAGGGAGATAGATTTTTGACTAAAAATGGAGTCAAAGGTTATCGGGAGTAGGCGGAATGTGGAGTTGAGGCCACAATCGGATCAGCCATGATCTTATTGAATAATGGAACAGGCCTGAAAGGCTGAATGTTGCTCATAATTTGTATCGAAGGTTGCATTTGTCACTTTTTGGCGAACATTATTTGGACTCTTATAGACAAGAAGGATTCAGTTCAGACAGCAGTGATTTTACAGGATTGTTAGCATTCAGGGGATTAATATTGGTCAACCTGCTCTGAGCTATCTGTTGGGGATTTTTGGATTTCTCACTCAGTGATGGCAAGATCTTTTGATCATAGGGCTGAACTGTTCTTGTCCAGTTTAGCTCTTCCCTATCCAACTTGGTAACTTATGTATTCAGTTGTTCATGAGATCATAGCTGCATCCCTGGCTGGGAGGATTCTTTGTGCCTCTAAGTGCATCCATAGATTGGAAGGTAAGCAATTTTTGAATTCCTCCAACAATATCAACTTACACAATCCCTCACTGGTGCGTGGGATCCATTGAATTTGAATGCAATTTGCTTCAGCTGTTCAAACTCAGTATAGGTGTATACAGATTCTTTACATTGGTTCTGGAATTGCTGGCAATATGCCTCTTCCAATAACTCGTAGGCATTTAGTAGGGCAGCCTTAGCGTGTTCATAATTAATGGGTACATCAGGAGTCAACATGGTACAGACCTCTTGGGCTCTCCTTGACAGATGCCCTTTAATTAAAAATGTTCAGATATCTGAAGGCCATTTTAACTATCCTGCAACTTTCTGAAAAGTGGTAAAGAAAAGATCGCTGTGCTAACAGTGTGAACATCCTGTTAAGGGCACACGGTCTTTCTGGAATGATTCCTGAAGATTGGAAGGCAGCAAATGTAACTCCACTGTTTAAAATCCCACCCATTCTGTTTTTGGACAGATGGTAAGAAGAACAATCAGTGCTGTTGGAATTGGCCCCTTCCTGTCCGTTATAGAAAGATAGAACATAGAACATAGAACATAGAACATTACAGCGCAGAACAGGCCCTTCGGCCCACGATGTTGCACCGACCAGTTAAAAAAAAAAAACTGTGACCCTCCAACCTAAACCAATTTCTTTTCGTCCATGAACCTATCTACGGATCTCTTAAACGCCCCCAAACTAGGCGCATTTACTACTGATGCTGGCAGGGCATTCCAATCCCTCACCACCCTCTGGGTAAAGAACCTACCCCTGACATCGGTTCTATAACTACCCCCCCTCAATTTAAAGCCATGCCCCCTCGTGCTGGATTTCTCCATCAGAGGAAAAAGGCTATCACTATCCACCCTATCTAAACCTCTAATCATCTTATATGTTTCAATAAGATCCCCTCTTAGCCGCCGCCTTTCCAGCGAAAACAATCCCAAATCCCTCAGCCTCTCCTCATAGGATCTCCCCTCCATACCAGGCAACATCCTGGTAAACCTCCTCTGCACCCTCTCCAAAGCCTCCACATCCTTCCTGTAATGTGGGGACCAGAACTGCACACAGTACTCCAAGTGCGGCCGCACCAGAGTTGTGTACAGTTGCAACATAACGCTACGACTCCTAAATTCAATCCCCCTACCAATAAACGCCAAGACACCATATGCCTTCTTAACAACCTTATCTACTTGATTCCCAACTTTCAGGGATCTATGCACACATACACCTAGATCCCTCTGCTCCTCCACACTATTCAAAGTCCTCCCGTTAGCCCTATACTCAACACATCTGTTATTCCTACCAAAGTGAATTACCTCACACTTCTCCGCATTAAACTCCATCCGCCACCTCTCGGCCCAACTTTGCAACCTGTCTAAGTCTTCCTGCAAACTACGACACCCTTCCTCACTGTCTACCACACCACCGACTTTGGTGTCATCAGCAAATTTGCTAATCCACCCAACTATACCCTCATCCAGATCATTAATAAATATTACAAACAGCAGTGGCCCCAAAACAGATCCCTGAGGTACACCACTTGTAACCGCACTCCATGATGAATATTTACTATCAACCACCACCCTCTGTTTCCTATCCGCTAGCCAATTCCTGATCCAATTTCCTAGATCACCCCCAATCCCATACATCTGCATTTTCTGCAGAAGCCTACCATGGTGAACCTTATCAAACGCCTTACTAAAATCCATATATACCACGTCCACTGCCTTGCCCCCATCCACCTCCTTGGTCACTTTCTCAAAAAACTCAATAAGGTTAGTAAGGCACGACCTACCTGCCACAAAACCATGCTGACTATCACCTATCAATTCATTACTCTCCAAATAACTATAAATCCTATCCCTTATAATTTTTTCCAACATCTTGCCGACAACAGAAGTGAGACTCACCGGTCTATAATTCCCGGGGAAGTCTCTGTTCCCCTTCTTAAACAATGGGACAACATTCGCTAACCTCCAATCTTCTGGTACTATACCAGAGGCCAACGACGACCTGAAGATCAGAGCCAGAGGCTCTGCAATCACTTCTCTTGCCTCCCAGAGAATCCTTGGATAAATCCCATCCGGACCAGGGGATTTATCTATTTTCAGACCCTCCAGAATATCCTGCACATCCTCCTTATCAACTGTAATACTGTCTATTCTACTCCCTTGCAACCCAGTGTCCTCCTCAGCTATATTCATGTCCCCTTGCGTGAACACCGAAGAGAAATATTGGTTCAATGCTTCACCAATCTCCTCCGGTTCCACACATAACTTCCCTCTGCCATCTATAACTGGCCCTAAACTTGCCCTAACCAACCTTCTGTTCTTGACATACCTATAGAACGCCTTAGGATTCTCTTTAACCCTATCCGCCAAAGTCTTCTCATGTCCCCTTTTAGCCCTTCTAAGCTCGCTCTTCAACTCCCTCTTAGCCAATCTAAAGCTTTCTAGTGCACTACCCGAGTGCTCACGTCTCATCCGAACATAAGCCTCTTCAGATGGAGCTCAAATCTGGATCATCCATTTGAATTTTATCAGAGTCCAAATTTAAGACATGAACCATATCTGATATGAAAGAACCAATTGGATGACAAAAGGAAAACTCAGTGGCTGGAACAAATTTTAAAACAAAGTAAATTACATAAGCAAATTCTTTTTCCCTAATACTAAGAAAATGCCAACTTTCAATGCTCAAATGTGGGTCAGAAAAGGAGACCTAAATAGTGAAACATTAGTATCTTTCCATATAGAGCAACTGAAAGCTGTAGTTAGGGATGTATGTTTATTAAAGTGAAAAGAAGTGAGCTGATCCAGTTACTGATAGAACATTTGGACCCATATATCCGACAGAGCCGATGGGGGAAAAGTTCAACCCGGACTCTGAATCCCTTCCCTGGGCTGAACTCAAGCTGGAAATACTCAGGATGGAGCTAGAATTTCAGGAGAGAGGGAGGGAGAAGGAGAAGCTCAGGAAGGAAAGAGAGAAAGAGCAAGTGAGAGGGAAAATGAACAGGAGAGCAAAAGAGAAGTCCAGCTCTGAAAATTGGAAATGCTGGGAACACCCCCATCTCCTTACTCCAGACTCTGAGAGCCTCGAGTATGCTAGATTCATTCCCAAATTTGAAGAGAGTTTTCCTTTTGCTTTCCAATTGTTTTTTTTATATCAGATTTGCCCTTAATGCAACTATGTGCTGTTAATTGAGATATACCAGGCAGGTTTCCTGGTTGTCGCTGGAAAAAGCCTGAGGCATAAAAATGATCTGACGGTTACCTTTACAAACACTGGCTGGGCATGGGGTCAATTGTGTGTGGTTCAAGTTGTTGCTGAATGCGACATATGTTAACCTTGAACTCTATGTCACTGATTCTCTGTCATTTGATGTAGGATGTGTTATATATTTAAGTGGTTACATGATTGCTTTAAGAGCTGGTGACATGATTTGATGGTGATGTTATTAGGTGTTTCACAGGCTCCTACTTAGTTTCATTTTCTACTCTGTACAGGCAACAGCTCCTACAATAAATCTGATGTTATTTTTAATTTACGTGTGCAAACCACATGATTTTCTTTTTGTTTAAAACCCACAACCCCTAAGATAGTTAGGACATTATATGATGTCTTAAGTCTCTGTACCCTTTCCACAAAGTTGTGCCTAGTTGTTCTACCTCGCCTCCTCTTCTTGCTCCTCCATGTGCACATTGCGCTGCATCCTTCTCCTGACCTGCTGCCCTGCTTTTGGCCTCCAGCTACATACACTGACGGGCTTTTATTGAGTCTATGGGTGGGATTTTCAACAAACCTTTGCATGGTCCATGTCCCACCTGCTATAATTCCCATTGGAAGCGGGATGGGAAAATTCTACCCTATGTGTGAGGGTGTCAGGCCCATCTTGTAGTGTCCACAGCATGAAGCGCAATGCCCCTCCCTTATCAAGCACAATGTTCTTCCTGGCACCTGGATGCATAAGTCAATAGGGGCACAAACTCAATCCTGCAAATCCAGCAACCCCAGTCAACTGCCTCCTTGGATTAAAACCAAACAGTTTTAATTGAGTTTTTGGCAATTCTGAGGAAATAAGACAAGTTTTAAACAAGTTCCATAGATGTACCTGCATCTCTCCAAAAAGGTAAAGTGGCTATTCAAATAAATAAAGTTCAGGCCTGCTTATACCAGGTCTATTTTTTGCATGTCGAATTCCAAATACCTGTGATACCAAAATGTATTTTGAGTGAGCAGCTGTCTTTGTGAAATGCATATGCACAAAGCCTGACTGGGGCCCATATCCACTCCTGGGAAAATAATAGGCAACATGCGGGGGGTGGACTTCCAAATTCCAGGTACACCCGCTGTCAAACATTCTCATTCATAAAAATTCATTCACCACATTTACAGTCCTTCAACTATATAATTCCTTATAAGAACAAATATTTTATTCAAGTGCTCAATGTCCTATAAAAACAAACATTGCAATTCATAGTCCCACTTCAGAGAGTCTATAGCCACTGTGAAATGGAATACCTGTTATAATGGAAGGATGTGGAAACAAAGCAGCACAAATCCAGTCACGATTGCCCTCAGGCCTATGTCAACAGGTGGAGTGAAGTAAGAAGCAATTATTTTTAAAGGTCCACACAGTTAAAGAGTTGAAGGGCAGGAGTTTTAAATGTTTTTAAAACTTGCCTGTTGCTTTTGACACTTTTGACTGTTCCTATTGATAGTTGCTTTTGACAGTTGCCTTTGATACTTTTAACAGTTCCTCTTGACAGCTCTCTTGAGAGTAGCAATGAGTTTATGTACATTTAAGTTCATTTCTACCAATCTCAAAGGGCACCTTAATTCTCCCAAAAGGCATCTTACTTCTCTCAAAAGGCATCTTACTTCTCGCAAAAGGCAGCTTACCTCTCTCAAAGCCTAGGGACCCTAACCAAAGGCGTAACACATCTTTCTAAAAGGACACCCCACCCTCCAAAGGGGTTCAAAAAGTTCAGACTGATTCCTATCAGGTCTGATCTGTAGTGTTTCACACACCTAGGTTACCGAAATCAGACATCAGTGAAGGCATCTGCTGGTTTATATGGGCAGCTGCCTCCACGAAATGAGTATGTACGAAATGTGATCTGCCCCATTCCCGCCCCTGCAAAAATAGTAGGTACCATATACGGGGAGCAGGACTTCTGTACTTCAACCTCTTCCAATACTCGTTGCAATGACAGAGAAGCTCTTTGTAGATGCAACTTTTGTTTCAATATACTTTTGCATTAAACATATTTGTCCATGTGTGATGATCTTAAATGTATGCTCTCTGGTTACTGCATTGGCCACTGGTTTGTGCTATTTGTCTTTCCAAAGCCACCCATAATTTTTTTTTAACCTTCTTTATAAGACTTGAAAGAGCTCCATATTCTCAAGTACCTCCTCACAACTAAAGCCTTTCAGACTTGGCATCATCATCGTAAATTAAATCTATTCTATACCCTCTCCATGGCCTTGACATCCTTTATAAAGTAGGCCACCTAAAATTGAACTCAACAGTCTAGACTTGTTTTTGCTGAAATATTAGTGGATCTTCAGCGGGGTGAAATTTTCTGGTACCAGCCCATGTTCCAGGGTCAGGATAAATTAAGTATGTTGGATGGACAGTGGAGGGGCAAATTTATTCACAATAACATCAGTTCCTTCATCCAAGTCAGTAATATAGATTGTAAATAGTTGAGGCCCCAGCACTGATCCTTGTAGTACTCTACTAGAAGTTCCCTCCATGTCACTCACCATCCTGACTTGGAAATATACCGCCATTCCTCCACTATCACTGGGTAAAAATCCAAGAACTCCATCCCTTACTATACTGTGGTGTACCACACCACATGGACTGCAGCAGTTCAAGAAGATAGCTCACTGCCTTCTCAAGGGCAATAAGTGATGGGCAACAAATGCTGGTCTAGCCAGTAACAGCCTGTAAATGTATTAAGAATGCTAGTTACAGTTTGCCTGAAAATGACCCATTTATCGCAACCCTCTTTTTCCTTTAGTTAGCCAATCCTCTATCCATGTTAATGTCTCACCCCCAACACCATGAGTTCTTATCTTGGGTAGTGACCATTTATGTAGCTCCTTATCAACCGTCTTTTGGAAATCTACGTACACTAATCTACTGCTAAATTATATACAAAGGAATTGGGTGTATTAAATGGAAGCTTGTTCTTTAGTCACAACCTACAGTTTAGTAAGAGCCTTTAATGCAGCTTGGCAGACTGGTGTGCCACACACACTGTCCTTTCACTAAGTCGACAAACTTTATCCCCCGCTTGCTACATTTTCAAAGGACTATCCCAAAATTGCCAAAACATGATTTCCCTTTCACAAAACCATGTTGACTCTGCCTGATTCTATTATAATGTTTTAAATGTCCTTCCACCCCAACTAATAATGAATTCTAGCATTTTTCCCATGACAGATTTAGGCTAACCGGCCTAAAATTTATTGTTTACTCTTTCCCTCGTTTTTTGAATGCAATTGTTATATTTGTGGATTTTGAATCCTCTGGGACCTTTTTGGAATTTAGGGAATTTTGAAAAGTTACAACCAGTGCATCCAATGATTAGTCTTGATTGTGGAGCTTCACACAATCGGAACCAGCCTAACACCGTCCAAATATATTTCATTTGTGAAGCTTGAAGTTAGATAAGACTCATTCAATTTTATTTTTTAGTGTAATTGGGATTTTCTGTGCAACCCACAGCATTTTTCACCCATCAGTTTGACCCATCAGCTTTGAAATCAGTTTTGACAATGAACAAAAGTGTAAAGCGGGTAGTATCAGATCGGCTGCTGGCTATACCTCTCTTCGATTTTCATTTCCAGACTCTAATGGATAGAAGAACCAAGGGATACATAGAACAGGCAGCTGATTAGATACCGCCTCTATACGGTCAAAATTACTCCTGTATCTCTGACAGAAATATAAGTTTGCTAGTATGCAGCAGCAACTAACTCCTCAATCTTTTTAAAAAACTTTTGTGGTTTACTTCTATCTGCTTCAGAAATTTTGCTCTGGCTTCGCTTTTACTTTGGCACATTCACATCCCAGGACAATAAAATCTTAGATAGTCTCATCATATCGGGAAAGGATCCTCTAATTTCTCAGAAAGTAAATGAACATTTATTTTGGTTTAAGATATTTATCTTTCTTCAATCATACCTGACAATCACACAGCAGGACTCAAGGCAATAATTCCAACTAATTCAGCTCAATAAGGTAAATGGCGGAGGGTGGTGATTGTAAAATGACTCAATCCACCAAATACAAGCTCAGGGAGCTACTATAAAAGAAGATAAAACACACAAAATATTTTGGGGTTTTCAATTACCTCTTTTGATTTTATTTTAAATGGTTCCCTGGTCTATGTAGTAAATGGGTCTGGCATACACAAGATTAATGTGGGACTGAGTACAGTGATGTAGGAAGACACATGACCCTGACCTAGGAGTCAGTGTGGTGTTGAACAGAGAGGGGTGAAGACCTAAGCAAGGAGATAGCTCCTCACTTGTGCCCTTCACAGTTCATGTACAAATAAATCTGCTTGTTAATAAAGACTTAGAGTTAACTAACTGAAGACCACAAATACTTCTTTAAGAGACACGGGTAGGATTTTCTAGCCACGCTCGCCCCGAAACTGGAAAATCCCACCCGAGGTCAACGGACCTTTCCATGGTCCACCTCTCACCCCCTCTGATTCTTGGGGCAGGCAGAACGGGAAAATTTGCCCCATCATTCTGTAATCAATATCTCATAGCATCGCTCATTCAATTTTATTTTTTGATATAATTGGGATTTTCCATGCAACCCGCTGCGTTTTTCACAGCGGCGGAGGCAGCCCATCATTGGCCAGCGGCCGGATCTTCTGGTCCTGTCGTTGTCAATGGGGTTTCCCGTTGAATGCACCCCTCGCCGACAGAAATCCACAGCTGGGATGCATCATTGGCAGGACCAGAAGATCCCGCTGGTGTGAATGGCCGAAGAATCAGGCAAATGGCTTACTTGAAATGATCAAGTGATTTAATATCATCTGTGCAGTTTGTTATGTGTGAGAGACAGACACTTTCATTTGAAAGTTAACCTGTATGATTTCTTTTTTGTTTAGCTGCAACACTTTTGTGTCTGAGGGTGAAGGTTATGAATTAAAATCCCAGTACACAAACTTAAGCAAGGCCGATAGTCCTGTGCAATACTGAGGGAATGTTGCAATGTCAGATGTCCCATCTGTCCTCTTCGATGGACGTGAAAAATCCAACTGCACAATTTAAACAAGAGCAGGGAGTTCTCCCTGGTGTCCTGGCCCACATTTATCCCTCAAGCAACAAATTAAACAGTTCATCTGATCATTTATTTTTGTTACCATTTGTGGGAGCTTTGTGAAAATTGCCTGATGTGGTTCCTACATTACAACAGTGTGTACACTTCAGGAGCAGTTTATTGATTCTAAATAATCAATATTATTGATTTTGGAACATTCTGAGGTTTTGAAAGGCATTTTATGGAAGTGCAAAAGAATTCTTCTTTTCCTAATTTTATTTCAGCAGCTTGTTATCTATCTCAACCCATTCTCTGCAGTGTCTGGTTATATGTCTCGCAATAAAAATAGATCCCCATGCAAATGGGTTACCCAATGTAAAAAAAAACAAATTTCCTTCTTTTATTATACACATATCTTGGAGGCACCCATTTTAGAACTTGTATGTTTCAGTCAAAGTTCTGATGTGGAGATGCCGGCGTTGGACTGGGGTAAACACAGTAAGAAGTTTAACAACACCAGGTTAAAGTCCAACAGGTTTATTTGGTAGCAAAAGCCACACAAGCTTTCGAGGCTCTGAGCCCCTTCTTCAGGTGAGTGGGAATTCTGTTCACAAACAGAACTTATAAGACACAGACTCAATTTACATGAATAATGGTTGGAATGCGAATACTTACAACTAATCCAGTCTTTAAGAAACAAAACAATGGGAGTGGAGAGAGCATCAAGACAGGCTAAAAAGATGTGTATTGTCTCCAGACAAGACAGCCAGTGAAACTCTGCAGGTCCACGCAACTGTGGGAGTTACAAATAGTGTGACATAAATTCTGATTCTATTTCTGCTTTTTTCCTCCTGAGTCTTTATCATGCGATCCTAGAATCAGAATTTATGTCACACTATTTGTAACTCCCACAGTTGCGTGGACCTGCAGAGTTTCACTGGCTGTCTTGTCTGGAGACAATACACATCTTTTTAGCCTGTCTTGATGCTCTCTCCACTCCCATTGTTTTGTTTCTTAAAGACTGGATTAGTTGTAAGTATTCGCATTCCAACCATTATTCATGTAAATTGAGTCTGTGTCTTATAAGTTCTGTTTGTGAACAGAATTCCCACTCACCTGAAGAAGGGGCTCAGAGCCTCGAAAGCTTGTGTGGCTTTTGCTACCAAATAAACCTGTTGGACTTTAACCTGGTGTTGTTAAACTTCTTACAGTCAAAGTTTAGCAGCTTTTATTACGAGCTAAATATTACACAATTTCTCAGATTACTAATACTTTGTATATTTTATTAATTCTGTTAACAAAATACTATACTCTTATGAAAAATATGGCATTTATAAGAAAAAGAAAATCAAAACAAGTTCATTACTTATTTTTGGAGATGAATCCCATTGTTTATCCTTTAATCATATCCCTCAAACGGTTTCTCATCAAGGACACATAAACCCTTTACTACTCCTTGCACCAGTGGCTCTGCATCACTACACAAATTACCTTTTGAGTGAGAACCATGGATGTCTACAGCATAGAGGGAGGCTATTCAGCCCACTGTGTCTATGCCTTCTGTTTGTTACAGCATTGTAAAACATGTTTTGCTACATTTCTTCCTCCCTCCTCCTTGTATCTGTTATGACTTCAATTATTTTATTTATTCATTTTTCATGAGGTGATATGGTGCCACCTACTATCAATGCTCAAACAACTCTCTCACTAACAAAACTTCTCCTAACTTCGCTCCTCACTCTCATGTTAGCCAACTTAAATAGATGACCATGTCACACCTCATCATTGACTACGTGACTTCCCTACCTCCTAATTTCTGGAGTTTAATTGGTGTTTTCTGCCCCTTCAACGCAGAAAACATTTTTTGGATAATTTTATGAATTTCTGTCATAATCTTCTGTGATCTATGTTAAATTTTCAGGTGATCGAGTCAGTGAATTATGAGATATTGAGCACTTTATTTTTAAACTTAGTTTATCAACCTTTTGACAAGAGCTTTTTTAAGGGCAGCACGGTGGCACAGTGGTTAGCACTGCTGCCTCAGAACGCCAGGGATCTAGGTTCAATTCTGGTCTCAGATGAATGTCTGTGTGGAGTTTGCACATTCTCCCCCTGTCTGTAGGTTTCCTTTGGGTGCTCCAGTTTCCTCCCACAGCACGGGTTAGATTGATTGGCCATACTAAATTGCCCCTTAGTGTCAGGGGGACTAGCAGTGTAAATACAGGGGATTACTAGGGATTGTTGTCAGTGCAGGCTCGATGGGCCAAATGGCTCCTTCTGGACGGTAGGGATTCTATGATTTTATTCTATGACTTAGAAATGTTGATCATAGACTCAACTGAGGTAACGTCTTTGGATGCAATTCCTTTTCCCTCACAGGATTCCAGGCTATCATCAGCGTATTTTGTTAGTTTATATATAGTTATCCAGATGCATGATTGGAATTGTGATACTTTAAATATATTTTAAAATATCAACAATTGTCTATGGCTTTGATGTCAATGTCATTTTCGAAGCATACCTTGGACTTGTTACAGCAAAAATCAACAGAAGATGCAGAAAAATAGATTGTCCCATCTGTTGAATCTTGTACAATTGGTGTGGTCTACTACACACTTTTTATTATCAGGTAGCAGATGTGTATAATCGCCATGAAGACAGATCTTTCGGAAATCTGATCCTGGTTGTTAGTGAAGAACACAGAAAGATTTGGATGAACTGTCCTGGAGTGCCAACAGCTTCCCTACCTCCTAAAAAAAACAAGAAAAACAGACTAAGAAAGCAAAACAGACTGGGAGACAGAAGAACTCGGAGGGGATGTGAATAGATTGAAAAAGGTGACAAAGGTGCAAAAAGACGAGGATATTAAAAATTACAAATAACACCAGAACAATAGTGTCATAATGCAAAAGTACATGGAGAGGAAGGTAGAATTATAAAAAAATGAAACTAACTGAAGAAGCTAAAATAACAAATTAATATTTTCCAGAGATTTTCATCAGAGGATAACCACCTGCTGCCCAATCTTTGCAGAGCTAACACTAACTGACTATCCAGTCTGGGAGCTCCTTGATGAATAAAGAGACTGAAGGCTAATGAATGCCCTGAGTCAAACAACATATGTCCTAGGTTTCTGAAGGAGACCACGGAGGTTGGTTATGGGCTATCAAACAGGCTCAGCAGACTGGCAATAAGTAAACACAATGGCTTTATTTTTAAAAGCGTAACAAATCTGATGCAGCCAACTGCAGACCCTTTAACCTAACATCAAAAGCGCACAGTTAAAATGATTGAAGTTGTTCAAAGGGGTGGTCTGGAGGAATACCTGTGGAGGAGCAATTTAATAAACAGAAACAGCACAGAAATGATTTTCTCTCTCAACATACATCCCAGCTCTTATTCTGGACTACTTTAATTCAGTTTCCTGATAGAAAACTAGAAAGACTCATCAACAACTGGATCTGCAACTTCCCACGAGAATAAGAAATTTGATTTATTAGTTTAGACAATTGTCTCATGCACATGTATGGTGGTCTCCAGAAATCGTTCAAAAAAATTGGCAATAGAGAATAAATTTAGAATACTTTCAGAATGTTACAGATAAAACAGACAATGGAATTTCCATGATATTTTGGCCTTTCAGAAAGCTTTTGACAAATTTTACACCTTTTACACAGTGAATAGTTGACCTTTGCAATGAATAGCCCATTAAAGCAGTGGATTCAGATTTTCTGTAAAGTTTCCAAAGAGAACTGGTTAAGTTCCAGGAGAAGCCTGAAATCACTGGGAACTGAAGTTGGGCAGTATGACAAGTCAAAGAAAATTCCCAGGATGTAGGTATCACTAACAAGACTGGCATTTATTTACACACCTTAAAGTTCCTTAAGAAGGTAACACTGAGTTATGACTTGAACCATTATATTCCAGGTGGTGATAGTTTTTGGAACTTCTATTTGATTATCTTCAAGTTTTTAAGATGAATTTCCCACAGTTATTTTTTACGTGAGTTGGCATAAGGGTTGCTTTAACATTTTTTTTGTCTCTGCCAGGAAATAAAACAGTTACTGGCAATGGCAGTGGCATGTACCAGTGAACAACATGGTGGAAACTGTACAGATAAAGAAAGAAAGGGAAGAATTTCTCAATGATGAGACATTCCTGATGTCATGACCAGAAAAGCACACCACTTTCACTATCTTGTTTTTGCCCTGTTTCCCATGTGATTATAATTATATTTTAAAATGCTGGCAGCGTGCAGAAATCTGTGCAATTCCTCAGTGGGGAAGGTTTTCAGTGGTGAAACCCGCCAGCTGATAATGCTGCAGCAAGCATGGGTCAGATAAGATTGCTTCCTTGTTAAACATAGAAGATCTGCCTCACATCCAAAACTTTAACTCTATTGCTATTCATATAAGACTTAAGAGCACAAATGTGTGACAGGTATTTTTCAAAAATTAGATTTCACTTGTAAATATTTCACATTACTTTGGTTACACTTTATTCAGGTGTGCAGCATCATTATTTGTTGAGACTAACTTAGTGAGAGAACTAATTTTACTGGCACACCTCATGGTTGGCACATGATGATGCTTATAGGGAGGTTAGGGGCATTTCCTTTATTGTGGAAGAAAAAAATTTTGTGTTTTTATTCGGTGTTAATTGAATATTCATGCTAGTTTCCACACTGTGGGACATGGATGAACTTTTTCAAATCAGATTCAGCTGATCCTCCCTTCTATGCATTGTAAAGGATATTGTCTAAGAGCACGCTCACAGGGGGGGAACTAACTTTAGAGACAGAAAATAGGCGCAGGAGTAGGTCATTCGGCTCTTTGAAAGTTGCTCCACCATTCATTATGATCGTGGCTGATCATGCAACTTAATCGACTGATCCTGCCATCCCCCCATATCCTTCGATCCTTTTCACCCCCAGAGCTATATCTAATTCTTTCTTGAAAACATACATTGTTTTGACCTCAAATGTTCTCTGTGGTAGCGAATTCAACAGGCTTACCACTCTCTGGGTAAATAAATTTCTCCTGATCTCAGTTCAAAAAGATTTACCCCTTATCCTCAGACTATGATCCCTAGTTCTGGACACCACAAACATTGGGAACATCCTTCCTGCATCTACCCTGTTTCGTTCTGTTAGAATTTTATAGGTTTCTCTGAGATCACCCTTATGAAATGTTGTAGATTAACTCAAACCCCTGTAAGGACCCTGCCAGCTAACAGCCAGAGATGGGCTCGCATTTAGATGGCACTGAAAACGCTCTTTATACCCCTCATTTTCAAACTTTGATTGATTGTTCCCATCATATACTCTGCCCCCCCCCACCGCCCCGCTCCCCCACCCCCCCCGCAAAAATAACAACTGGAGACCAGAGACCAGGCCCTTTTTCACATCTCACTCCTCATGTCTGTGACACCAATCTCTGTCCTCACCTGGATCCTTCTTCCTCTCCCCCATGCCTCTGATGCCATCCACACGCAGCAACCACACCGCCCCCACCCTCACTCCCCCGCCCTCGCTACTGACTCACCTTTCCGGTCCCGAGCCTCCATGCAAGGCTGCCATTACTCTGGTCACCTCCCTTGTGCTCTGGAGTTAAACAAGGAAACCACTCCACTTACACACAACTACATAAAACCCACTGCTGCATGCCACCTTTAAACAAATGTGAACCAAATGCCATGATGTTCTCATGTGCTGTTGACTTTATCCTGAAGATAGAATTTTAAATGATTTTATGCTAATGAGTATTCATGAACTGCAAATATATTATAAGTATGAGCTTGCCACAGGCGGGCATGAGGCTCAAAATGCCACAAAGTCGCATTTCAACCCGCCGACAGGAAATCTAGATTTCACATCTAGATATAATTCAGCCACTCCACACGCCCCATGCTTGCAGGCTCCATGGAATTCCACTCAAAGGGTTATGGAAGATATTACGCAATTCGCACGTTAAATTTGACGTTGATAAATATCAAATATTTTCACACAGCTTACAAATAACTTGTTCATAATTTGCATACAAAGTATATAACAACATAAATAAAAATGTAAACTCATAAAGGGTGAAATTTTCAAACGTGCCACGGTCTGGTTGGATTCTCTCCAGAAACAGGTGAGTTTTCAGACCAGGTTTTCTGACACACACACAGAGAATCTGGAGTGTGGTATGTGCCATCACTCTGGTGGGCAGAACCTGATCGAGCCGGTAGGGCTGGCTCTACAGAGATTGGGGCTCCATCTTTAAAGATCTCTGTTTAAATTCCCCCAACCCCAACACGGGCATGGAGGACCACCTCCACAAGCATCAGGGTGACCTCTTAGCCCCTCCCAATCGCATCCCTCCCCCCGCCCCCACTACAGAAGTATCAGGGGACAATTTCCTCCCCTCCCATGCTGTCATGAGGGCTCTACCTTCTTCTCCCCCACCATACATAAAGGGAACCCTCCGAACGTTGGAGGAGGGTCAGCCCCTGCTGCCACTACTCACTTAGCAACACCCACTTCAATGCCCACTTGACACTGCCCACTTCATTGCCCTCTGGCAGTGCCAAGGTGCCAGGGGGCAATGCCCAGCCTTGGCCCTGAACCCCCAGGGCCGCCTTTAGGTACCTCGGCATCCCCAGCATGGTCAACGTGACTGGTTTTGGCCTCTGTAAACCAGTAATGATTTGTGCTGTGACGTCACACCCCTGGAGGGGAGGATCCATCGTGGGCAGGTACAATGCCATTTAATTAGATTTAAATTTATTAAAATACATTGGGGGAGGGTGATCTTGAACCCGCATTCTACATCCACGGGGATGGCAGCAAGGGCTCCAGATCCAGCGAGACCCAAAAGTTGCAAATCTCACCGGCGAGATCACAATGTGCAATTTCCATCCCCCTCGCTGGCGACCGCACCCAATCAGGTTCACATCCACAATGGGCGTGAACCTGATTTCAATGTATTTAAATATATTTAAATATTATTAAGCATCCCCTCACCCCCAGCCATACTTTCAAACATTGCTGACGTGACATCACGTCGACGAGATTTACAACAGGTTCAGCCAGACGTGAACCCGTAGTGGAGTTTCCCATGGGGCATACAGGTGAGTATAGCCCCGAGGGGACAGGGACAGGAACAGGAACATGAGCAGGCAGTGCCCTGGCAATGTCCACTGACACTGCCCTTTGGCACAAGTTGACACTGTCTGGTTGGCACCATGCCCATGCCAACTTGGCAGTGCCAATTTTTTCCAGGGGGGCGTGTCGGGGCAGACCCTAGTGGGAGTCCTGAGGGGTGAGGTGGGGTCATTTCTTTGTGATGGTGAGGGGAGCGGACGTGGGAGCTGGAGATGTCAGAGATGGCCATTTGGGGAGTTGTTGGGGAAAGGGGTCCGATGCCAGCGATGTTCGAGGGAAGGAGGGTGAGATCTGCTAGCATGGATTGTTTGTGAGGGGTGGGGGTGGATACCACCTCTGATCGTGGGGGAGAAAGGCTGTCTCTGATTGTGGGAAGGGGCGGGGCATTGCCCCTGAGACCTCCATGGTGGGATGGGGTGGGGGGAGGTTATTTTTTCCTCTGACTGGGGGCCCCAATCTTTTTTCCTGAGCATGAACTTGATCTTCTCACCAGCAGGAGTGTGGGAAAGATCCCAAACCAAAATCTCACCAAACACCATTATGAGCCTCTCACAAGTTTAACTGACCATAACGGGATTTGCACCCATGGTGAATGGGCCATCTAAATTCCACCCAATATTACTTCAGACCTCAGTCCACAGAGGACAGCCAGAGACCAAGAAAAATCTAAGTGCCGAATTCATGTGAAGACTGGAGTAACTCCTGTTGTTGTTTTTAGCGTGATTTTCAAAATGAATCTCCCACACTCTGAGAACTGCCGAGTGCTCCAGCAAGATTCTCGCTGGAGAAGCCGGCAGCATAGCGCTGAGCGGGTTATTGTGCATGCGCCAATCTGTCAGTGCCGAGATCGGCACATGCGCAGTAGTAGCCCTGCACTGCCAGCCTCCAGATCAGTAGCCAGCCCCACGACCACCACCTCCCCCCACCCCATCGCTGCCCCTCTGATCCCCCCACCCCACGATCACTGGCCTCCGGGACATGGCCAGGCCAGCCCCAATGCCCTTGCCCCCCCACTCCTGCTAGCCCCAATCCCCCTCAAATCCCCCCCCCCCCCCCCGCCCAGGCAATCCTGATCCTTCCCCAGCAATCCCCCCCCCCCCCCCCCCCCCCCCCCACCCCCCCCCACCTGGATGCTGGATGGCCAGCCCTGATCACCCCCTTCCCTCCCTCTGCCACCGATCCCTGTGCAGAAAGGCAGCGGGACTCCCCCATCGCACTGATTTCTTCCCCTATAGGTCCTGCCCCAATAGGCCCTGCCCCCTTGGCACTGCCCAATGTCTGGTGGGCAATGCCAAAGTGCCCCTTGGACATTGCCTGGGGCTAAGCTGGCACTGCCCAGGGACATTCCCTTCTACCCCCGACCTCCTGGTGAGGACCTCCATGGCCTCTCTTTCCGCCAGCAGGGTCGGCCGCCGGTTTGCCGTTCATGGAGTGGAGTGAACCAGTCCTGGTGGGCGGTTGGGTTGGGGGGAATGCTAATGGGTCTGAAAACCTCAGTCCCGGGCCTGCTGATCAGATATAAATCCAAATTTAAATATTGAAATCAGCTCTGCGCCAATTTCCGATTACTCCAAAAATCTTCGTCTTGGAGACCAACAGAGGCCGTGGCACCCAGCGGGGAGCCAGCTAAGCGGCCTCCGCTGATGTCTCCCGGTCCATTTCCCTGCTAGAGCAGCGCAGCGGGCTTTGAGAATCGCCTCCTAAATGTTCAAATTAGTCAAAAATAATTTTTTGGATTAAGATTAGGATGGAACTTTTGTTATACATGTTTGGAAGAATCTGCCAAGTGGAATAGCAGAGCTTGTTTCGATAATGGGTTGTAGTGAATGTCCTCAGAGGTTCTCTAGCTCCACTGGCATTACTTTGGTGAAAATTCAATGGAAATTCTGTGTATTTTCAGCCCCTGGGATCATGGACATTGCAACTGAAAGGAATAATTGGACCATAAATTCAGAGCTCCCCAGTATCAGGTTTGGAGGGTACCCAAAGATGCGCTGGGGAATCCCTCTCAGAACTTTACAAGCAAGGGTTTGCATGGCAAATGTTCAGAGGCTCTAACTTCCTCTGGGCACCTGCACTGCACTGGAAACCATCCAAAAATCCAACTTATATTGTAAAATTAGAATGGTTGTGCCAGGGTTACACCAATAGTTATGCTAAAAAAGTTAGAAGAATTAAAACCTCTTGTAACTTATGGGTAACTATTGTACAGCTCCAGATCGATCCTCTCACAGGACTACCTCCACACCCCTGACCACCCAGGGGAAACACCCACACCCCTAACTACCCCTACCTATGATTTTTCCCACCACCCCGACCTGTGGCCCGACCTGACCCCCGACCCACTGACCCTCGGACCCGACCCAACTCAACAACACACCCATCCTCAGACCTAAACTGAACCCCAATGTCCAGCCCATCGACCTGACTGGTTTCCCCCACCCCTTCCTGACCTTTGCCCCCACTCACCCCTAACCCTTTAACCTCCAACACCACCCACCCTGACCTCTGACCCCAACCCTCCACCCTGACACTCCCCACCTCACAATGTCCGACCCCATTCTCCTTCAAACTCTGACCTCCCCCACACCCAAACTCTGACCCCCCCCGCCCCAAACTCAGACTCTCCACACTCCACCCCTGACCTCTGACCTTCCCAAGCACCCAAAACCCATCCACCTGCCCTAGACATTTACCTTCTCCTTGGTCTGTTAATTTCACTGGGCCCATCGAAGTTAGCATCTTTACAGCAGCAAGTGCAGTTATAAAGTGGCCTACCTGAATCTGCCGGAGCTGGACAGTGCTGAGGTCTGCCAGGAGGTTTTCGATACAGGCTCCAAGCAGCTCCAGAGGTATCAGTGCAATTTTCAAGAGCAGGAAAGTGCGCAGGAAAATCTTCTAATTGCTGCGGGCCATCGCTTTCTGACGCTAGTTGGAAATGATAAGCCGATGTTTGAAGCGGTGTAACACAGGCAGAGGAAGGAGTGAATGAAACTTTAGTGCTGATATTCTGTACAGATTGATAAAATTAAAATAAAATGCTGAAATGCAGCTGTAACAGCTTTTGTGTCCCTGGCATGAAGTTGAGGTCTACCTGAAATGCTAATAATTGTTGCGGTGTTGTTCTGATTCTAATCTTATAACAGACTGTGGGATTAATATATTTGGTCTCAGGCCAATTTATCAGCATGATTTTTGTCCCAACCCTTACCGTCCTATTGAAAAGATGACTTAGGCTGACAGGATTGGTATAGTGTCAACAAAGTGAATTCGTCCTACAGTTAGTTGCCTTTATGCTTCTCGATGAACAATCAAATTAATGGCACTCAATTGGCCAAAAGATAACTTTCATGGATCAGAAGTTAATTAACAGTTCCCATCAATCTCACAAATGAGAGTTTTTTTAGAGTAAGTTACTGTAGACAGACAGAAAGGGGAGGTGTACTGGCAGTGCCATTGAGGGTGTGGTTTCAAATCCCACCATGGCAGCTGGTGGAATCAAACTTCATTAATAAATTCTGGAATAGAAAGTTTGTCTTAGTAATTATAATTATGAAACTATCGTTGTTTGTCACTTACTAATGCCCTTTTGCGAAAGAAATCTGCCATTCTTACCTGGCCTGGCCGACATGTGACTCCAGATCACAGCAATGTGGTTGACTCTGAATGCCCCTCTGAAATGACTGGCAAGGCACTCAGTTCAAGGACACTTCAAGGACAACAAATGCTGGCCTGGTCAGCAATGCCCGCATCGCCGCTATTAAACCTCCATCCTCGTTGGCGGCTGTGATTCTCCAATGAAAGTGAATGAAATTTTGGCTGGAACGCCAAATTCTTCATTCTCACTTGCAGTGGGGTGAGTATGGGCAAGTTCGGGGAATCCTGCCCCTCTTGAAAGAAAAATACCATATATTTATGGGAATAAAGGCACTGTACATTGATTATATAAAATATAGAGAAACTAAAGGCAAAGGAAAGAAGATGGAAAGGAAAATGAGGTGAATAATGTATTTTATTAAATTTGAAATGGTATTTTAAGAAAATGGGTTGAATTTTATGCTCATGGGGGCGCAGTGGTTCTGCAATAGGCTGGATAATCAGGCGGACCCACGTCTCAGTTATTTGGTCAGAACACCTGCCACATTATACACGGGCTAGGCATCTAATTGCCTGTCAGCATGGTTTCTGTCCCTTTAAAGAATAGTCGTGCACTCCCAGAAGGCATTGACCAATTGGAGAGCCGGCAGCTCAGCAGTCTCAGTTTTCCTACCTGGAGCAGTGGGCAAAGAGTATATGCATAAGAGGGCTCCCCACACCCACCCAAATCCACAGAGAAGGTGCCAGCATTCATCTGATGGTCATGGAGGGTTGAATGCTAGCTGTGGCAGGAAGAGGCCCTCAATTGGCCACTTACACGGGTAAATAGCCATTGGGTGGGAAGGCCATCCTCCACCTTCGCCACAATTGGCAAAATGGCACAGCAGCAGAATGATGAAGGGCACTCCATCCCCTGCCTACCATCGCCATTTACAGGTGATTCCACATACCCACACCCTCATCTCCACCATCTTCCAGCCCATCCATAGATTACTTAGCTGGACAGCACTCACATAATCCTGTAATCAAAATGAAAAGCAGCACAAAGAAGGTCCCGGATTGCTTTGCAGATGGCCATTCAGCAAATACAGCCAACAGGAAGGACATTAGATCAGGAGAGGAGTGGTGATTGTTGGCTCAGTCAAAGGGATGGATTTTGAGGAGGTTATTACTGTAGAAGGAGATGTTTAATGATGGATTTACCAGAGTAAAAATCAGACAATTTGGAGGAAATTGCAGTGAGAGAGTTTGGTGAGACAATGGATAAACTTTATTATTGTGACACTAATGTTTGTTTCATTTTTATAGTTTGTGAGTTAGTTTTTGTTTTTATGGATGGTATTGGGGAGTAGCACAAAATGAATGACAGTTGATTTTATATCCTATCTGATTTTCTTTTCCATCGGCATCAACAGCTATCACCAAAGTGAAATTTCACTTTGTTGCTCAGGCAATATTTTGGTCAGTTTTCCACTTTGTCTTTGTTATTGTCTTGCTGAACCTACTGTAAAATCCACCACCTCCCAGGGGTGGCACGGAGGCACAATGGTTAGCACTGCTGCCTCACAGCACCAGAAACCCAGGTTCAATTCTGGCCTTGGGTCACTGTCTGTGTGGAGTTTGCACGTTCTCCCTGTGTCTGCGTGGGTTTCTTTCGGGTGTTCCGGTTTCCTCCCACACTGTGCAGGTTAGGTGGATTAGTCACAGTAAATTGCCCCTTAGTGTCCAAAGATGTGTAGGTTAGGTGGATTAACCATGGTAAATGCATGGAATAATGGGGATAGGGCGGAGGAGTGGGCTTGAGTAAGATGCTCTTTCTTACCTCTTTCGGTGCAGACTCGATGGACTTAATGGCCTCCTTCCCTACTATAGGGATTCTATGGTCATTCTATGGTCAGATAGCAGGCAATGCCCTAAAGTGACTTTCTAGTCAGTGCCAGAGATGTCCGAGGCAACAAGTACCCACTTTTCCTTCCATACCCTTCCCACTTGATACAGCACCAGCAGGAAGCTCATTGCAATTCAAATCGCTCTAATTAAATCTACCAACCGACTCAAGAACAGCTTCTTCCCTGCTGCCATCAGACTATTGAATGGACCTACCTTTCACTAAGTTGATCTTTCTCTACACCCTAACTATGACTGTAACACTATGATGCGCGTTATCACACACGAGGCTTGAAATGCTCAGGAAATAAAGGCTTTTATTTGCTGTAACAACGAAGCTACTAATTATATACACGATCCCAGACTGAGGGGTCCCAGACAGAGCAGAGACCTTTATACCTCTCCCAGGAGGCGGAGCCCGACTGGGATGTACCACAATAACTATAATACAAGGTGTAACAGCGCAACCCTAACCCCAACAGCAACAAGTAGAACAACCCATCCCTAACCCCAACAGCAACATATATACATACTTGTAGTACTGGCCAGATCCTGGCTCAGTACTACCTAGTGGGAACCAACGATGGTTCACCACATTCACCCCTCCTTTGAAGACAAAGGCCGGCGGGGTACAAAAAAAACAGAATAATTTGTCATCAGTCTATAAGTTCAGACAGTCAGGGGGACCGCACCGTCATTGTGACCTCCTCAACACCGGCGATGACACCGGAGTAGGCACTCGCGGTGGCGTTCTCCCCAAGGCGATGTCCAACTGTTCCTCCACAGTTTCACGGGCCGGTTGACCCTGAGGTGATGGTAATCCATGGAGTTCCGACACGCCCTGAAGTGGCGACCATCCTCTGGACTCAGGCAAGTTGTACACGGGAGTAAAAGGGTTAAGTAATGGTCCCGATGCTGCCCGCGCCGTGTCCAGAGGGGAAACAAGAGTTATGGGGTTTGTAACAGGGGGTATGGGAGCGATAGGGGTTTCTACGTCCCCTGCTGGCGCCAGGTCTCGGATCGAGACCGTGTCCTCTCGCCCGTCAGGGTATGCCACATAGGCATACTAAGGGTTGGCGTGGAGGAGATGGACCTGTTCGACCAACGGGTCGGACTTGCGGGCCCTTACATGTCGCCGCAGGAGGACAGGTCCTGAGTACGTCAACCAAGACGGTAATGAGGTCCCAGAGGAAGACTTCCGAGGGAATGAAAACAGCCTCTCATGGGGAGTAGCGTTGGTTGCCGTACACAGGAGTGAGCGTATGGAATGGAGCGCATCAGGGAGCACCTCTTGCCAACGGGAGACTGGAAGGCTTTTTGACTTCAACGCCAGTAAGACAGCCTTCCAGACTGTAGCATTCTCATGTTCCACCTGTCCGTTACCCCTAGGGTTGTAGCTCGTGGTTCTACTAGAGGCAATCCCGTATGAGAGCAGGTATTGCCTCAAGTCATCGCTCATGAACGACGAGCCCCTGTCGCTGTGAATGTAGCTGGGGTACCCGAACAGGGTAAAAAGATCACGGATCCTTGATAACCGTGGCAGCGGATGTATCAGAGCAGGGAATAACAAAAGGGAATCTCGAGTACTCATCAATGATGTTGAGGAAGTACACATTCCGATCTGTTGAGGGAAGGGGGCCCTTAAAATCGACACTCAGTCTTTCGAAGGGACGAGTGGCCTTGACTAATTGTGCCCGGTCAGGTCGGTAAAAGTGCGGTTTGCATTCCGCGCATACCCGACAGCTTCTTGTTATGGACCTGACATCCTCCACCGAGGAGGGCAGATTGCGGGCTTTTATAAAGTGGTAGAGCCGAGTGACCCCAGGATGGCATAGGTCATTATGGAGAGCCTGCAAATGGTCCTCCTGTATACTGGCGCATGTTCCACGCGAGAGGGCATCCGAGGGCTCATTGAGTTTCCCTGGACGATACATGATGTCATAGTTATAGGTGGAGAGTTCAATTCTCCACCGCAAGATCTTGTCGTTCTTGATCTTGCCCCTCAGCGTGTTATTAAACATGAACGCCACGGACCGCTGGTCCGTGATCAGGGTGAACCGTTTTCCCGCCAAGTAATGGCGCCAGTGCCTGACAGCCTCCACAATGGCCTGGGCCTCCTTTTCCACCGCTGAATGCCGAATTTCGGGGCCTTGGAGGGTGCGGGAAAAAAAGGCGACGGGCCTGCCTGCCTGGTTAAGTGTGGCGGCCAGGGCGAAATCAGATGCATCGCTCTCCACCTGAAAGGGGATGGACTCATCAACAGCGTGCATCGTAGCTTTCGCGATGTCGGCTTTTAGTTTATCAAAGGCCAATCGGGCCTCTGGTGTTAGGTGAAAAGAAGAGGATTTGATGAGCGGACGGGCTTTGTCCGCGTAATTGGGAACCCACTGTGCATAATAAGAGAAGAAGCCTAAGCATCTTCTCAGTGCTTTTTCACTAGTGGGCAGGGGAAGTTCAAAGAGGGGACGCATATGGTCTGGATCAGGGCCAATGACCCCGTTTTCCACCACGTATCCGAGGATGGCTAAACGGCGAGTACGAAACACACACTTCTCCCTGTTGTAGGTCAGGTTCAGGCGAGATGCAGTGCGTAGGAAATTCAGGAGATTTGTGTCGTGGTCCTGCTGGTCATGGCCGCAGATGGTGACGTTATCCAGGTACGGGAAGGTAGCCCGCAGCCCGTTACGGTCCACCATTCGGTCCATAGCACGCTGGAAGACCGAGACCCCATTGGTGACACCAAAGGGAACCCTGAGAAAGTGATACAAGCGACCATCCGCCTCAAAAGCCGTGTATTGTCGGTCCTCTGGGCGAATGGGGAGTTGGTGGTAGGCAGACTTGAGGTTTATGGTGGAGAACACCCGGTACTGCGCAATCTGATTGACCATGTCAGATATGCGCGGGAGGGGATACGCATCCAGCTGCGTGTATCTATTAATGGTCTGACTATAGTCAATGACCATCCGGGGTTTGTTCCCACTCTTGACCACCACGACCTGCGCTCTCCACGGACTAGCGCTAGGTTGTATGATCCTTTCCTTGAGGAGCCGCTGAACTTCAGATCGAATGAAGATCCAATCCTCAGCGCTGTAACGCCTACTCTTAGTCGCAATGGGCTTGCAGCCTGGCACAAGATTCTGGAACAGGGAGGGTGTGGTAATCTTGGGCAATTTGGAGGCTGCTGTTCTCCCACTGAAAGCGAAGGGAGTGGCCCACCGTACTGTAGGGTTACACTCCTCAAGTGGACCATGAAGGTTAGTCCGAGAAGTATTGGCGCGCAAAGGCGCGGCAACACCAGGAGCTTGAAACGCTCGTAGACTGTGCCTTGCACTGTTAAAGTTACCACGCAACTCCCTAGCACGGTGACAGACCGGGACCTTGATGCCATAGAAATTGTCTGTTTGACAGGTTGAATCCGGAGTCCACACCGCTTCACAGCGTCTGGGTGGATAAAACTCTCAGCGCTTCCGCTGTCAAACAGACAATAAATCAAGTGGTCGTTTACCTGAATGTCCATCATAGACTTGTCAAGTCTATGAGGCTTGGCCTGGTCCAGGATGATCGACGCCACCGTTGGTTCATCAGCGCCACTGCAGGCGGCTGAGATTGACGAGGATGACCCCTGCTGGTCGTTCGCGGCCGGTGCCAACCAACATGGCCGCTCCCATAGGTCGCACGTGGGTGATGGCGCCAAACTCAGCGACCCCTGGTGGTCACACCTCTCCGACTCCGTCGACCGTAATGGCGTCGTCCTGACCTCGCACGTGGACGAAACCCTCGACGATGCTGACGACGAAGAACCGGGCTCCGAGGAATCGCAGGCCGCACTGCTGTTCCGAAAAGCAGATTTAGATCGGCACACTTTCGAATAGTGCCCCTTCTTACCGCAGGCGGAACACAACACAGCTTTAGCGGGACACCGTTGCCGAGTATGCTTCGCTCCCCCACAGAAGTAACACCGCGGGCCGCCCGGAGCTGCTGCCGTCGTCTGGCCCGAGTGTGAGCACGCCATCACGCAGCTTTTCGAACCCGAGGGACGAGGAGGGATCAGCGACTGCTCCTGCTACGTTGTCTCCACGTGGTCTTCAGGATACAATACTAGGCTTTTGGAGGCCGTCTCCAGCATCTCTGCTAGTTCTATTGCCTGGGTGAGGTCTAGATTACCTTTCTCCAGTAGTTTGCGTCGGATGTAAGATGATCCGACTCCCGCCACAAACGCATCTCGAGCGACGTCGCTCATATTCTGCTCTGCCGACATTGCTTTGCCTCTGTCTAGCTGTAGGAGCTCGTTCGCGTATTCCTCCGTCGTTTCGCCGGAATGCCGTCGTCGAGTGGCTAAGAGGTAACGAGCGTGCATTTCGTTGGGCGGTTTAATCTTACGCTTCTTAAGAAGCTCGAGGGCCTTTGTGTAGTCGGTGGCCGCACGGATCGCGAGGTAGACAGTGTCGCTTACCCTCGCATGAAGGACCCGGAGTCTGTCATCATCTGTGGTGACCGCTGCGGAGGCTGCCAGGTAGTCCTCAAAACATTTCAACCAGTGGTCGAAGGTGTTAGAGGCGCCCGCCGCACGTGGATCCAGTGTAAGGCGTTCAGGCTTCAGTATCTGCTCCATACTCTCTATATCGTTTTTTTTCCGACGAGAGTTTATTTACAGCAAATAAAATTGATGCGCGTTATCACACACGAGGCTTGAGATGCTCAGGAAATAAAGGCTTTTATTTGCTGTAACAACGAAGCTACTAATTATATACACGATCCCAGACTGAGGGGTCCCAGACAGAGCAGAGACCTTTATACCTCTCCCAGGAGGCGGAGCCCGACTGGGATGTACCACAATAACTATAATACAAGGTGTAAGCCCAATCCTAACCCCAACAGCAACAAGTAGAACAACCCATCCCTAACCCCAACAGCAACATATATACATACTTGTAGTACTGGCCAGACCCTGGCTCAGTACTACCTAGTGGGAACCAACGATGGTTCACCACACACTACATTCTGCACTCTCTCCTTTCCTTCTCTATGAACTTTGTATAGCGCGCAAGAAACAATACTTTTCACTGTAAACTAATACATGTGACAATAATAAATCAAATCAAATAAAAATCTATATTCACTACTGTTTTATGGTACAAAATGCAACTGTCATTGTCCAACACTCATCTTACATCAACAACATTATATACTATTGAAACTGTTAAACACTTAAACTGTGAATGAAAATGATCAAAAATATACAGAGAAGGCAATGCTTCAAGACAGGCTACCAAAAATCGTCCGACCATGTAAATGGGACTATATTACAAAGGAAATTTAGCATTACTTGTTAATAAACACAGCGCTGCTGAAGAATACTATCAACGGTGGTTTTTCAGACAGGATATTATATTAAAAGTTGTTTGAGACTATTAACATTGAAATTGCATGCTACCTTAAGGTAGAAATCTGGAACAATTTTATTTGTATCGTCACCTCAGTTGAAAGTAACATCTAAACATCACTTTCTAGAGTGACAAGTTGAATGATACTAATCACACTAGGCTGAGTACTTCACAGTTTGGCTAATGCTTCCTACTGGGTTCTGACAAAAAGTCTGCACATCAGCTGTTAATTTACATGTTCACTTTACAAATCCTGAAGGAGCTGCAATATATTTCCAGCATTTTAAAATATTTAAATCAGATTTTCAGCATTTGTGAGAAAAGTAGCAGTGATAATGTTACTGGACTGGAACCCAAGTAATCTGAAAATACGAGCTCAAGCCACACCAGCACAGATGATGGAATTTAAATTTAATTAGTGATTAAATAAGAATAGGATAAATCTAGAATAATAAAACTTTAGTCTTGGTAAAGATGATCAAGAAACTGTGAGATTGTAAAAAATGATTCACTAGTTGACTAATGTCCTTCATGGAAGGAAATCTGCCTCTTAACCGGCCTGACCTACATGTGACTTCTGCACAACAGTAATGTTGGCGGGAATTTTCTGCTCCAGTTTTCAGCGGGTGGGAATCGAGGCGGATTTCCGAAAGTGCTTTCTTGCCAATGGGATTTCCCTGCTCGATTGTTCTCCCCTTCCCGTCCATCTCCTAACAATGGGGAAATAGGGTTCTGCCATGAAAGGTCGGGAATCCCTTTACCATGTATTTAAATATCATTAACGAGCTTTCCTGCTGTATTATCCCCCTTTGTAATGATTCCCCCACCCACCAATGTGATATCACATCGATGGGGTTCACAAAGATCCTGACAAATGGGAACTTGGCAAAAAGTCCCTGCTGAGGGTGCACAGGTGAGCACAGTCTCCAGGGGGCAGAGGACCATGCCAGGGCAGTACCCTGGCACTGCCCCAGGAGGCAACGTTAGGGCACTGCCAGGGTGCCTTCCATTGGAGACGTTCAGTTTGAGGGTGGTTTCCAGGGTGAAGGGGGCATTCCAAGTTGGGGGGGGGGGGTTCCTTATTCCACTGGCGGTGTTCCTGAGTCTGTGGGAGGTAGTCCCTGGGGGAGAGGATTCTCAAGTCCAGGTGGACTTCCATAAGGTATCAGTGTTTCTTTTTTTAATTTTTGTTTTCCGATCAGAAGGGCGATCTGATCTGTCAGGGGACAAAGTTGCTGGCAGATGTCCTGGGACCCACCTCAGGATTTATTTTTGACAAGGTGTCAAAAAATGTGGTGGGAAAAGCAAGGAATGCGGCTGGTGGACGATACCCCATCTTTCCCACCTGATTTGACACATTGTGAAATGAAAGAGAAAATGCCGCCCATTGATGACTCTTGGATCTTCTCTGGGATAGCTTAGCATACCAATCAATTTTATCAAACCTCTGCAGAAAAGTTGAAGAATAATAAACCAGATGGACCCTCCAGCATGGACTTAGGCATGAAAGCATCAAAGGCACAGCCTCCACAGTTGACTGTGTGGAGCTCTCTTCACTAATACCTGGAGACTTGTATCAAAATAGGGAGAGTGTCCAATGGGTGAAACAACAGCCTGGCACGGTTATACTAATGGAACCATACCTTGCAGACAATGGCTGGGGTTTTCCGTTCTCACTGGTGGTGGGTGTCATGGTGTGCCGACCACAGAAAATATCGCAAGAGCATAAAAATCTGTTTTACATTGGCAGGAAAACAATCCACTCCAGACTTCAATAGGAAGGCAATTTGAATATCTTTAAATCTTATGAATACTCAGTTGGGCGATCTTACAAGAATTTGGCAGTGTTGGTTCCGGCGAGAAAAAATGTATGTTTCTCTCCAGAGAAACAGGTCGGTTTTCTCTTCAGATCTTACCATACTCTGTCAGAAAAAAACAGCCGGGCGAGTTTCACGAGGTCCTGCAGGGAGGTGCAGGGCTTAAACACGCTGGCTAGGTCTGGCTGCACTGAGGTCGGGGCACCGTATTTAAAGGGTGACCCGAGAAAAACATGAATAATTCTCCCCCCACAGCCCACCACGGAGGTCTCAGGGGCAACCACCCCTCCACCTCCACTAATTGGAGTCGGTACTTCTCTTCCCCACCCCCCAACAGTCAGTGCCGGTACCCAATACCCTCCCGAATATCAGACCCGTTCACCACTGACCCCCCCCCCACCCCACAATCACTGCCAGCATCAAACCCTCACCAAACAGCCATCACCAGCATCCCCAGCTCCCATGTCCACTCCCAGCCATCACATACAAATAAATCTCCTCCCCGCCCCATGAGGCTCCCACTTAGGTCTACCCATGGCACTGCCCCCTGGCAAAGGGTGGCAATGCCAGATTGGCAAGGTGACAACCTGGCAGTGTCAATCTGTGCCATGGGGTATTGCCAGGCCATTGCCTAGACATGTCCCTCTCCTCCGAGGCTATACTCACCTTTACGACCCCAGGTGGGGGGGAGGGGATCTCCATGACAGGTTCACTTCTGGTGGGGTATAATTATATGGTGGGGCTCAATATCTGATTAGGGGGTGGGTTAATTGAAATGTATTTAAATGAATGTGAATCAGGTTCACGCGCACTGTGAGTGGAACCTGATTACATCACCAGCGAGGGACGGCAAAAATTGGAAGTCACAATCTCACCGTCAAAATCTGCAACTTCCGGGTTTCGGAGCATCTTGAGCCCACATTGACAATCTCACAGACGGCGAGAGTGCACTCAAGATCCCACCTATTATAAAGCCTTCTTGCCGATATTGATCCCCATGCAGGATCAAGAGTTCATGTCAGCATCCAACTCGGCCGACATATTTCACAATGGTGAAATGCACATTCACATGCACCTGGGGACAAGCACTTCATTCATGACTCTGAGGTTTGTTCACCTGCCTTTTGTCACGCATGTTCATGGTACCTCGAGTCAGCGCCAGGCTTTACAGGCAAGCACCACATGGATCTCAGTACAGGTATCACAGGCAAGAGTCTAACTACCAGATGAGTGATAAGGCAGGGGTGCTGCAGGAGGGGTCAGAGGGTAAGGCCTCCACTGGGGAGGTGGTGTAAGTGGTAAAGAGTGCAGTGGGTGTGTGTAGGTTGGAATCATCTTCTGGGCCAGAATGGAGACGAGTGTCTTGGAGAGGGACCTGAGTAAGTTGGGCCAGAATTGGAAGATGAAAGAATGACAAGGCACTTAAGTTTAAATTGCTCACCTTGCAAGGACTATCCCTGTCATACATATGGAAGAGGGAGGACATGTAAATAAACTGTCATTTGTGCCTGGCATGTTATGCATAGGGCATGGTCAGTGTAATGGGAGCCTTGGTCTGGTAGGTTTCTGACGCGATAATGGACTGTGATTGAAACACTCTCAATCAAGATAGGTTGTAAATGGTTAAAAGGAATTGTTGGGCCATTCAAATGTTTCACACGGAACAGGAGATGGTGATCTCAAAAACTCACTATGCAGTAGTGTTCAAGAAGAGGTAAACTAATCTGCCAATGGGGCATAGGCACATCTGCCTCAGTGCATTCGGGGGTTACATATCCTCCACAATCAACACAGTACATTGGAGGGGAAAGCCTGAGAATCCTTGGAATCCTGGAAATCTGAACATAATGCATCCCAGGCCAATTGTGGGGATTACTGCACTCACATGGGGAGGCATCAAGCTGGCCTGGTAGTGAGGCTTCACCACCAAGGGATGCCACAGCACAAAATTAATCTGAGGGATTGACTCAGCTGGTTAGGGCTCTCTGGGCCTTTTGGAAGACTGGCGCACACACTGGGGGCCAATTAAAGTTTCACCGCATTGAATTGTCTATTGCCCAATGAGGATAGATGTACACCTGAGACATACCATCAAACATTCCTTGCACTGACCAGCATTTCAGTATCAAATAGATGCTGTCAATCAATCAAAGCCGTTGAACCCACAGTCACACATTAGAGATGTACAGAAATTGGAGCTTTGGAGGCTTATGGTGGCTCTTTTTTATGTCATTGATGCTGCAGAGGGAAGATGGAAGCTGAATTTGTTGCTGCCCGTGTTCTCATACACAGGCATGAGAAAAGGCGGACACAATTGTGATTGCAGTGCCAGGCTCACCTGAGGGAGGAGCGAAACCCTCAAAAGCAAGGGGCAACAGGACCCCCTCCTGACACAGAGGATGACACTAACAGAAATGTGGGGTGTGATTCTCCCAAAAGAATTCTAAGTGTCAAATTCGCGTAAAAACTGGAGTAAGTCCCGATGATTTTTTCAGTGGGAGTTTCAAAATGAATCTCCCACATTCTGTGCACTGCAAAGTGCCTCAGCATAAATTACACTGAAAAGCTATGGGTGGGGCCCATTCCTGCTGGAGAGGCCGGCAGCATAGCACTGAGCGAGCCACTGCGCATGCGCTGATCTGTCGCTGCCGAGATCGCAGTAGCCCCGCACTACCGGCCTCCCGATCGCTAGCCAGCTCAATCGCTGGCCAGCCCCATGAACCCCGCATCACTGGCCCTCCCACCGCTGGTCCAATCGCTGACCCCCCCGAATATGCCCAGGTCAGTCTCGACACACCGCCCTCCACCCCCCAGCCTGCCTCAGTGTTCCCCCCATGGTCCAATCGCTGACCCCCCCGAATATGCCCAGGTCAGTCTCGACACACCGCCCTCCACCCCCCAGCCTGCCTCAGTGTTCCCCCCCCCCTCTGCCCACTGGCAGCCTTGACCCTCCCCACCCACAGTCTCGATCTCCCCCTGCAGCCCCAACCCCGCCCCAGCAGGCTGACCTCCCTCCCCACCCCGATTGCCAGCACCAGTCACTGGCCTCCCTCCCTCTGTCACTCAGCCCACATCCAGAGTGGCAGCAAGACCGCCCCCCACCTTCACCGATCACCCCCCCCCCCCAAGGCCCTACCCCCTATCATGTCTCAGCCCCCAATAGGCCCCACCTCTTAGACACTGCCCGAGGCCCTGTGGGCAATGCCAAGGTGCCCCTGGGCATTGGTACTTTGCCCCTTGGGCAATGCCTGGGAGCACCCCACCTGACCCTCTGGAGGGCCTCGATTGCCCCCCTACACTTCAGCGGCATCGGGCTGCCAGCTCCCGCAAGTGGGGAACTATACTAAATCCCGCTGGAGTGAACCACTCGTGGTGGGGGAGGGGGGGGGGGGGCGGTGAAGGCGGAGAGGCTAGCGGGCCCAGAAATTTCAGTCCCTGACCCGCTAATGATATTAAAGTTGTATGCAAATGAACATTTGCATCGATTATGCACCTCCTTGCCGATTTCTCATCGGATTCATTACATTCTGAGTTGTATTCTATTGGTCCACTCAGAAGCTACCATAGAGATTTCCAGAGCAAGGTCCAAGGCTCCTTTGATCTCCCCACATGACCATTTGTATTTATCTTCAATGGCCTTGCCCAGGGCATAGGTGAGGAGAGGCTACTCAAAACATGAGGTTCTGCTTAGGATCCTTACATTGTGATGAGAGCCTTGTAACCACAAGACAACCAGAAGGTTAGAAAGGTAGAAGGTTGGAGCACCAACAAAATGAAGTGTCTTAGAGGGTCAGAGTCTGACACCACAACATGAAAGATGCTTGCACTTCTTGCTGAGCTCAGCAACTGTGCACAGTGAGAGTCGGATATAAGCAAGGTGGACAGGATACACTCTGAATAAGGGCTCATAGATAGGAAATCCTGCGAGATAACAGTAAGTGAATGGAATGTGAGGATCTATGACGCATCTCCATGTGTTTATAATACCTTACACACCTTACAATATTGCAGATGAGACAGGTGAATGCCTTAGACTCAATCTTCAAGAATGAAGAATACATCAAGAAGCACATCATGTAAACCAGATTCCTCACACAAGCAGACTTTATATTAAGGATTAGGCAGCAATGATGTTGGAATGCGTGAACACTATAGTGATGTGGAAGATGACAACATCAACCCAAGGCACCTGATTTTGACATTTACAGTAAGTGGCATCACACTGTGTTATCATAATGAGGAGTCATTTGCAGAATTTGTGAAATGGGTGGTCTTCTATTTAAATTAGTGCAAAGTATACAACATGTGGTAAACTCCTGTGCCACCATCATGCTCTAGTATCTCCTAATTTTCCGAACCATCTGACATCTTTACATCTTAGTGAATCCCCAACATCCCCAGCAGAGGTGGAAGCAGCCTGTTGACTGCTGTGCCCTGTTACCTGTGATAACTTTGAAGGACTGAGACGTGAGGGACCCTGGCCTGCTTTGGATCTCCTGCTTTGGCAGGTGCACTCTCCTCAGCCCGTGCAGCTGGAGATGGTGGGGTCACAGAAAGAGGGGATTGAGATTGATTGGATACTCCCAGAATCATCACCAGGGTCTTCAAATGCTGGTCCCCGTCCCTGTGGATGTCTGAGGGACACTGGCTGACTCATTGAAGAAAGGGGGCAGCTGGAATGAGATCGAGGTGCTGCCCCCCACCACCTCACATAGCCACTAATGGATGCCACCAATTCCCCAATAAATGAACTGCAGTTCCTGGCGTAGTGCAGGACCTATGTCCTGGACCAAGGTCTCCATGGTGACCACCATCCTAGGTGCATTGGCATGCAAACTGACCATGAACGGACTCTTCCATCATGCATTGCAATCTGTGCAAAGCAGGTGACAACCCTTTCTGATATTCCCTTGACTGTCACTGAAGCTCCACGAACTGTGTTAGGACCAAGTCATAGAGTGTTACCGCACAGGAAGAGGCTCTTCAGCTCATCATGTCCAAATTGGCCTTCAAGCACCTATTTATTCTAATCCTGTTTTCCAGCACTTGGTCTGTAAGCTTATATGCTATGGCATTTCAAGTGCTTATCTAAATGCTTCTTAAATGTTGTGAGTCCGAAGGTGCATTGTCAGACTCTGACTCTGCAGAATCCTGGCTTCCAATAGTCTTTAAGCGCCGGCTTCCTCACATGTCCAGATTGTACTCATCCAATTTTGACCCCAAGTCTACTCTTGAACTGAGTCCCATCAATGGATGTGTTTCTGCACTGATGGAGGATGTGGGTGAGATCTGTGGTGGGCCTTCAATGGTGCTCTCCTCTTCTTCTTCTTCTGAAGTGTCTTCAGGCATTGGAATGAGGGCCTGGCTGGATGATACCTTGGATGCTTTCCAGAAGTGCCTATGAAAGAAAGTAGAGGTTGCTAAGCATGTCAAGAGTCTGGGAGATAACAGAATGGATTCATTGCACGGTTGCCTGAGGGTTGAGCAGGTGCAGGGTCCTCACTTGCGTTGATGGTGTCCATTTCACTATCACCACATACATGGTCCCTGTCCTCTACAGCCAGTATGATGGCATTCTCCTCATATGGACTGAAGGCCTTAATTTCATCCATTCTATCCCTGGTTTGGGATCTCTCCCTTCTGCATGTGTGAGCTTGTCCTTCATAAATACAAATGGGGAGAAAGTGGACAGGGCACATGTCAAGGTAGATGATAATGATACCTGCTTTGTCTGTGTAATGAATGGAGCACTGGATGTGATGAGGACATGATGTACTCAGGATATGAGGCCAGATGGAGTTGCAAAGGTGTGTGTGAGAGAGTGAGTGGTGATGTGCCTTCAGCTGGCAATGTGTGAGTTCCCAATGGAGTGTCATCCTGCTAAGTCCTGATGGGCTTGTGAATGTGTGAGTTGAGGATGGTGAGATGGTTGAGAAACCCTGCCAGAACAGATGAGATCATTCATCCTCTTCCTGCAATGCACTGCAGACATTTTCTGTGCCGGTTCTATGCTGGACCACTGAAGCAACTTCCTCCTGAGCCAGAGTGATGGTATTGGTGGATCTCCTTTGGCCATTACTGAGGTAGAGGACATCCCATTGGGCCTCGACAGTGTCACTAATCTTGAGAGCCGCATTCTTCTCACCTTTTCACACCATTTCTTCTCTGGGGCTATCCTAGTCCAAACACATGGAGACAGCTGTGTGTAAATGCACCTTAAATGTGCCACCAGAGGAAAGAAGCACAGACGTCAGGTGGGATGGTGAATCAGAGATTATCCACCGGCAATTTCACATGCTTCCCGCTTTTGGATTGTTCATGAGGCGAGGAGAAAGACCTCCCATTGTGCTGAAATGTCGCTTTTCTCATCTGCCCCCACACTTGCAGCACAGATGGAAAAATGCCGCCTAATGTCCCATATTCCTCCATCAACATCTCTGGGTATGTCCTGTACCACCGGCAGGATAGACCCACCAGAGGTGTTGGCACAGTGGGTTATGCGGTCAGGAGGGAATGGCCCTGGGAATCTTCAATATTGGGTCAAACAAGGGCAAAAGAAACCTCCTGCTGATTACTATCTACCCCCATCCCTCAGCTGATGTATCAATTCTCCTTCATGTTGAACACCACTTGCAAAAAGTTCTGAGGGAAGCAAGGGCACAGAATCTACTCTGCATGTCAAGCCTCAATGACTATTGAGGTGGTTAGTAGCACCATGACTGACAGAGTGGCTCATCCCTGCAGGTTATATTTTACAGACTAAGCCTCCAGCAGGTGCTGAAAGAGCCAACAAGAGGTAAAGATCTCACCAATCTATCTGTCATAGATGCATCTGACCATTGCAATATTGGTAGGAGTAACCACTGCACAGTCCTTGTGGAGATGAAGTCCCATCTTCACACTGAGAATACCACCCATCATGTTGTGTGGCACTACCACTGTGCTAAATGGGATAAACACACACATCAGATCGAGTAACTCAAACTGGGCATCAATAAGCACTATGAAATACCAGAAGTTGAGAATTGTATTTAACCAGAATCTGTAATTTCATGACCCGGCATATCCTGACTCTACCATTACCATCAAGCCAAGGGATCATCTCTGGTTCAATAAGGAGTCTAAGAGAGCATGCTGGGGTAGCACCTAAAAATTAGACGCCAACCTGGTGAAACAATAGACAGGAGTTCATGATTGCTAAGCAGTATAAGCAGCATTCAATAGACAGAGCTAAGCAACTTCACAACCAACAGACAAGATGTGAGTTCTGTTCACCTGCCAGATCCAGTCGTAAAAGATGGTGAACAATTAGACAACTAATGGGAGGAGGAGGCTCTACAAACATCCTCATCCTCAATGATGAAGGAACCAACATGTCAGTGCAAAAGACTAGATTGAAGCATTTGCAACCATCTTCAATACTGTGAAGTGGATGATCCATCTTGGCCTCCTCCTGAGGTCCTCAGCATCACAAAAACCAGTTCTTTGCCAAATTGGTTCATTTAATGTGATATCAGAAAATGGCTGAATGCACTGGATACAGAATAGATTATGAATCTTGACAACATCCTGGCTGTGGTCCTGGTCTCTAGCCACATCGCTAACCAAGCTGCTCCAAAACAGCAACTCTCTGGCTTCTATCCGGCAATGCAGAAAATTCTTTAGATATGTCCTCACCACACAAAACAGGATAAATTCAATCCAGCCAATTACTGCCCCATGCGTCTACACTCACTCATCAGTAAAGTGGAGGATGTATTGTCGACAGTGTGTCAAGTGACATTTACCGACCAACAATTTGCTCACCGATGCTCAGTTTGGTTTCTGCTCAGGCCACTTGGCTCCAGACTTCAATATGGAGCCCCATCCAAACATGGAAAAAGCAGCTGAATTCAAGATGTGAGGTGAGAATGAGTGCCCTTGACATTAAGGAGCACAAGCATAATTGAATTCAATGGAAATAAGGGGAAAACACTCTTGGTTGGGTTTATATCTAAAGTGAAGAACCACCACCTTCTCAATGGTAAATTGGGATGGGGAATAAATGCTGGTCTTGGTAGTGATGCTCTCAAGCCAGGAATGGAATCTTACTCTATTTTTTCAAAGTGTCAGGATAAGAGTGTGTAGCTCTCCAGCTACACAGACCAGTTTTCTCTCCAGATCGTGAGCCTCTCTGAGTGAAAGAAAGTGGGCGGGGTTTACACTGTCATTCTGGCAGAACAAGGCCTGATAGAGGTGTTAAGGCCGACTCCACAAAGATCAGGGAACTATCCTTAAAGGGTTCCCCAATCAGCACTGAAGTCGAACTCCCACCATCCCACCACCCCCCCCCCCCCCCGCCCCCACAACCTACCACTACCACCTCGTAAGTAAGTGGGGCTCCCCTCTCACTGGCACAGTCATCGGGGACTTCTTCCCAACCATGGCACAATGTTAAGTGACTCCCCCACCTCTACCACTGTGGAAGTATGGCCAGTGCTACACCCCTCACTGCCGCTCTCCCCTTCCCTCCCCCACCAAACATAACTGGAAACCCTCCTCCATGGGGCTCTGTTGTGGACCCTGGCACAGCTCCATGGCACAGGTTGGCACTGATGCCAACCTATGCCGGGGCACTGCTGGGGCCACTGTCAAAAAGCACTTTCACGACACTACCATGGCATGTCACCCACCCCCCAGGGCTATACTTACCTTTCTGCCCCCAGAGGGTTCTCCTTGACCGAATCTTGTTTCTAAAAGGTTGTTGTAAACCTTGTTGATCTGACGTCACACTAGTGAGGTTTGGATGTTCAGTGATGGTGGATCATGTGGCCGGGGGGCTGGGTAATCATATTACAATTTATTTAAATCCATCACAATAAGGTTCCTGCCTTTTTGGGGGATGAACCTTGCGACATTTCTGGCGAGGGGCATGGAGAATCATGGAATGCAATCTCTCCGTAGAGAATTGCATTTCCCAATTCACTCCGGATTTTCCGCCCAATGTCGTTATTCACTCTGCCGGCAAATGTGGGCGGAAAATCATCCCCCATAAATTAATAAAAAAAACTAAAACTAAAATAAATTATCGTTCGTATTTTCCTTTCATTGGCTTAAACATCTGTATCATTGTACATCAATTCGTAATAACATTAAAATAAGGGGGAGAATTTTGGTTGGTACCTCAGTCAATGCACCTGCCCTCATCAGCAAGTCCTGAATACATGATCATCAGGGAGGTTCATGTCAGCAGGGATCAGAGACTGGGGAAAACTCAGTGACAACAGAACAGTAAAGTGCCAGGAAGTGGCACTTCAGTCATCAATGGTGATATTACTACTTCCTGTTCCAGCCAGCAGAATGTTATCACAAGGAGCTTTTCTCTCAGAGAACTATTGTCTCAGTATTTTTAAAACAATTGTTACTCTTCCTGTGCTACCAGTTTTCCTCCTGTGTAAGCCAGAATCAACAGGCACTTTTAGCTTAATACTGGAGATCATTTACATATCATAATTGACATGTTTTCTCCAATTGATGGAGTCAGAGTTATGTCAATACAATTTGATGTAGCAATAAAGCAAAGATAGACACAATTAATCAATCTGACAACCAAAGCTGCTCCTGTTGACAGGTGTGCGTGTGGAATGGGAAAGTGCCGGAAAGGGAAATTAGAACTCTATCTTTTTTTAGACTTAGGTTGTGAAGAGATTGATCACAGTATTTTTGCTGTCACTTCTTGGTTTCAGTTTCTTTTGCAATTTGTTTATTGGCCAAACATGGAAGATTTTTCTTCCCCCTTTACAAACTTACTGTGGTTTGATTAAAACCAGGCTGTGCAGCAGCACAGAGATAATATTTTGAGATGCGCTGATCACATTTAGATTTTGTCCACGGCACCTTCATTTCAGAAAGGGGTAAGTTGGACATGGAGGGAGCAGCAGAGATTTACCAAGGATACCAGGGCCTAATCAGTTAAATAATGAGATCAGAGTGACATCAACTTGTTTTGTATCCCATGAAATAATGAAAGTTAGGAGATGATCTGATAGAGGTTGTTATAATGCTAAAAGTAGGGGGAGATAGAATGGAGTGGGAAGGCTGACGTGAAGAGTCTGTCGCCTTCCTGACTCCCCACAATAAGTCCAGGGTACCTGCTTGGGGGCCAATTTAAACCATTAAGTGGCCATATAAAGGCCACTTACTGGCTTCATTCCACCACAACTGATACTCAACCAGCAGCAGCAGAAAGCCACACCATGTGGGCAAGCCACCTGATGGGGAGGAAAAGGGCCTCTTTCTCAGGCATTGTGTGCCCAGTAGAGGGACTTGGCAATGGCAAGGGGCTGTCTCATAGGAAGGCATTCCCTGCTTTTAGCAACAATTTCCCTCTCATCGGCGTGGTTGTGCTGTGTGCCTACATGCCGTTGTAATGTAAAGGTGCTCAAAAGAGCAAAGGTTAACAGAAGAATAGCACTGCCCATGGTATGATGTGTAGAAAGACATGGTAATAGACTGAGAGAACAGACTCAGGGCGAACACTCTGGAAGCAGCCTACCTGCACAATAGTAGCACCTGGGATCTGTAAACTAATGATAAACGAGTCATGTTTAAACTTGGAAGACTCAAGATCTCATCACTGAGGCATCTAAAGGACCCATATTTCATCAACGGCCTCCTTGAATGACTCCAGTGATCACACCCCACTTACCCAAGTTCCAGAATTCCAGTGATGATCCAGAGCCTCGGCCTAGCTGCAGTTCCAGCTCCCGGTGACGCTTCTACAACTGAAGACCTGCTGACTTCTGATTGGCTCGCAGCTCTCAGAGGCAGGTCATCCTGTGTCCCATCTTCCTGCGGGAAATTCCATCTGCAGGACCTGGGGACCTCGACAGCAGCCAGATGACCACCTGACTGGGATTTATTCCTGACAGGACTCCCAGAAATGGCCGCAGAGTTTTGCCACTGGCTCTCCAGCTGGTGGATCAGCCAACCAGCGCAACCATTAAATTCCACCCATTTTGTCGGATGGTAGAATCAAAAGAGGGTGGCATCATTTTAAGATCAGATTTGGGCCTCAGGACTGAAATTAAAAAGTTAACAAAGGTTAGTTGAAATCTCGAATTTTCTTCATTACAAGACTGTGGATGCTGAGATAAAAGGATCTTTCAAAACTGAGATTGTTAGGTTTTTGTTAAGTAATGGTATCAAAGGATAGGAAGCAAAAGTAGTGAAATGGACTTGAAGCACAGATCAGCCATGGACTAAAGGAAGTCCTGAGCCAGCTTGAGGGACTAATTGGGAGGAATTTTACAAGATTTTTTCTTAGCGTTCAGCTAGTCTGAAAATGGGAGAGTTCCAGATCCATTTATTGGGCGTGTTTTCACACCCAACCTTATGCACTCTGTCTCTGAAAAGAAGGTCCAGTCGGTTTCTAGCCAGAGAAGCTATGGGCGGGACTCAATTTGCCAGCCAGCCTGTAGAGGGAGGTATTATGCAAGTGCAGACCCCGGATGCTGCATATGCACATTAGCAGAAGCAGGGGCCTAACAGACAGAGAGCGAGCTGTCAGGCCCCTGCTACTGCAGGCAGCCTCAACCAGCAACCCCCCGACCCGCAATCGCGGGGGCCCATGGCCCGAGATGCAGCCCGGGCTGCCCAGACCGATCGTGGCCCCCCCCCTCCCTCCCCCACCGATCGCAGCCAGAGTGGCAGCGGGCCTCCCCGCCCCCCCATTGGCCCACCCCCATTGGCGCGCCCCCACAGTCCCCAACCCCACATTGTCACACCCCATAGGTCCCGCACCTTGGCACTGCCCAGTGGGCATTGCCCAGGTGCTAGGCTGGTATTGCCCAGGTGCCAGGCTGGCATTGCCAAGGTGCCAGGGTGGCTCTGCCAGTCTGGCACTGCCCAAGGGGCACCCCTGCCTTGCACTCGGCCTTCCAGGGGCCTCAATGGCCTTTGGTTCTACCGGCAAGACCATCACAACTGTTCCCCGTTCATGAGGAGCAGGACCTCTCCTGGCGAGGCTATAAAGGCAAGCGAGCCCGGACGATTGAGCACTGGCCTTGCTAAGCAGGTGCTAAACAGCATTTGCATTCATTTCAATGAATTAATCAGCCTCTCGCCCATTTCCGGCGAGAGGTTGACTGCGTTGGAAATCCGGGTGTTGTAAAATCGCGGCAGGCACAAAAGCAGGCGCCATTCCTGCTAGCCACTTTACGCTCTATTTTACGACATTTACCCACCGCAAAATGGGCTCAAAGAGGTCAGAAAATTCTGCCCGATGTCTTGTTTCCAATGTTCCTTAGTTGTTTTGTGTGCAGGTCCTTTCAAATGAAGAACTCGGTTCCATCAGTCAGAATTGCCATTTAGAAACTGCAGCTAAAAATTACTATTGCAGATGAATTATATGAAATTATTTACAAATTCATATGAGATTATGTTGTCCACTATTTTATTGCAGGGATTAACCTATTTATTATACTGCTTCCACTGAAATAACAAGCCACAGTAACCTCATATCAACACATTAAGCATGCATCTGTTATACAGCTGGTATTGGCTTATATCCTGGATGGCTGCTATCGATGGATTTGTTTCCTATTTTAAAATGAGAACATTGGAAATGATAAGACCACTTTATCAGCCTGCCATTGACAAAGCCCGGTTCCATTGATAAGGTGCAGTGTTCTCAAATTCAGTTATAACATGGCCAGTTATTCTGCCCTCACCTCCATATATCATATCATATGATCTATCACAACAATTGGCTGGGGACAAGCTAAACCACATAGCCAATGTTCTTAGATTCAATCATGGGATGAATGTTGGAAAGAAGGTGCAATGTGCTTTGGAGAAGTCAACCACAAAGAAAGAATGAGAAGGTGGTATTGAGACATAAATGGCTCAGGCTTTCTTTTTGTATTATAATCATGTTTTTCAGTCAATTTTGACATAAATGGCATAATCTTAACAGCTGTGCAAAGGCGGCTTTATTAATGTGGTGGCGGGGTGGGTTGGCAATGGGCAGTGCGGGGCATGGGATGTGGTTGAGACAATATGCAATTGGGCGAATATAGATGATCATTGGCACCTCGGGCAACCTTGCCAAAGCGCAGCAGAGGCAGGTAGTAAATAATAGAAATTAACTGGCTACTTGGGACCAGATCAGTGATGCTGCTGGGATCTTTTCGGCTATGGATGGGCCTTACACTGCAAGTCAGCTTGAGGGGGCCAACAAAGCCTCCTTTATTTATCCCTACTCCCCAAAACCACTTCTGCCACAGAATTACAAGACATCTTGTGGAGGTCTTCCCCTTCCCTAATGATGACTTGGCAGCTATGTCCACAAACAACTTTAAATATTTTGCAATTCTTTCAGGAACACTTTGAGGTGCTCTCGTGTTCTCCTGTCTTTATAGAATCCTTATAGTGCAGAAGGAGGCCATTTGGCCCATCGAGTCTGCACCAACCACAATCCTACCCAGGCCCTATCCACATAACTCCATTTATTTACCCTGCTAGCCCCTCTGACACTAAGGCACAATTTACTATGGCCAATCAACCTAACCTGCACATCTTTGACTGTGGGAGGAGACCGGAGCACTCGGAGGAAACCCACGCAGACAGGGGAGAGTATGCAAACTCCACACAGACAGTCACCCAAGGCTGGAATCGAACCCGGGCCCCTGGCTTGTGAGGCAGCAGTGTTAACCACTGTGCCATCATGTCGCCCCATGCTGCAGCAGCACCCACCTCTCCCTATGGAGGCAATGCTGTATGCCATTTCAGTCGGCCAGCCAGGGGGCTGTCCTGTTCACAGTCCTTAGTTGAATAATGCTCCTGAAGTTAGCCTCTTAATTGGTTTCCTTTGGTAAGACAACTAGGCGTTACCACCAGTTTTCATCTCATCCTCTGAAAATCTTTAAAGGCAGTAAATTCTGCCCAAAGCAATTTTTTTAATTAGTGCGCTTGCGAGGCATCTTAAACAAGCAATTCTTGCCTATTTGTATCACCACATGTGGAACAGCTCCTTGTGATGTAAACATTGAATTCCTGTGAGGACTGTCTCATCAACAACAACAATCTTTTTATTTTAATAATTGCCCACTTAAGGGCCAGAATTAGCCATGCGCCTTCCTGCCACAGATTTAATTGAGGTAGAGGCAGCAGGGGCCCAACCTGCCACCCTACCACTTGATTTATATGCCCCCTGCCATCTAAAATGCCTCAGAGGAGGGTGTTAATTTCCACGCATTGTTATTGGCCCATAACTTCTGACTAGCATGGAAAGCCATCGGCCTCTTCTCTGTCTGGTGAAATGTAACTAACGGGGTGCCGCAAAGGTCAGTCCTCGGACCTCAACTGTTTACAATCTACATAAATGATCTGCAAGCAGGGGCAGAATGTAACACAGCAAAATTTGCGGATGAATCTCAAATAGGTTGAAAAGCAGTCAGTGAAGACAATATAAAGATTCTATAGACGGACACATATATAGGCTAGACAAATGGGCCAAAATTTGGCAGATGGCGTTTAATGTGAATAGAAAAGCAAATTATTACCCAAATGGAGAACAGATTCAAAATGCGTCCGGGCAGTGGGATCTAGGTGCCTATGTTCATGAATAGCAGAAAGTCGGTATGCAGATGCAGAATGTAATAAAAAAGGCAAATAGGATGTTGGCATGTATTTCAAAAGGACTGGAGTATAAAAGTAGAGAAGCGTTGCCACAATTTTATAGGGTGTTGGTGAGATCACATCTGAAGTACTCCGGTTTTGGTCTCCTTATTGGAGGAAAGATGTGGTGGCTTTAGAGGCAATTCAGAGGAGGTTCACCATATTGATTCCAGGGATGAAGGGTTTGACGTATGAGGAGAGATTAAACAGTTTGGGCTTGTACTTGCTGGAGTATAGAAGGATGAGAGGGGATCTGATTGAGGTATATAAAATTTTAAAAGGGATTAATAAAGTAAATGTAGACCAAATGTTTCCTTTTATGAGGCAATCTATAACAAGAGGTCACAGGTATAAGTTGCAAGGTGATAGATTTAAAACTGAGATGAGGAGGAACTACTTCTCGCAAAGGGTGGTGAATTTGTGAAACTCACTGCCCCATAGCACGGAGGAGTCTGAATCATTGAATGGTTTCAAGAGGAAGATGGACATCTTTCTAATAAAAAAGGGAAAGAGGGACATGGGGAACAGATGGGGAGGTGGATTTGAGACCAGGGAAAGATCAGCCATGATCTGATTGAATGACAGCGCAGGCTCGAAGGGCTGAATTTGCCTATTTCTACTCCTAATTCCTATGTTCTTATGGGCTGCCAAAAATATTTGATTTTTTTGCCCATTTTGCTGTGTTCAAGAATTGTGACCTAACTCCCGATGGGAGCAGCAGCCTTCGGCCTTCAGCAGGACAATTTCCGCAGCCCCCAGCGCAGCACAAGAGGACTCCAGCCACACCCCCTTATGACAGGGCAGGCTTGGGATTGCCCACTGAGATCTAGCTTGGAAATAGCAGTTTTGTATTGAAGACTGATAGAACAGATGGATTCCCTGCTATTATAAATATTGAAGCCTTTTTTTGGGGGTTATTTCTTTCAAGCAGTTAATCCTATTGTTATTGGCTCATTTTTATTTTTAATTTTATTTTATGATTGAAGATGAGTATTATTTAACATGTATAAATGAAAATAGGTTTTGTTATTTGTTTTACATCTGTGAACCTGCTATTTAAATCTGCATTATATTATTATATAACTTTACGTGTGACATGCATATAAGTCTTTGTATGTTTTAATTTAGAACATGGAAACTGAAAATGAAATTGGGAAGAAGAGAGGTCATAACTTCTCAGATGATGATTTGGATACTTTATTGCATGAGATTGAGCAAAGGAGAGTTCACATCTTGGGCCTTGGAAAATCTAAACCACCATGTAGTTATCATTAGTATTATTCTGTCTTGTTTACTTCATTTATAATTATCTCATATAGAACTATTGTGCTTTGATGTTTCAATAAAGCGTTTGTAAAATTTTATACTTAAATGTTTTGTTTTAATGTTTCAATAAAGCATTTTGTAAAGTTTAATGGAAAACATTTATTGACAAAAACAATGTTATAAATACAACATGTTGAGACCACGTTAACATTTAATTAAACATTTTACTATGACATTTCGTTTAATTGCCTCATCTTTCCAAATTTCATGCAGTAAAATATATTTTTTCTCTTTATCACAATGATCAATGAAATACATTTTTACTTTAACACAACGGTTCTGTTGTCTCTGTAAACAAGGAGGCGAGGGAGGGAGGGATGGATGTGAGGAGGGGAAGGGAAGGGGAGGAGGGAGGGTTTGAACATATTAATTGTACATTTTACATGTAGACGGACTCTTCTCTCATGATCTCTGTGCCCATGCCAAAGCCTCAAAAGAACTTCAGTGGCTTTAAGAAGCCAAGCTAAAAGTGTATTTACCAGCGGTGGTGGAACATGACTCCAGATTTTCAATCTGCACTGGATTCTGTAACACCTATCAAAGAGATAGTTCACCTCAGCTTACAGGAGATTTGCATTTGTCATCTTAAAGAATCCACTTTCCTGAAGCATTTGAAGAAGCCAAGTCTCACTGTAAATGTAGAACTCATTTCACCCTATATCTTAAGAGGATTCTAAGGATCGACATTGCATCAGGGAGACTCTTAAAATTGAGATATACAGCATTTCTTAAAATACATTGCAAAATCCAAATGGACTTTAGCTGAAACATATTACAAACACTGCAATCCACTTTGTTATATATGAATATATTTATTGGGTATGTACTGTCGCTGTATGGTACACGAAGAACCACAAGGTTGACTTGATAACTTTAACACTGTGGAACTCTTTATTGTAGGTGTGCACTGTTCTACTGTCAGATCTAAGACTGCACAACCCATCCCACACTGGGAGGAGGTAAACCCCCAGGGATCACCTGACCCACACTCTTAAGGGGGCAGTACACACTCCAAACCCCAACATACATTATGTACATATATCACAGTACTTTTTCCTGGAAATAACAGTATGTCATGACAAAATTATAAAAAACATTGAATCTATCTTTCACTTTCTGTGCATTACATTTTTTTAAACATCTTTAAATCACATTTACAAAAAAATTAACCCACCCAAAGAACGTCCGCTGTCTCCACTCGCTGCAAGTGCGCAAATAAAATAACTCATCTAATACCAGAGCAAGTTAGCGAAGTTAGGGAGAGATGTCAGTGCAGCGCTTCAATACTGACAGTCTTAAAAGGCAGAACCAGAGGTTTAACTTGGTGCACTTTCAGCACCCATGTCCGTGCGTCAGGACTTCTGTGTTGTCCCGATGCACAATCCCATAAATTGGGATTTGGGCCAGATGTTATGGACCATTCTCTCGGGCATATTACCCACCTTCGTCTTCAGAGCATTCTCCACATTTGAGCTTTGGTGCTCTGTAGACGCATAAGCATTTTGCTCAAGGAAATATTCCCTCAAGCCTAAGTTTTTAGTCCCATGTGTGGTGCATCCTCAAATCAAAGATTTGTACAAGTTCCTGAAATTGTAGGCAGCTGTGAAATCTTTCAGCTCAAAGTCATGCTTCTCCCATTGGTCTTGCAACTCCATTGAAGGCAGGCTAAGAAAATGTAGCCCTGAATTTCCTTGTTCTTCTTATGTGCTTATGAAGTGTCATCATAATTTCTGTGGGAGTGCATTGTTTTGAAGCTGCAGAAACTGCAGAAGTGAGTACCCAGCTCTGTCTATCAAGTAAAAAATATTGAACACTCATTTTGTCAGCTTTATCGCAAGTTCCAAAACAAGTGTATTTGCTTTTTCCTAATATTTCCAGAGTTTTGGTTTTTTTTTCTTCCATATTTTACAACTGTTTTGAATTCAGTTGCTGCTTACTGCACTGTAACATCGGAAAGTGTATGATTTCTTAGTGGTACTAAAACTCTTTTAATTTTTGGTGGTTATTACTAGCAATGGCTTCTTGTCCAGTTCCTGCATTGTTACCTCTGATGTCAACAAGAATTTATCCTTGGCCCTCTTCCATTCCTCATCTACATGCTACCCCTTGGGAACTTATGCCCTTAGTGTCATACTTGACCCCAAGATGATTTTCTGACGACATATTTGGGCCATCACTAAAACTGTCGATTACCACATCATAATAGCACCCAACCTTTTCCTTGTCTCAACGCATCTGCTGCTGAACCCCTCATTCACACTTTTGTGACCTCTAGACTTCACTATTCCAACCCACTCCTGGTTGATCTCCTACCTTCTACTCTCGGTAAAATTGAGGTCATTCAAAATTCCACTGCCCGTGTCTTAACTCACACCAAATCCAATTCAAAATTGTCCTGTCTTCAAGGAGAAATAAGATGATGCATTTTGAAAGGGGAACACTAGCTAGATCAATGTTACAAGATAAATCAGTATGTTATAAGACTGTAACAGGATATTCCATCTCACTCACGGTTCCCAACTATAGATAGAAATGGAGATTTTAAAAAATTATTTTGTGCTTACTCTCAACATTCTAGCTGTAAGTGAATTGAGGCTGGCCCCAGTCTGCTCAGAGCTATTTTGAATCACTGATGCATTGCAGAATGGTTCATGGCCAATGTGTTCTGTCGTTTTTCAATTGGGGAAGAGAAACTCTGAAGTGAGGATATATTTGAGTTATTTTTAATTTATCCTCAGGATGTGGGATATGTTCGCAAAATCACATTTACTGCCCAGTCATTGTTGTCCTCAGCAGGTTACAATATTAACCTTTGCTGGATTAGGCATCGCAACTCAGTTTCATAATGACTACTGTGCTATAATCAATCATTATCCAGCAAGAGGAGATCTTGTGGCACAGTGGTAACATCCGAAGCTCTGGCTTCAAGTTTCACGTCAGAACTTGATAGCCATGGAAACTGTGCTCATAATACGGCTAAACAGAATGTTTATCCATCTGTAAATCCTTCCAAAATCCCTGATGGTAAGTAGTAGAATGGGAGAGTTTCCTGGTCAGCCACACTGCAGAAAGCAATAACAAACTATTGCAATACTCTGCTAAGCATAATCATGGATCAATCTAATGGCAGAAAATGGTTATTTTGGGTAGCACGGTGGCACACTGCTGCCTTACAGCACCAGGGACCCCGGTTCAAATCCAGCCTCTAGTCACTGTCTGTGTGGGGTTTGCACATTTTCCCTGTGTCTGCATGTGTTTCCTCCGGGTGCTCTAGTTTCCTCCCCCAGTCCAAAGACGTATGGGGTTAAGTTGATTGGCTATAGTAAATTGCCCCTTAGTGTCAGGGGGATTAGCAGGGTGGATAAGTGCGGTTGTGGGGATAGGGCCTAGGTGGTATTGTTGTTGGTGCAGACTCAATGGGCCTAGTGACCTCCTTCTGAACCGTAGGGCTTCTATGATTCTATGACAACACTCTCTGAAGGCATGATAACCTGGAGGAGGAATGGCTCAGCTGTACAGTTTGAGATGCAGTTTTAGGAATTTTATCAAAGCCTTAAGTTTTTTAAACAATTTACTTTTCTATGACTGGAATCTAGTTTAGACTGTTTTATTTTGTGAGAAAACAACCTTGGCAAGAGGCAGGCACATCAAATTAAAATGGAGGTGGTGTAGCTCCATGAAGTATCATAAAACTTAGCCGTGTAAAAAGGAGAAGGACAACAAAGGGGTTTTATTTTTGTAAAATATTATTTCAAGAAGATCATGATGTGATGTGTTATGAGTCTCCTATCTATCTAGAGTGCAATACTTTATTCATGGCATTAGCAGTTGCATAAACCAGACGGCACCCTTGGGCATTTATGTCATCTCTCAAGTACAAATTATGAATGCTGCATGAATTATTATTCAGATGCATTTGGTAAATAAAATAAACTTTCTGAGCTACAATCTCTTTCCATCTCACCACAGCCACAAGTAGAATAAGTGATGACAACTAAAAATAAATCAGTATGTTACAGGACTGTAACAGGATATTCCATCTCACTCACAGTTCCCAACTATAGATAGAAATAGAGACTTTTTTTATTATTTTGTGCTTACTTTCAACATTCTAGCTGTGAGTGATTTGAGGCTGACCCCAGTACTGCTGTCAGCTCAGAGTTATTTTGAATCAATGATGCATTGCAGAAAGATTCATGGCCCAGTGTGTTCCATCGTTTTTCAATGGAGGAAGAGAAACTTCGAATTGTGGATAAATTTAGAGTTCTTTTTTAATTTGTCCTCAGGATGTGGGATCATTCACAAAGCCACACTGACTGCCCAGTACTAGTTGCCCTCAGCAAGTCACTTTCAAGCCTATGGTTTTCAGGCTCACGAACGATAAGGGCAGCAGAGACAAAGGAACAACATGAACTTCAAATTCTCCTCCACATCACACACCATTTTGACTTGGAACTATATTGAATTCCCTCACTTTCACTGGGTCAAAATCCAGGAACTCCATCCCCAGCAGCACTGGAGCTGTACCTACACCAGATGGACTGCAGCCATCAACAGGGCAATAAATATCAGCAACACTCACATTTCATGAGAGAATAAAAATGGTGCAGTTAGCCGATATGAAGAACTGCAATCCTTGTGTTGAATCTGATCCCATGATGAAACTAGGCAAGGACATCCAGGATTCTGATCATGTGGTAATGAATAAACGTCAGTATATGTCCAGCCAAGAGGTGGATGATCTATCTTTCTCAGCTGTAGAGGTCACAGAGGAGGGACGCTCTGTCAGATTAAGCTTGGTGAGTCGCGGCAGTATTTCCTGTCGATCACAAGTTCTGCTGAAGATGTAGAGTGTGTGCATTCTGGAAACTAAGTGCAGGAAAGTTGACATGATTCCCACTAAGCAATGTGGTGAATGAACAAGCACAATCTTCTGCTTTTCAACTCATTATGTACGCATGCGTGAGAAGCTTGACAAATTTTGTGGTGGGACAAGAAGGAACTTGCCTAACCCGCCATTACCTCATGGGGGGTGGGGGGGGGGGGGTGTCAAAGGTACTGGTGACATTTTAAAAGGGCACCCACACACACAATGACTCAATGCAGGCCAGGAACTCCGTATTACTCCTCTAGTATCCTCACAGCTACAACTCATACTGGACAAGCTGACTGATGTGAGTAACCACAGTAAGAGTTTTAACAACACCAGGTTAAGTCCAACAGGTTTATTTGGTAGCAAATGCCATTAGCTTTCGGAGCGCTGCTCCTTCGTCAGATGGAGTGGAAATCTGCACTCAAACAGGGCACAGAGACACAAAATCAAGTTACAGAATACTGATTAGAATGCGAATCTCTACAACCAACCAGGTCTTAAAGATACAGACAGTGTGAGTGGAGGGAGCATTAAGCACAGGTTAAAGAGATGTGTATTGTCTCCAGCCAGGAGAGCCAGTGAGATTCTGCAAGTCCAGGAGGCAAGCTGTGGGGGTTACTGATAGTGTGACATAAACCCAACATCACGGTTTAGGCCGTCCTCATGTGTGCAGAACTTGGCTATCAGTTTCTGCTCAGCGACGCTGCGCTATCGTGTGTCGTGAAGGCCGCCTTGGAGAATGCATACCCGAAGATCAGAGGCTGAATGCCCGTGACCGCTGAAGTGCTCCCCCACAGGAAGAGAACAGTCTTGCCTGGTGATTGTTGAGCGGTGTTCATTCATCCGTTGTCGTAGCGTCTGCATGGTTTCCCCAATGTACCATGCCTCAGGACATCCTTTCCTGCAGCGTATCAGGTAGACAACATTGGCCGAGTTGCAAGATTAGGTACCATGTACCTGGTGGATGGTGTTCTCACGTGAGATGATGGCATCTGTGTTGATGATCCAGCACGTCTTGCAGAGATTGCTGTGGCAGGGTTGTGTGGTGTCGTGGTCACTGTTCTCCTGAGGGCGGGGGGGGGATGGGGGGGGGATGTGATGTCTCTTCCCTGGGGGGTTGGGTGGGGGGGATGTGACATCTCCGGCCCCCCCAGGGGCAGAGACGTCACATCCCCCCCACCCCACCCCTCAGGGAAGAGATGTCAGATCCTCCCCTACCCCCCGACCCCTTCAGGGAAGAGACATCACATCCCCCCCCATTCCCCCCCCCCAGGGAAGAGACGTTACATCCCACCCCCCCCCCACCTCCCCCCACACCGCCCCCCCCCCCCCCCTCCCCCCCTCCTCCCACCAGGGAAAGTCAAAGGCAGCGCAGACAGCAGTGCCTTTGACTTTCGCGCTCGGGCGCGCTGAGTGCTGTCGGCATCCGACAGTTGCAAATGCGCTAGGCCCCGCCCACTGGACCCACGTCAAAAAAAGGCGTATGGGGGCGCTGGAGTGCGGCTGCCAGGCGCGGGTCTGATTTACGACCGCACCCGGCGCTTGGAGCCAATTTGGTAAAATCGGCCCCTACATCATTGTAATGTTTTTCACCTTCTAAATTTCTAATAATGTCCATAGGTGCAAATGGATGAACTGAAAGCAATGTCTACATTGACCAAATAGTGGATACCTTCCGACAAAAATTTAATCACCTTCTGCTGCCTCCACCAGAGAGTAGTGTGTAAGGCTCAGATGACTCTAATCTTCTGGAACTACTTGTGAATGAGTGATTTATGTTAATGTGGGATTTTCTCCTCAAAAACGAAGAATTTCATCAAACTGTGGAAGAGTATTTTTTACAATCCTCACTTTCCTTAGGATTACGAAAGGATGACAAAAGCATTACAATAAATTTCCAGAAATCTAAGCGATGTGCATCTGTTGAGTTACCTGGTGGAGTAAAGAAAAAAGCTGGAAATACTCAGCAGGTCTGGTAACCTTTAAAACAAAAGAATAGGCTTAATCAGACCTGTGACCTTTCAGTTGATTTGACTCTCAGTTCTGAATAAAAGTCATCAGCCTGAAACATTTCTTTCTCACTCCACAGGTACTGTCAGAGCTGCCAAGACTTTCATAGAATCCCTACAGTGCAGAAGGAGGCCATACGGCCTATCAAGTCTGCACTGATCACAATCTCACCCAGGCCCTATTACCGTAACCCCACAAATTTACCCTGCTAATCCCCCTGACACTAAGGCGCAATTTAGCATGGCTAATCAACCTAACCTGCACATCTTTGGACTGTGGGAGGAAACCGAAGCACCCGGAGGAAACCCATGCATTCACGGGAAGAATGTGTAACTCAGACACAGGCAGTTACTCAAGGTCGGAATTGAACCCGGGTCCCTGGCGCTGTGGGGCAGCAGTGATAACCACTGTGCCACCGTGCCACAATTTCTATTGTTTATTATCCTTGAACAGGGAGTTATGTTCAGGATACGCCACCCACACTGGGCTGAGATGGGGATGGAGGGATATACAGGAGTGGATTGAGTGTGCAGATAATGACAAACATGGCTTCCAGTGATCATGCCAGAACTCTGTTTACCTCCCCCATTGTGATTTTGCAGTTAGCATTACACCCATGTAATCTGGTCTTGCAACAAATTCGAATTAAGGTATTTGATTTTGCAGAGTATTCCCAATCTTTGGATGCTTGTAACACCCAGCAATATCTCTGGCACATAAGTTAAAGGCTAAAGGTCACTGCAAGAAGAAGCCTTTTAGCTTCTTTGGTTGGAGATTTCTGAGTATTTTAGGGACCATTTTTGTTAGATTTTTCTTTCCTTTTGTGATCAGAACATGGAAGAAACACTTTTGTGTCCAGACAAGCTGCCAAATCATTTTCAATATCACAAAGAATTGTTAAAAGTTCAAGTTAAAATTTATTTATTAGTCACAAGTAAGGCTTACGTTAACACTGCAATGAAGTTACTGTGAAATTCCCCTAGTCACCAAACTCCAGCGCCTGTTCAGGTCAATGCACCTAACTAGCATGTCTTTTGGACTGCGGGAGGAAACTGGAGAACCCGGAGGAAACCCACGCAGACACGGGGAGAACGCGCAAACTCCATACAGACAATGACCCAAGCCAGGAATCAAACCCGGGTCGCTGGCATTGTGAGGCAGCAGTGCTAACTACTGTGCCACCGTGCCGTGAAGTAAATACATCCCAAGTGTTCAGCTGAACAGTGAGATCTGAAGAAGGGATCTGTAAAATGGCATCTATAATATCAATTTACACCCCTCGGGTAAAGTGGCATCTACCCACAAGTTAGGGAGTACTGTTTCTCAATTCCAGGTGAACTTAATCCAGGCGTTACACTAGGAATTTTTTAATGTTCAGGATGACAGACCTTATCTGCTTGGTGTGCAATGTTAACTATGCAACGTAGTTTCAAATGCTACTCACATAGAAATATGTGCAGGCTATTTTTGATTGAGTGGAAGAAGAAACAAAAGAATGATGGTGTTTACCCTGAGATGAGTAGCACTGTGAATGAGGGCACGGAAGCATTGTTGGAATGCTGCTGGATCAGTAATCCACGTACCTGCACGCTCCATGGATTGCAATGGTTCAAGAAGGTGGCTCACCACCACCTTCTCAAGGGCAGTTAGGAATGGGCAATAAATGCTGACCTTGCCATTGACAGTCACACCCCAAGAACAAATCCAAATCCTCACTCTCCACAGCTGTGCCCATGCATGCCATAAAGTCACCCAATAGCTTGAGGTTACAGGCCCATGCTCTTCTGTAATGTTGCATCTTCCTTTGTAGAGAATATGTCAAAATGTTGGAACATTAAGGAGCACTCAAGTGTTGAGCATGTGGACTCAAGGACACAGATATCAGCCATTCCAGGTGTAGCTGTCCGATCTCTGAAGTCAGAAGGTTATAGGTTCAAATCAAGTCCAGAGATTTGAATGCAAAACCTTGATCTTGGGAGTTCGTGGAGAACCATGTCGATGTATGATACTTCTTCGTTATTCCTTCTCAGCCATCAGTTTAGAAAATAGCCCTTACGAACCCACTGCTCTACTGATGAAATATTCCCTCTTTACACTCAGATTACCACCAGACAGTTATGTTGCAATGGGCCTCTTACTCTTAAACATGCTGATCCTTCCTGCATCAATTTAGACATGTACTGAACTTTCTTAAAACACAATTACGTTTGTGAATAAAAACATAACAGAATGGGATAGTAAAAAACAACAAATATTTCAACCTACTTTATCTTGATTAGCTTGACTCGGAAAAAACAATGAGAATGCAGCAAACAGAAAGTAAATGTAGGTTAGCCTATCTTGTTGTTCAGCTGTGAATTTGAGAGAAACTTGTGATTCCAAGGTCTGTATTCTTGGCCTTAATCCAGCTCAGATTAAAATCATTTTTATAATTTATTTTTATAAGGGCGATGTGGGCTTGGTGAGAGGAAGCCATGACGGGTGAGTCCAAAATAGAACATGCAGAGGATAAAAATAAGGACACAGCTCTTAATCCTGCTCTGAATAACCTCATTATTCGAACACAACCAGCACTACTAATATTGCTTTATCCTGGGACCCGAGTCTAAATCCTTCTGAATGTAATCTTTTCACATGCACCATTCACACTGTCATTTCCAAGTGCTCCTTTATTTTGTTACTGTACTCCTTTATTTTACTAGTGCCCTTGCATTGTACTAAAACGGACTTCAATTCATCATCCAGATCAACCATGAGATGTTGCCAGACAACTAATGATTTATTGTCTTTTGTATTTTTCCCTGGCATTGCAATCCTGTCTGTTGAGGGGAAGGATGTGGTAATTTGCAACAAGCTCAGACTAATATCAGTTTATGAAGGATCAATAATGGCTACACATAGGAAATGGAGAGCAAATGAGCTTTCTCTTCTTTCTCAGATTTATACTTTTGAGACTAATTTGTGACATTGACAAGCCTGTATCAGACATATAACAACCATGATTAGACTGCAGACAAATGAGATTCTCCTGTGTAGTGAACTGGTGAGAGAGTTGAGGACATCTTAAAGTCAGGCATGATAACAAACACAATGTCGGGGAGAAGAGAATGATGTGAGGAAGATGCAGTCATTAGCAGTTCAAAAGAAGCAGGGACAAGAGGGGCACCACCAGGAATTTAAACCAGTTTAAAGACTTTTGGGGTAGATTTTCCTCTCTATGATATATATATTAATGACCCGGACTTTGGTATACAGAGCACAATTTCAAAATTTGCAGTTGGCACATAAGAGGGATAGTTTAGAACTTCAGAAAGACACAGACAAGTTAGTGGAATGGGTATACAGGTAGCAGATGAAATTTCAGAGGTGTGTGAATTAATTCATTCTGGTAGCAAGAATGGGGGAAGGTAATATAAAGCATACAGTTCTAAAGGGGGTGCAGGAGCAGAGAAACCCAAGGTATATGTGCAAAAATCATTGAAGATGGCACAGCAAGTTGAAAGAGTGGTTAATAAAACATATGGGATCCTCTGATTTTTTAAATGGGGCACAGAATACAAAAGAAGGAAGTTACGATAAATTTTTATAAAACACTGGATTGCATCAACTGAAGTATCGCTTTCAGTTCTGGGCACCACACTTGAGGAAGGATGTGAAGGCATTAGAAAGGGAGCAGAAAGGATTCACAAGTGATGACAAATTTCAGTTTCTTGGATAGATTAGAGAAGCGGAGGCTATTCTCCTTCAAGCAGAGTGGTTGAGAGGAGACAGAAATATACAAAATCATGAGTGGTCTGGACAGAGTAAATAGAGAGAAACTGTTCTCATTGGTGGAAGGAATGAGAATGAGAAGGTGCAGATTTAAGGTGATTCACAAAAGAAGCAATGGCAACATGAGGAAAAATGTTTAAAAAGTCAGATAAATAATAATTTGGGTTGAAATCCTGGTGAGCACTTGAAGATAATTACCATTCAAAGGATGGCCCATGTTTACTTAAAGGAGTCAGAAAACAATATGAAATAGGTGATCCTCTCAGAGTTTCAAAATGGAACCAATAAGTTTGGTAGAATCTCAAATGCACTTAATGAGAGTGTTGCAGCTTTCAAAACAGAATTGGATCATTATCTGAAGAGGAAACATTTTGAGGGCGGCAGAAAAAGGCAGGGAAGTGGCGCTAGGTGGATTTGTTATGATCTTAAGGGAGATCATTAACTTTAAAAAAAATCAAACTCCTAGCTATTAACTGAAAGAAATATGTCACAAGATTTTATGTTTTAAACAAAAACTCACACTATTGTTGGAATCAATTATTATGGAAGTGATAACAGTACATTTGGAAAATCATAATCTAATCGAGCAGAGTCAGCGTGGCTTCATGAGGCTGACTAATTTATTAGAGATTTCTGAGGAAGTCTCAACCAGAGTGAATAGAGAGGAACTGGTAACTGTGTTGTATTTGGACTTCCACAAGGCATTCAACAAGATATCTCACAAAGGGTGAAGTCATAAAATAAGAGCCCATGGTTTTGGAGGTAGTATATTGGCATAGATAGCGAATTGGCTCGTGGGCAGGAAACAGCGAGTGGGGATAAGGGGTTCTTTTTCAAGCTGGTGACCTAACCACTGGGGTTCCAGAGGGATCAGTACTGGAACTGCAACTGTTTACAATATATATTAGTGACCTGGAGGAAGAAAGCAAATGTACTGTTTACGAAAGAAGTTGAATCTCTTGTGAAGAGGAAGAGGGAGACTTATGTAAAGATGAGACATGAAGGCTCAGTTATGGCGCTTGAGAGTTACAAGTTAGCCAGGAAGGACCTGAAGACAGAGCTAAGAAGAGCCAGGAGGGGACATGAGAAGTCTTTGGCAGGTAGGATCAAGGAAAACCCTAAAACTTTCTATAGGTACATCAGGAATAAAAGAATGACTAGGGTAAGATTAGGGCCAGTGAAGGACAGTAGTGGGAAGTTGTGCGTGGAGTCCGAAGAGATAGGAGAGGCGCTAAATGAATATTTTTCGTCAGTATTCACACAGGAAAAAGCCAATGTTGTCGAAGAGAATACTGAGATACAGGCTATTAGGCTAGACAGGATTGAGGTTCATAAGGAGGAGGTGTTAGCAATTCTGGAAAGTGTGAACATAGATAAGTCCCCTGGGCCGGATGGGATTTATCCTCGGATTCGCTGGGAAGCTCGGGAGGAGATTGCAGAGCCTTTGGCTTTGATCGCTATGTCGTCATTGTCTACAGGATTGTGCCAGAAGACTGGAAGATAGCAAATGTTGTCCCCTTGTTCAAGAAGGGGAGTAGAGACAACCCTGGTAATTATAGACCAGTGAGCCTTACTTCTGTTGTGGGTAAAGTTTTGGAAAGGATTATAAGAGATAGGATTTATAATCATCAAGAAAGGAACAATTTGATTAGGGATAGTCAATACGGTTTTGTGAAAGGTAGGTCGTGCCTCACAAACCTTATTGAGTTCTTTGAGAAGATGACCAAAGACGTGGATGAGGGTAAAGCAGTTGATGTGGTGTATATGGATTTCAGTAAAGCATTTGATAAGGTTCCCCACGATAGGCTATTGCAGAAAATACGGAGGCATGGGATTGAGGGTGATTTAACGGTTTGGATCAGAAATTGGCTAGCTGTAAGAAGACAGAGGGTGGTGATTGATGGGAAATGTTCATCCTAGAGTTCAGTTACTAGTGGTGTACCACAAGTATCTGTTTTGGGGCCACTGCTGTTTGTCATTTTTATAAATGACCTGGATGAGGGCGTAGAACGCTGGGTTAGTAAATTTGCGGATGACACTAAAGTCGGTGGAGTTGTGGACAGTGTGGAGGGATGTGCAGGTTACAGAGGGACATAGATAAACTGCTGAGCTGGGCTGAGAGGTGGCAAATGGAGTTTAATGTGGAAAAGTGTGAGATGATTCACTTTGGAAGGAGTAACAAGAATACAGAGTACTGGGCTAATGGTAAGATACTTGGTAGTGTAGATGAGCAGAGAGATCTCGGTGTCCATATGCATAGATCCCTGAAAGTTGGCACCCAGGTTGATAGGGCTGTTAAGAAGGCATACAGTGTGTTAGTTTTTATTGGTAGAGGGATTGAGTTTCGGAGCCATGATGCCATGTTGCAGCTGTACAAAACTCTGGTGCGGCTGCACTTGGAGTATTGCGTACAGTTCTGGTCGCCGCATTATAGGAAGGATGTGGAAGCATTGGAAAGGGTGCAGAGGAGATTTACCAGGACGTTGCTTGGTATGGTGGGAAGGTCTTATGAGGAAAGGCTGAGTGACTTGAGGCTGTTTTCGTTAGAGAGAAGAAGGTTAAGAGGTGACTTAATAGAGGCATACAAGATGATCAGAGGATTAGATACGATGGACAGTGTAAGCCTTTTTCCTCGATGGTGATGGCTAGCACGAGGGGACATAGCTTTAAATTGAGGGGTGATAGATATAGGACAGATGTCAGAGGTAGGTTCTTTACTCAGAGAGTAGTGAGGGTGTGGAATGCTCTGCCTGCAACAGTAGTGGACTCGTCAACATTAAGGGCATTTAAATGGTCATTGGATAAACATATGGATGATATTGGAATAGTGTAGGTTAGATGGGCTTTAGATTGGTTTCACAGGTCGGTGCAACATCGAGGGCCGAAGGGCCTGTACTGCGCTGTGATGTTCTATGATCTATGTTCTACTGTAGCCAAATTTGCAGACAATACAAAAGTAGGGGGAAAGGCAAGTTGTGAGAGGGATACAAACAGCTTACAAAAGAGATATTAATAAGTACATGGACAAAAAGTTGGCAAATGTAGTATAACATGGGAAAATGTGAAGTTGTTCATTTTGGAAGGGAGAACAAAAGAACAGAGTATTATTTAAATGGAGAAAAACTGCAGAAAGCTGCAACACAAAGAGACTTGGGAGTTACTTGAACACAGAAAGCTAGCACATAGGTGCAACAGGTAATCAGAAGGCAAATCGAATGTTAACCCTTATTTTAAGGGGATTGGAGTATAACAGTCAGGAAGTCTTGCTGCAACTGTGCAAAGTACTGATGAAACCACATCTGGGGTACTGTGAGCAGTTTTAGGTCCCCTTATTTAAAGAAAGATATTGGGCCCGATTCTCCCTCAAAAATTCCAAGTGCTAAATTCGTGGGAAAACTGGTGTAAATCACGATTGTTTTTTCAGTGGGAGTTCAGACTCGAATCTCCCCATTCTGTGCAATGCAGAGGTCACAATCGTGAATATCAGTAAAAGCCCAGGAACGGGGCCTATTCACACCAGAGTCTGACAGTTCCGGAACTCTGCGCATGCGCAGTGGGCCCGAACTGTCAGACTGCAGTTTCGGGGTCCTCGCACTGCTGCCTCGCCAGCTCCCCCCATGGCCCATTCGCACCCCACACAAGCATTCCCGGGCCAGCTCCAACCACCCCGCACCCCCCACCCTGCCCCGTCCCAGAGCACTGCAATCTCCAGCCCCCACCCAGCAGTGATAATCCCCCTCAACCTCACCACCGGCAGCACCCCCCCTGCTGACACCCCTCCCCAGAAGGCAGACCCCCCCCTGGGAGGCAAAGTCCCTGGCAGACCAACCCCTCCCAGCCCGCCCCGATTGTTGGCCTATCTCCAGCTTCAACCGATCCTATCTGCAGAGTGGCAGCAGGACCCCCCAACCCCCACCGATCACCCCCTAGGTCCCTCCCACAACAGGCACCACCCCCAGCTGGCCCTGCCCCTTGGCCCGCCCCCTTGGCCCCACCCACTTGGCACTGCCCAATGTCCAGTGGGTAGTGCCAAGGTGCCCCCTGGACATGGGTTTGCCCCTTGGGCAGTACCAGGGGGCACAGACTGGCACTGCCAGGGTGCCCACCCCCCTGCTGCTCAACCCACTTGGTGGCCCCGATTGCCCCCCTTTGTTCTGGCGGGGTCTCCCACTAGTTCCCCGCAAGAGGGGAGCTACTCTAAACCCCGCCGGAGTGAAATACTCCTGGTGGGGTGGGAGATGCTATCAGGCCCAGAGAATTCCGTGCCGGAGCCGATAATGACATTTAAATAACATTAAAAATAGATTTAAATCACTTACCTGATCTTCCTGCCAGTTTCCAGTGCGGTCCCGACTGCGCCTGCTCTCCGGCAGTGAGAGACAAGCATGTGTCGGGTATGCATGCACGAATCCCGTGAGATGGCCGACACGCGCATCTCCCAACCTGACGCGCCAAAAAACATGCACTTCGGGATGGGAGAATCGGGCCCATTATTTCATTGGAGACAGTTCAGAGAAAGTTAACTAGATTGATTCCCGATATGAAGGGATTGTCTTATGAGGAAAAGTTAAACAGATTGGGACTCTATTCGTTGGAATTTAGAATGAGAGGTGATCTCATTGAAACATGTAAGATTCTTAAGGGGCTTGACAGTGTAAATGCTGAGAGGATGTTTCTCCTCATGGAGGACTCTAGGACCAGAGTGCATAGTCTCAGGATAAAGGGGTGCCAATATAAAACTATGGTATGGAGGAATTTCGTCTCTCAGAAAGATTTTAGTCTTTGTAACTCCTTGCCACAGAGGGTTGTGGAGGCAAAGTCCTTCTGTATGTTTAATGCTGAGATAGATATATTTTTGATCACTAAGGGAACCAAGGGTTCCAAGGAAATGGTAGGAAAGTGGACATGGATGTTGGATCAGTCATGATCTTATTGAATGGCAGAGAAGGTTCCTATTTCTTATGGTCTTACAAAAATTAAACAAAGCAGCTACTAACTTAACAGCTATATACTTTGTAAACACTTACATTTGAAAACTAAACATCTCAAAAGGACATGCCCTGTTCTATTTTTATTTCCACCCCAGAGTTCCCCGATATATTACACAATCTTGAGGGTTTCTTCATTTTTCCTGGAGCCAACCTAAGGTGTGCTACAACCCTAAGGAATTCACTTTGACACTCCTCAGTGTTCCCGCTATTCTTCAAGGTAAGAGATTCCTGGAGTCCTTCCATTAGCACTGGGTCAAGTAACCTTCTAACTCTTCTTAATCACTTCATCATTTATGGGCTTCACTGACTTCTGGGTTAATGACCTACAAGTCCTGCCAGCCAGTTTGTCATGAAGTTACCGCTTTTCTTTAAAATTACTTTTCAAAATCTTTAACTGAACTTTTAGAGTTTGAAATGAGACTGAACAAAACGTTTTCAAACAGAAGACCACCTTCAAGATGAAGGTGAGAAAGGCAAACAAGAACCATCAAAAGGAAATGTGAAGGAGGACATTTCACATCTCAACAGGAATACAAAATCCATCTCCTGCTGATCTATATCACAGAATTTGGGAATGGTCTGAGAAAACTGACTCTGAGGTGAGTGACATGATGTTCATTCCCAGTCAGAATATACAGGGAACTGGGATATAAAGAAAAACTGCAGACCTGTTCCCTGTGTCCTGGTTTCATGTACCACAGAAACAAGAAAAAACAGCAGTCAGTCACCCTTGCAAAAAGCTTGCAGGAAAAAAAAAATTCTCTCTCGCTCTTGATGGAAGAAAACTCAGCAAAAGCAATAGGCTAAAGAAAATCAGACAACTTTCCAGTACTATTGGAATCACTCAACTTAACAGCTGCAACATTCTGCCATCTACACTCACAGACAAGCCAAAGACTGATTTATTTATTTTTTTAACTTTTACATGGACTTGTAACTTCTCATCTGATCAGTGTGTGAAAGTGTGTGCTGCGCTTTTAATTATTTTCTTTTTTTTTGCAACTAATAGACTTGTTCTTTCTTTGACTTATGCCTGATTAAATTGGCTCCTTGTAAAAAAGAAACACATTTGGACTGAAAAAAGGCATTCCTTTAAAGTAATTTTATTGAGAAGGGATTGAGTAAAAAAGGTGAGCCAGTTAACTCCTCCTTACCTGGGGGCACAGCAATATTAAAGTCCCATTCAAGAAGTTAACAAATTAGGGGACCTTTCCTGGGTACCAGTCATAACAAGTTCAAGGACAACAAGGGGAAATGATAGGGGAGGATAGGGATGAAGGAACATAGCCTAAAAAATGCTATTTCTTTCAGGAGTACAATTAGGAAATATTTATCCATGTAACGGGCGATGGATATGTTGAATTCTCTACAGAAACTGGCAGTTAATGTTAGATCAATTACTAAAGCTGAAAATGATAGATTTTTTTGACCAAAGGTATTAAGGGATATGAGATAAAGGTTGATAAATGTATTTAGGTCACAGATCAGACATGATGGCTAAATGGTCTATTCCTGGCCCTATGTTCCTATGTTTGTAACCAACCAGCAGAAGGAATAAGAACAGCAAGAGAAATGTTAGAGGAGTTAGTTGTGGTGTAAAATGGCTGCTTGCCAACACCTACCCCAGCTGTATTGCCTAAAGAACTACATCAAATCATGGTTAAGGCCTGACTCCTTTTAATGTTAAATGAGAATGATATCTGGAAATCGTTCTGCTCCTGATTCCTTGAGGTGCACCAATATGTTTGACTGTGGAGGAGTTCATTGATGCGGAGTTGAAAGCGTTTGCTTTTACATTTCATAAAAAGTCTGAAATAGTTCAACGTTACTGATGGTCAGTTAGATTGGAATATCGTTATCTTACTGTTGCTTGGGACAGCAATCTGATTTTCAATGATGCGACTATGTTTCTTTCATACCAATAGTTTTCTCTGTAGTTTCTGTCGCCCCTCATTCTTTTTTTCTGCAGATAATCTCAATAGGGGTTGTTACAATTGTAAGAGTTACCTCCCTTTTCTTCAAAGCATTTATTTGGTTGTATTGTCTTCTTCGGCCATAGCACCGTCAAGAGCGGAGAGGGCAGGTGGATTACTGGGCAAATTGTCAGCCATGTACTTCTGGTGCAGAATCTCATTCAACAAAATGTCTAAAATTAGATGTGCAATTAGCACAGAAAGTGTATCAGAAGGTTCGATTTCCATTGTGGGATGGCAGGATTCTCTGTGAATCAGTCACACTGTCCATGGAATGAGTGCGGAGGCTGCTGGGTTTGGAGGGGGGCTGGGCAAAAGACATACCTCTGTGCTCCAGCATCGAATCCAAGGTTTTAAAAAAGCTAGGAAACAATTAACAGCTCTCCATCCCTCACCCCTCCTCACCCCTCCACACAAACTCCCATGCCTCATTGCCCTGCCAACTTATATTCCTCTATTCATCCCACAACCCTTTCTAGTCCCTATGCTAACTTAGTGCCAAATCATGCCAATCCATGCCCCCCCAACTAATACATTTTGCCCTTAGACCTACTATGCCATCGCACCCTGTATCCAACATCAGGACCCATGCTGAGATTAAACAAAATAAAGTCCTAAGAGCTGATATTTTGCTCCATAATTGGGAGAACAGAATCAGGACATTTCCCGGCTCAAACTTGGCTGAAAGTGCCCCAGAAGCCAAATTTTCATTCCAGGTTGGTGGGGTTCTCTGGGAACTGGATCCACCACCCCTAGAATGAATGCAGAAGCAACAGGGTGTGGATGCAGCTTCGTGGAAGGTCTGCCTCTCTGCTCTGACTCAGTGTCCAAGATATTTTAGAGAGCAATAAAACAAAGAAACAGCTTTCATGTCTCACACTCCCTCACCCCCTACACACTCCCCATGCCACATCTATACCAGCCCATGCCACTTCATGCCTTCTACCTAACCCCCCCTCCCACCATGGATCCTCATACCACCGTAGCCCCTTATATTGTCCATGCCAACCTCATAGAGTCATAGAGGTTTACAGCATGAAAACAGGGCCTTCGGCCCAACTTGTCCATGCCACCCTTATTTTTTTTTAAACCCCTAAGCTAATCCCAATTGCCCGCATTTGGCCCATATCCCTCTATACCCATTGTACCCATGTAACTATCTAAATGCTTTTTAAAAGATAAAATTGTACCCGCCTCTACTACTACCTCTGGCAGCTTGTTCCAGACACTCACCACCCTCTGTGTGAAAAAATTGCCCCTCTGGACACTTTTGTATCTCTTCCCTCTCACCTTAAACCGATGACCTCTAGTTTTAGACTCCCCTCCCTTTGGGAAAAGATATTGACTATCTACCTTGTCTATGCCCCTCATTATTTTATAGACCTCTATAAGGGCACCCCTCAGCCTCCTACGCTCCAGAGAAAAAAGTCCCAGTCTATTCAGCCTCTCCTTATAACTCAATCCATCAAGTCCCGGTAGCATCCTAGTAAATCTTTTCTGCACTCTTTCTTGTTTAATAATATGCCGTTATATTCACTGCCCATGGCTTTTCATACATCCAATGCAAGCCTATACCATCTCTATCCAGCCATTGCCCTTTATTGCCTCTATGCTAATTTTGTGCAAAGCCATGTCAACCCATGTCCTCCATCAATCACCCTTTTCCCTTACACCTACCACCTCCCCAGTATCCACCATGGACAGACTTCAGAGCCCATGCGGAGATAAAATAAAGTTCAAAGTGTCTATTTCAGACTTTATTTTAAGAACAAAAACACTCTCATTCATAAAATCTATAAATTACATTTACATTCCATCACTATATCCTTGTAAAATTAACATATTTAATCCCTTATAAAACAAGAATTGGAGTGCCCACTTCAAAGATGTTATAACTATTTGGAGCTTTCCATTAAATTGGAAAATCGAAGGCATCCTACCGTGATAATGGAGATTGTGAAATCAATTATGATCTTGTAACAGTAGCCTTCAGGCGTATGTCAACAAAGTGAAGTAGCAAGCTTTTTTGTCAAAACTCCAGACATTATCAAAGATTTAAAGGGTAGGAGTTTTAAATGTCTTGACAGCTTGACAGTTCCCTTTGACAGTCTTTTTTGACACTTTTGACAGTGGCTTCTGATAGTTCATCTTGACAGTTGCCTTTGACTGGCCATTTTGGCACTTTTGACAGTTCCAATGAGCTTGACAGTTAATGAGCTTATGCACTTTTACACACATTCATGTGGAATTTAACAATTGTAGGGGGGCACCTTATGTTTCTCAAGGGGCAGCTGACCTCCCCTAAAAGCCACTTAATCTCCCTGAAAGAAGTTCTGGGACCATATCCGAAGGGTAGCCAATTTATCCAGAAAAGTGGCCCACCCCTCCAAAGGAGTCGACAAAGTTCAGACTTGCTCCTATCAGTTTAATCTGCACACTTTACATTTCACATCGAGGTCACCAAAATTAGACAGAATTGGATGCAACTACGGACCTATATAGGCAGTTGCTTTCACAAAATGCACATGTACAAATCCCAACTTGTGTCCATTTCCATGCCCCCAAAATGGTTACGTTTTGTGTTTGGGGGCTAGCTTTCTGATTTTTGGTCTTTTCCGTCATTTTCGCAACAATGGGAAGGTGCTTCATCATTGTGAAAACCCAGGCCTCTGTGTTGATATTTCAGTGGAAAAAACTGGAACAAAAGTCTAACCATGCTTTCAATTTTGGCATCAGCTGCTGGGAAGTGTACAAAGATGGCCAAATGCAATCTTCCTTTCAAAGAACAAAGAACAAAGAAAATTACAGCATCGGAACAGGCCCTTCGGCCTTCCAAGCCTGCACCAACCATGCTGCCTGACTTAATTAAAACCCCCTACCCTTCCAGGGACCATATCCCTCCATTCCCGTCCTATTCATGTATTTGCCAAGATGTCCCTTAAAAGTCACTACCCTATCCGCTTCCACTACCTCCCCCGGCAACGAGTTCCAGGCACCCACTACTCTTTGTGCAAAACATCTGCCTCGAACATCTCCTTAAAACCTTGCCCCTCACACCTTAAACCTATCCCCCGAGTAATTGACTCTTCCATCCTGGGAAAAAGCTTCTGATTGTCCACTCTGTCCATGCCTCTCATAACCTTGTAGACTTCTATCAGGTCTCCCCTCAACCTCTGTCGTTCCAGTGAGAACAAACCAAGTCTCTCCAACCTCTCCACAGCTAATGCCCTCCATACCAGGCAACATCCTGGTAAATCTTTTCTGTACCCTCTCCAAAGCCTCCATATCCTTCTGGTAGTGCGGCGACCAGGATTGAACACTATATCATTAAATAGTTATTTTCTTTGCCAGGGCATTTGGCATCCACTTGGCGCCAAAGACCAGGAAAACAGGATTCAAAAGATAGGGGCCTTTACTGAAGCACTTTGCAACCAATGGGGTGCTTTTGAAATGTAGGTCAACACAACAGATAATTTGCATAATGCTAGCTCCTACAAATCAGCAATGAGATACATGAACAGATAATCTGTTTATTCTGATATTGATTCAGGGACAAATGTTGACCAAGACATCAAGAGAATTCCCTTGCTCTTCCATCAGAGAGGGCAGAGAAGGTCTTACGGGTTAAATTTTTATCTGAAAGATGGTACAAAGGACCATCAGTTTGCATTGAATCATCATCCTGGATTATGTGGCGAAGCCTCTGGAACATGACTTGATCTCATGAGCATCTGACTCCCTGCACGGAGGCTATGCTTTGTAAAGGAATTGCAAATGCTAATAGCTCATGACATAATTTTATAACCACATTTGCAAAACAAATTCAAGTGTTGTAAAGTGTCTGTTTCCATGCAGGATTCCATATTTGGAGATGCAAGTGGGGGTGGGGAAATAGCCGACAATTTGATTTTAACTGATGGAAATTTGGAGCAGTGCGATGCTTAACTTCTGATAGGTACTGGCTGCTTGATAATGTCATTGGCCTCAGGAAATTTACTCCACGCTTTCACCATGAAATGATTAAATATGAGAGCATCGATTGCACAGCGCAGCAGTTAATCCTTTCTGTACAGGTTAAAGTGAGTCTATTGATAGATAACTGGTTTGTGTGTACAAACCAATGCAAATATATTTGACGTACTAAAGCTGAAGGTAATTGATTTATTCCATGCAACCCGTAAACCATGTTGACATCAGAAAAGTCAATTAGCAGATTACATATGACCTGCACCAAAGATCAAAAATCTGGGATAAAAATTGCTTGGCAAGCTTTTTAAACAACGTAAGCTGGCATGATTTTTGGTGAAAAGTATTATCGTTTAGCAAATACTTTATTGCACTATCCTTCTGATGTTCCCATTCTTTCTCTGAGGTACTGGCTACATCATTTTAGCAGACATAGGTCACACTCAGTCATATGGAGTGGGTTTTCCCTCTCCAAGGCCATCCAGCTGGCAGATTGTTCATGAGTCCAATTTGAGGGTTGACCTCATTGCTATTGGGAGGGTGAGACACTGTCAGAGATTGATTGCCATGGAGCTTTAGCCCACCACGATTTGGGCAGGCTACAAGCAGAACAATCTGGGGAAAAAGTGGATTGGGAGGGGATTTTGATCTCTGAAGAAGGTAAGGAAGACAAGAGGAAAATCAGAGTGGTCTCGGCCTTTCCTCCCAACACCACAAAAATAAAGACGGTATTTGGGATATTCTTGGGTTGCCATTTGATATTGGTGCACACCCTGTGTCATTCAGTCCAAATTCAGGACAGTGATTTGCATCTTATATATACAGACTCATTAAGGGTGTCCCTCAACCACTAAAGTGGCACGCATGGAGGGAATGGAGCTACAGCAACACTGGCAAAGGGGTGTCAATTCATTGTCCATTGTCCATTTGTGGCATGTGACTGCCCCATATCTGCTCTTTAGCAGACCTGAAAATTCACTCCAATAGAACTAAAATTCAGCTGCATGATAGAATGTTAACCCCACAGAGAAGACAAGTAAACAGTGATAACACAAATTGCTGCAAACAATTGTTGTATGAGATCAACATGAATTCAGGCAAACAGATACATCTTTCCCAACAGAGCCAATCAATCTCATTACCAACGGATCAGATCAAGGCTCTGAACTCTTGACACATTGAACTGTAAACAGGGGTGGATAATTATATAAATAACTGGACAAGGAGGCGTGAGTTGAATTTTCCCATTCCGGGGAAGGGGATCGTAGCGGGCAAGAGGCGGACCATGGAAAGGTCTGTTGACCTCAGGCAGGATTTTCTGGTTTTGGGACGAGCACAGCTGGAAAATCCTGCCCCTGAATATCTTCACCTTCAAAAATTGCAGCAGCTGAGTAAGAAAGACAAAATTGAAGCTTTGGGCCCAATTTTACCATTGCGTTGCGCCCGTTTTCAGGCATGAAAACTTGGTAAAGTTGGGCGTGAGGCGAATGGCGCGATCCGCACCCCCATGCATTTAAATTGACTTAATGAGCTGGACGCCCAAACTTACCGGCATTTCCCCCTTTACCATCGCGTTCGCCCATCCAGATTCGGCGCAAAACAGACATGCTCGGCAAAAGTCTACTTCGGGCGCTCCAGCTTCTGAAGAGGTAAATTCAGAGATTCCAGCGGCTCTCTGACTCAGGTCAGTGGTGGTGGGTGGGTGGTGCAGGGGGAGAGGTGGAGGGGGAGGGTTGGGTGGGAGGCGGGCTAGATCATTCTCTGGGGAGGGGGCAGGAGGAGGAGGGAGGCCAGATTGTCCTCTGGTGGGGAGGGGAGGGAGGAGGAGGTGGGTCAGATGTATCTCTGGTGTGAGGGGGGGGGGAGAAGGGAGCGCCAATCATTCTCTTGTGGGGGGGGGGGCGGGAGGAGGAGGCGGGTCAGATCTACCTCTGGTGGGAAGAGGAGGAGGGAGGCCCAATCATTCTCTGGTGAGGGGTGGGGGGAGTGCAGGAGGGGAAGGCAGATGGTTCTCTGGTTGAGGGGGGAGGGAGGCCAGATGGATCTCTGGTGGGTGGGGGGGGGGGGGAAGGAGGAGGAGGGAGGCGGGGCCAGATGGATCTCTGGTGGGGAGGGGGGGGCGGAGGAGGAGGCGGGGCCAGATGGTTCTCTGGTGTGGGGGAGGGGGATGGGAGCTAGGGGCAGGGGGGTTTCCGCTACCACTCTGCGGGTGATCGGTGGGGGGGGGAAGGGGGGTTCCGTTGCCACTCTGCGGGCGATCGGTGGGCGGAATGTGGAGGAGAGGGTCGCGATCGATCTGGGTAGCGGGGGGGTGGATAAGGAGGACAATTATGTTGTGGGGGTGGGGCGATGTCTGTGCGGGCCTTCACTCCCGAGTCGCTTTATCTGCTTTTTGTGGCACGGCAGCGATGTGACAGGGGAGCGTTCTTCAAATATTTTTTCACTGCGCATATGCAATTGAAGGCTCTGATCGGAACTGCAGAGTTTCAGGCGCGATAAGCCCCGCCCACAGGGCAATTCAGACTTGCGATTTTCTTTTTCAGGCTAAGTGCATATGGGGGAGCCTGAGAGCAGTTTTCCAAGTCGGATCTGAATTGCACCCAGATTCAGCACTTAGGGGCCGATTTTACCAAATCGGCTCTAAGTGCCGGGTGCGGTCGGAAATCAGACCCGTGCCCGGCAGCCGTGCTCCAGCGCCCCCATATGCCTTTTTTCGGCGCGGGTCCAGTGGGCGGGGCCTAGCGCATTTGCATCTATCGGAGCACCGACCTGCGCATGCGCAGTTCGAAGCCGTCAGCACTCAGCGCGCCCGAGCGCAAAAGTAAAAGGCAGCGCTGACAGCACTGCTGTGTGCGCTGCCTTTGACTTTCCCTGGTGGGGGGTGGGGGTAGGGGGGGTGGGATGTGACGTCTCTTCCCTGAGGGGGGGGGGGTAGGGGGGAAGTGATGTCTCTTCCCTGAGGGGGGGGGTGGGGGATGTGACGCCTCCCCCCCCCCCCCCCCCCCCAGGGCAGAGACGTCACATCCCCCCCCTACCTCCCCCTCAGGGAAGGGACATCACATCCCCCCCTCAGGGAAGAGATGTCACATCCCCCCCCTAGCCACCCCCCTCAGGGAAGAGATGTCACATCCCCCCCCCCCCCCCCCCCGACGCCGCCCCCCCCCCCCCCCCCGCCCCCCCCGCCAGTGAAGAGATGTTATCCTACCCATCAGGACCCCCGGAGCAAGGCCAGGATCCAGGATCGCAAGATGCTTTCGACGGACACCAGCGATCAAGGTAGGTTGGGGGCCCGGGAGGTCCGATCCCGGGGGGGGGCGCGGAGGGGTTGCTGGCGGGGCCTGCGTCCCAGGGTAGTCCGATCGGGGGGGGCGGTGGTGGTGGGCTGCCGGGGTGATTCGCGGAGGCGGTCCGCGAAGGGTGGTCAGTTGCTGAGTTGAAGCCCTATTGGACTTGAATTCGGCAACATGGTAAATGCGCGGGCGCCGATCGGATCGGAGCCTCGTAAAGTGGGAATCCTTGGGTAAGTTGGGCGTGGGCTTCATTATGCCGATTTAAATGCATGCAAATGCATTTAAATCGGCCCGCTGGCCGATTCGGGCGTGCGCCGGATCGGTGCCCGGATCAGCCGTTGGTAAAGTCGCGACTGGCCTTGGGTCGGGTCTGGACCGCGTTTTAGGCCCGATGCCCAACTTTACCACGATTTCGCGCCCGGAATTTTGGTAAAATCGGGCCCTTAGAATCAAAATAGTAAAATTACCCCATTTGTCATCCAGTAGTGCAAAGTACATGATCCACTTCGGCCTCCTCTTTAGGTTCCTACATCATGAATACTAGTCTTTAGTCCATTTGATTAACTCCTTTTAAGAATTGCCTGAACACACTGGACAGAGCTAAACCTATAGGTGCTGATAGCATCGCACCATGATGTTGAAATCTTGATCTCTAGAACTCCCACTGAAAACAGGACAAATCCAGTCAGCCGATTACCACTCCATTTGTCCACTCTCAATCATGGAAGGTATTATCAGTAGTGCTAACAAGGGACACTTACTCACCAATAACTTACACATTGATGCACAGTTTGGGTTCCAACAGTCCATTCGGCTCTAGAACTTATTTCATGTTTGATCTAAACATAGACAAACGAGCAGAATTCCAGGTGTGAGACTCAGTGCAATACCAAGAAACCCAAAGAAAATTGAAGTCAAACAGGATCGGGGGAAACTCTCCACTGGCTAGAATTATACCAACACAAAGGAAGATGGTGGTTTCTTGGAGCAGGGGTCCAAATTCAGCCCTAGGTCCTTGTTGCAGGAGTTCCCCAGAACAGCGTCCTCAGCCCAACATTCTTCATTCTAAATTCGGAAGTGAGGATATTCACTCTGGATTAGACTGTACTCAGTTCCATTCGTAATTCCTCAAATAATTAAACAGTCTTGACTATGCAATAAGACATGGACAGCTTCCAGGCTTTTGCTGATAGCGGTAAGTAACATCAATCATTACAAGTGGATCAGGCAATGCCATCTCCAACAAGTGAGATTCTAACCACCTCCCCTGATGAGCAGTGGCGTTACCATTGTTGAATACCCACCATTAACATCCTGGGGACCACCATTGATAAGAAACTTATGTGGACCAGCTGCACAAACGCAATGGCTACATCAGCAGGTCAGAGGCTAGAAACTTGGTAAGTGGTGACTTATCCCCTGAATCCCAAAGCCTTTTCACCACTTACAAGATGCAAGTCAGGATCGAATACTCTTCAGCTGCTGAATGAATGCAGCTCCAGTCACAATCAAGATCAACATCATCCAGGACAAAGTAGCCTATTTTAAAATTCACTCACTCCAGCACCAAAGTAACATAGCTGCAATGTGTTCCATATACAACAGGCATCACATCACCAAAGCTACTTCAATGGCACCCTTTGAACCCATGACCTCTTATCACCAAGAAAGGCAAGGAAAACAGATGGATGGGAACACCATGATCACCATGTTCCAGTCCAAGTCAACATGATCTTCAAATATGTCACCAATCCTTCAGCGACGCTGCATTAAGAGCCAATAACTTTGTTTAACAGCATTATTATTAATACCTACACCACACCGGCTGCAGTGGCTCAAGGAGACTCACTAACATCTTTTCAAGGGCAATTAGTGGTGGGCAACAAATGTTGGCTTTTCCAGAAATCCTGTGTTTGAATAACTTTTTAAAATAAACTCATACAAACCCATAAACCCATTATTTTCTCTTGGCATAAAAGAAACAAATAGAACAAATTAAATCCCTAAACCCGAAGTCTTCATTCTTCACTTCATTAACGGAGCAGTTAATCTAACCCATAATCACTCAGGCCTAACAGCTACAACAAAATGACACATTAAAAAGCAACTCTGGGAATGCTGCGAGAGGAATCGGATTTTCAGTAAGTAAAGTCTGCTGAAATAAATCAACTATTTCTGGCAGCAGAAAATTTCTATCTATCTCTGTTTCCCAGACTCTGTCTGTCCAGGCTGCTATCTCCAATGCTTATTTGCTTCTTTGCACTGCCAAACAGGTATCTATTTAGCATTCTCTTATGTGACAAGTTAATTCACCCATGTGACCTCTGAGCATGTTACATTCTTCTTTTTCTCCTGAGATATCAAGAGCTAATAATAACAAAATAACAGTCAATAGGCTGCCAACATAAACGAGCTGAGTGCAGCAAAATATATTTAACCAAACTGTTAAATTCCGATGAGTTCAAAATTGGTGCTTAACCCCAATAACTGTGCAAAACCCAAGCAACAGCTTGCATTTATGTGGCAGCTTTAAAATATAAAAGCATCCCAAGGCACTTCTCAGGAACATAATCAGTCAGAAATTGGCGCCAAGTAGGGAGGCATTGGGAGAAGTGACTAAAAGCATGTCCAAAATTATAAGGAGAGTTTTAAATTAGGAGCAAGAGGCAGAAAGGTGGAGCAGAAATCGTAGAGCTTTATCTCTAGATGGCTGAATGGATATTAACCAATGGTGAAGCATAGCAAGTGGGTTATGCATGGGAGGCTAGAGTTGGAAGAATGCAGAGTTTTCATTGCCGTCTAGAAGATGCAGCTGTGGCATAGTATTGTTGGTTATTGTTGGTTATCATTGTCCCAAAGGACAATAAGCATCTTGCTCCATTAGAGAGACAATTTTGGCAATATATACCTTGAGGGGTTCCACTTCGCAGGCTCAGGGCAAGAGGCAAAGCCTCCATGAAGTACCACAGTTAGTACGTGGATTAAACTCATGCCATTGACATTATTCTGAGTCACATTCAAGCCACTTAACCAACTGAGCGAACTGACCCCCCCCCCCCCCCCCCCCCACCCCACCCCCACCACCCACTGCCTTCAGCATTTCTAGTATGGTATATAATAGTAGTATTAACAGTAGTGTTTTGGATAAGCTGTAGTTTATGGAACGTGGACGTTGTAAGGTGGTCCAGGAGAGCACTGGAATACTCCAGCCTCAAGGTAACAAAAGCATTGTTCAGTGTTCCAGTAGAAGATGGGCACAGAATGAGTGATGCTATGAGGTTGAACTAGACAGCCTTTGTAATGAAAAGATCTCGAGATTTGTAGTTCAGCTCTGGGTCAAATAAGGCTCCAAAGGTTGCAGACCAGTCTGATTCATTCTGTGACAGTGGATGGCATTTTCTGTACCTTGCACTGGTGGGCATCATTATGGGTGGGATGAGAAAATTTGGAAGAGTCCTTCGAAGTCAAAGGTTCTCCAAATTTTCCATCCCGCCCGAAATGGGGATTGAATTGGTTAAGGGGGAATGGAAAACATGAGTGGGGGCCAAAGATGATGACTTGAGTCTTTTATTGAGTATTTGGAGCGTGTTGCAATTCATCCAAGAATGAAAATCAGACAAAGGTTCAATGAAGAGTGCAGGAAGGCATGCAAGGAGCAAATCCTGGCATGCTTAAGAATGAGGTATCAAGCCAGTGAAGCTACACCACAGGATTACTTGCATACCAAACAGCATTAGCAGCAAGGATTACTGGCGTACCAAACAACATAAGTAACAAGTGATAGAGCGAAGTGTTTCCACAACCAACAGATCAGATCAAAGCTCTGCAGTCCTGCCACATCCAATAATGAATGATGGTGAACAATTAAACAACTCGCTGGAGGAGGAGGCACCACAAGTAGCCCCATCCTCCATGATGGAGGAGCCCAGCACATCAGTGCAAAAGACTAAGACTGAAATATTTGCAACAACCTTTAGCCAAAAGTGCTGAGTGGATCATCCATCTCGGCCTCCTCTGAAGGCATCAGTCTTCACCCAATTTATTTCACGTGATACCAAGAAATGGCTGTGGGCCTTTACAATATTCCAACAATAGTACTGAAGGCTTGAGTTCCTGAACTTTCCACCTAACCAATCTGTTGCAGTACAGCTGGAACACTGGCATCTACCCAGCAATGTGGAAAGTTGCCCAGACACGTCCTGTACAAAAAGAGCAGGATAAATCTAACCAAGCCAATCACCGTCTCATCAATCTACTCTCGATCTTCAGTAAAATGATGGAAATGATCAACAAAAATACTTCCAAGCAGAACTTGTTTCACAATAAGCTGCTCACTGACACTCAGATTGAGTTTTTCTGATCTCATTACCACATTTGTTCAAACATGGACAAAGGGGCTGAATTCCAGAGATGAGAATGGCTGCCCTTGATAACAAGGGCGAGATTCTCTAGCCTGCCTGTGGCATTTTTCTCGGAGTGGGAGGTGGTGTGCCGCTGGTCAGTGACGGAATCTTCTAGTCCCGCCGCTATCAACATAATTTCCCAATGATTCCAACCCCTCATCGCCAGGAAACCCACAATGGGGCTGTGCCATCAACATAGAATCATAGAGTCATAGAATCCCTACAGTGCGGAAGGAGGCCATTCGGCCCATCGATTCTACACCTAAACAATCCCACCCAGGCCCTATCTTGTAACTCCATGTAATCCCCCTGACACCAAGGGGCAATCCTACCCAGACCAGTTCCCTGTAATCTCAAGTATTTACCCTGCTAATTCCCCCTAACCTACACATATTGGGACACTAAGAAGCAATTTAGCATGGCCAATCCACCTAACATTTCCTCTGGGAAACCCATGCACACACAGGGAGAATGTATAAATTCCAAGACAGTCACCTGAGGCCGGATTTGAATCCAGGTCCCTGGCACTGTGAGATAGCAGTGCTAACCACTGTGCTGCCCCAGGACTAGAAGGTCCACCAGTGTGAAGAGCTGGAAGATTTTGCTCCAAGGCAGCATTTGACTGAATGTAGCTTATAGGAGCCCCAGCAAAACTGGAGTCAATGGGAATCAGGAGAAACCTTCCACTGGTTGGAGTCATACATGATACAAAGGAAGATGGTTGTGGTGATTGGAGATCAATCATTTCAACTTCAGGACATCACTGCAGGAGTTCTTCAGGGTAGAGTTCTGGGCCATGAACCATCTTCAGCTGCTTCATCAATGACTTTCCTTCCATCATAAGGTCAAAAGTGGGGATGTTCACTGATGATTGCACAATGTTCAGCACCATTTGCAACTCCCCAGATACTGAAGAAATCCATGTCCAAATGCAGCAAGACCTGGACAAGTGGCCACACAAGTGCCACAAACCCAATAGGAGAAAATATAAGCATCGACTGTTGACATTCAATCACATTACCATCACTGAATTCCCCACTATCAACATCTTGCTGGTTACCATTGACAAGAAACTGAACTGGACTAACAATAATTTATATTGTGGCTACAAGAACAGGTCAGGGGCTAGGAATCCTGTGGCATGTAATTCACCTCCTGACCCCTAAATGTAGTTCACCATTGACAAGAGACAATTCAGGAGTATGATGGAAAGCTCTTCACTTGCCTGGATGAGTGAAGCTCCAGTAATACTCAAGAAGCTTGACTCCATCCAGGACAAAGCAACCTGCTTGATTGGAACCCCTTCCAGAAACATTCAATCCCTCCAACACCAACACACAGTGGCAATGGTGTGTACCATTTACAAGGTGCAGTGCAGGAACTCATCAAGTCTTCTTTGGCGGCATCTTCCAAATGGATGATGACTACCATTTAGAAGGACAAGGGAAGCAGATACATGGAAACAGCAACACTTGGAAGTTCCCCAACCATGCCTTAGTCTCTATCTTAATATGTCTTTCAATATGACGTGAAGAGCTATTCTTATTTCAGTGTCGGGAAGTTGTTTCTGCGTCATTCTGCATCGATCGTGGGGAAGTGAAAGTAGGTGAGTGGCATGACAATGCAAGACTGAAAATATAATGGGTGGACAGCACTTTGAAGCAGTAGATAACTTTGAAAGAAGGTGCTAATGGTTACAGTTGTGTTGGCTACCACAGGGATCCAAATAGCATTTGTGAAATATTATATGCACTGCCCTCATCTGAATCAAGGCATCATTGGCTCCTTTGATTATGCATGCAGCAAAGAGCAGTGGTCATGTTCTGCCAGTCCTATTCCTCCTCCTCATTCTCCTCTTTCAAGGATGCTGGCTACACCTCACCTTCCTCTGGTGCGAGTTCCACCCATGTTTGAAGTGCTATGTCATACAGGGCACTGTATACCACCAGTATCTGGCTGACCCTTGCCAGTCTGTAGATCAGTCAATGCATGGGAACTGAATTTCAGCAAGTTGATGGATTACATAATTGTGGTCTTGGTGTTAAGATGGCACTGATTGCACCTTTCATGCGCCAATGGTTGGGTTCATCTCTGGTGTTAGCACCCAGGTCTTCAGGGGGGAACTCTTGTCACTCAGGAAAATCCACTGAAGCAATCTGGTGGAGTGAAGAGCTGAAACATCTGAGACTGCTGAAGAATAAAGGTATCATGACAGCTCTCTGGAAACTTGCTACACACCTTCAGGATCCCTTTACAAATAGTCATGTGCCAGCTGCACATTGAAGGAGCGAAATCCCTTCCAATTCCTAAGGACACCTTGATCACCATAAGTTGTCTATCAAGTCTGGAACCTGAGGAAATCATATCAAGGGGAGAAAGCCAACAGCCCTGTGGGCTTGACTGACGTGGAGATGCCGGCGTTGGACTGGGGTAAACACAATAAGAAGTTTAACAACACCAGGTTAAAACCATTGGACTTTAAACTGGTGTTGTTAAACTTCTTACTGGGCTTGACTGACCACATCCATCTCAAACTTAATGTACTGTAATGTCCTCTTAAACAAGGCAATCATGATCTGGCTGATTGCGGCTCTATTTTTGGCTGCACTGTGTGAGATCTTTCAAATAGAAACATAGAAACATAGAAACCCTACAGTGCAGAAGGAGGCCATTCGGCCCATTGACTCTGCACCGACCACAATCCCACCCAGGCCCTACCCCCACATATTTTACCCGCTAATCCCTCTAACCTACGCACCCCAGGACTCTAAGGGACAATTTTTAACCTGGTCAATCAACCTAACCCGCACATCTTTGGACTGCGGGAGGAAACCGGAGCACCCGGAGGAAACCCACGCAGACACGAGGAGAATGTGCAAACTCCACACAGACAGTGACCCGAGCCGGGAATCGAACCCGGGATCCTGGAGCTGTGAAGCAGCAGTGCTAACCACTGTGCTACCGTGTCGCCCTGATCCCTGGAATGAACTGAAGGCAAAAAAAACTGAAAGCTATGGCCACCTAAATTGTTATTGGTGCAGGTTCGATGGGCTGAATGGTCTCCTTTTGCACTGTAGGGATTCTATGATACATCCTATTTATGATTTATAATATCAGGCATCAGTGAGACCAGGAAAGGAAGTTGAGTGACCAGTAGATGTTACACAGAACTCCAGACTTAGAATCATAGAATCATGGAATCATAGAAACCCTACAGTGCAGAAGGAGGCCATTCGGCCCATCGAGTCCGCACCGACCACAATCCCACCCAGGCCCTACCCCCACATATTTTACCCGCTAATCCCTCTAACCTACACATCCCAGGACGCTAAGGGGCAATTTTTTTAACCTGGCCAATCAACCTAACCCACACATCTTTGGACTGTGGGAGGAAACCGGAGCACCCGGAGGAAACCCACGCAGACACGAGGAGAATGTGCAAACTCCACACAGACAGTGACCCGAGCCGGGAATCGAACCCGGGACCCTGGAGCTGTGAAGCAGCAGTGCTAACCACTGTGCTACCGTGCTGCCCACCTCTTAGCACAGGTGGCACTTAGCACAGCGAAATATCAAATCAAGTGCCCATGAGCACAATGATACATTGATCAATATTTGCAAAAACGCTATTGCTCAGGAGTGAGTCCTTGACTCAATGGGTAGCATTCCTGCCTCTGAATTTGGTGCAATATTTGACCTCTGCTTCAAAGAGACCTGCCTCATGGAGACTGGAGATCAGGCTCTGAATATTGGGTTGACATCCAGTCGGAAATTTGCAAGTAGTGTGTATGGAATAGGAAGACAGGAGCATACAAGCAGGAGTAGCCCATAGGCCATTCAGCCACCTGCTCCACCATTCAATTAAATCATGGCTGATCTTCTTCCTAAACACCATTTTCTTGCACTATCCTCACATCTCTTGATACTAATTAGAAATTTATCAATACCAGTCTTGAACAGGCTCAATGACTGAACCTCCACTGCCCTCTAAGATAAAGAATTCCAGAAATTCATTACCCTCTGAGTAAAGAAATTCCTCCTCATGTTGGTCCTGAATTGCCTACCTCTTAATCTGAGACAGTGTCCTCTGGCTCTAGATTCCTCAGTCATTCCTTCCTGCATCCATCCTATCAAGCCCTATTTTATGCTTCAATGAGGCCTCCTCTCACTCTTCTAAACTTTAGAGAATACAAGGCCAATCTTTTCAGTCTCCCTTCTTAGGACAATCTTCCCATGTCAGAAATCAGTGTGGTGAACTTTGTTGGATTCCCTCAATGACATGTATATTCTTCCTTGGGTAAGGAGACCAAAACTGTACACAATACTTCAAATGCAGTCTCAACAAGGCTCTATACAATTGCAGCAAAATTTCTTCACTCCTGTACTCAAATCCTTTTGCAATAAAGGCCAACATACTATCTGCCTTCCTAATTAGGTGTTGACCTTGCATGTTAGCTCTCAGTCACTTATGAACAAAGATCCCCAAGTCCTTTTTGGCATTAGCATTCCCAATCTCTCACCATTTAAGAACTACTCTATTTGTGCAGCCCACTCTCATCATATGGTTGATGCAAGTGTTGGAAAAATTAAAATAACCTGGTGAGCGGTAAGAGTGTTAGAATAGCAGGGAAGTTAGTTTCTTTAAGTTGAGAAACAAAAGTAAAATGCAAGGTGCAATGTTGGAAATGTATAACTTAGGGAAAAGGAAAGACTGTAAGAGATAAAGAGCTCAAGTTTTGAGAGTTTAAAGAATAAGTTTGAGTAGAAAATATGTGCAATGGTGTTGACCTCAACCTGAGGATGGCATATTTGAAGCAGAGAAAGACAGGAGAGTTTGGATCAGCAACAACCATGGAAGCTTCAAAAGAAATAAGAGGACTTCCACAATCAAGTGTTTCTTAAATTCCTCCCAAGACAAGGAAAGAGTGGTTTGAAGAAACTATGTAAATAAGGCAGCATGAATTCAAATGTTGGACAGAATCATAAAATCATACAGCATAAAAGGGGGCTGACTTTTTGAAACAGTTACCGATCCAGTTAGATACACTCCATTGCTCTTTCTCCTTAGCTGTGCACTTTTCCCCTTTTTCGATTCAATACCTTTTAAAGGTTACCATTGAATTTACTTCCCTTTCAGGCAATGCACGCCAGATTCTAACAATTTGCTATTCAAAAGAAAACTCATCTCCCCTCTGATTATTTTGCCAATTATTTTAAATGTATGTCCTCTGTTTCAACTTTTCCTGATAAAAGATTTGTATTGTTGAGGAGAAGTAAGGAGCCTGAATTAAAAGAAGAAAGTTGAACTGACTCAAGTTTAACAATGGAAAATGTATAGGGATTCTGTTTAAGGTCAGAGGAAATATGTGGAGAGTAAAGAAATACTTCAATTTAAATAGCTCCTTTTCATGACCACTTTACAGTTGATTTAGAAATCTCAATGTGTAGCTGATTTGCACAAAGAAAGCTCCAAGCAGCAACATAATAATCATCAGAAAATCTCCTTTTTGAGTGGAGTTGATAGAGGGTTCAACAGTGACCAGAGAGCAGGCAATGTCTCAACTTCATGCCTCCCCTGAAAAACGTATTCCAACAGCACAATACTCCCTGAGGAATGCCAGCAAAAAGTTCTGTACTGGAGTGAGTGTTGAAAGCCCAAACTTTCTACCTCAGGGTCAGATGGCAGATGGAGAGGTATGGGTGGGACTATCAAATTATAGCTTTAGGTTTGTTGTGTGGGAGGTTTGAAGAAGTTTCCATTAATCTCATTTTGCACTGTAACCATTTTAATCTTTCTACGTTGGCAAAACAACCCAAAGCATAATGGGGAAGTTTCCGAAGGCTTTGAGGCTTCCAAAGCTGTAAGCAATTGTGCAAATTTAAAATTCCAGTTGATTGTGAAAGAATAGACTTCCACTTGTTCAGTCAGGGTTGGATTCTAACTCAGCTCCCAAGGGGGAAAGGCTTGCATTCTAACCCAGTGCACCATCAATCCCGACAAATGCACCATTTTTTAAAGTTATTCTTAAGAAACAAGAAGGGCTAAGAAAGGCTCATTTATGGTAGCTCACAGGCCAAACTGAAAGAAAAAAGAAATTGGGAGGTACAAACGTTAATAATTAAAGGGTGGTCAGGTAACAAAGTCAAAGCTCAAAAAAGTGAGGGTTGAATTACAGCTCTCCAATCCTTTGTGATGCCATTATTTGACTGCACATTATGCATTTCTTCCACCATTTTCTTTTTGTTTCAATGGTGGGACTATAATAAATTGTGCTTTCCTGGTAGTTGTTCATTCACTGTTACAGAACTGCTTTGTGGTTTGCAAAAGTTGGAGTTAATGAATCATACACATTTTATAAGATGCCATTGTGAAGCAAAAATTGTTCAAATTTATTTTAACCCAATGATGTAGAAATGCTTGGCAATGTCAAAAAAATATAAATTTTGGTCCTTAATACAACAGATGCAAACAGATATGGAATATGTTAAGCCCCAAATTCAAAGCATTATACTTTATACAGTCATGCCATATCAGACTTCGCCAGATCTCTGCTTAACTTTAAAAGTATTGAGAAGTTTAACAACACCAGGTTAAAGTCCAACCTGTTGGACTTTAACCTGGTGTTGTTAAACTTCTTACTGTGTTTACCCCAGTCCAACGCCGGCATCTCCACATCATAACTTTAAAAGACCAGAAAGGGAATTCATCCGTTCATACAAGTATCTCATTTGTACTTAAAGCCATAAAACAACATATAGGCAAAGAAACATACCAAACTGACCTGGGGGAAAAGGACAGCTGGTTTATCAATAGACATGCACACACACACACATGCATGCACACACACACGCACACATGCACGCACACACACTGACTGACAAAACATTTCTTTACCCCACTCCTTCAACCATGAATTCTCTTGACAGAAGCAAAAAAAAAAATCCACAATGTTGGGTCCCCATGACATGAAAATAAATCTAATTGACTTTCGGCTAAACCAAAAAAGATGGCTGCTGCAAGTCACGTAACCAGGGTGCTAATCCTTTGTTGTGGAAAATACCATCAGCAGTTACAAGAACAAAATAATTCTTGTCTCAGCCTGTGGAATTTCACGCCTCATTGTATATAGCCCTTGTAATCACAAATCTAGTTATGCCTGTAGAGCTGCTGACAAAATAACCTGACACTTGGGACTGCCCAGGTCCCTTTCAAAAGGGGACCATTGATGGGGATAATTGGACATCATTTTCATCTTGTTAGGAAACTGAGATAGATAGTAATTTATATTTGTGCAGTTGGTGAGGAATAATGTTTATGTTTCAAGTGTATTTCATGTTTCTGTGTTTATGTGCTGAGAAAGGGTTGAAACTTTAGTTTAACTTCATGTTAAACACTTTAAACTTTACCTGCATTTACAGTGTAAAAGCAATTATTGGAATTTTTAAAAATTAAGATGTTGCTCAGCAACCATTAACCCACACTGAAAAGAAGAAACGCTTGTGGTTCAGTCTAGAACCAGGTAACCTGGAGCAAGAAATTTTCTACAGAAGCTGCCAGTGCAGGCAAGACAATAAAGTAAGGGGCAGAAAGTTAATCCCAAAAACTAAAGATCAGAAAGTTCTGGAAACCAGGGAATTATTAGAATCCCAGGAAGTCTGAAGTCAAAGGGAAAAAGTACAGGGAGTTGAATGCAGCCTGTTCACTGAAGTTAAAGAAAGGAGCAGAGAGAGGCCCCCCAATTAAAGACTAGGACTACAAAGTGCAGACCTGGAGAAGTCAGCTAATGATAAAGCAGACATATAAAGTACTCCTAAGGTTGGTGATACCTTGAAACAGCCTGTAAAGCAGTCATGTTTTGTTGGTGTGATTGAGCTGTGTGGAAGTTCAAATGCAGGTGATGATTCAGGGCAGAGGAATCTTGAAAGGAGAGGCTGAAAACATGGCTGCAGATCCATGAAGGCTTCATGGAGAAAGCCTTGTTTGGGAAAAGATTTCAAAGTGTGTTTTTCGAGAGTAGTGTTTGAAAAACCTTGCGTGGAATCCAGAGTTCCAATGTGACAAGCATCTGGGGGTATTTGATCAGAAATCCATGTAAGTTGTACTGAGTGGCATCTGTCATTTGGGTTCAAAGTGTGGTGTGTCTTGACACATTTCCCCTGTTGGTTTCCATGGGCTGTGTATTTACTGCGAACATTAAAGTAAAAGATTGATCTTGCAACTTGTGTTATCTTTATAAATCCATTTATATCTGTAAAGATATATCTGGGGTGAAGGAATAGTGTATTATAGTTATTCTTTTCTTGTTTAATAAACGTTTTATTCTTTTGTTAAAAGTTAATCGGTAATCCGGTTACTCTGTTCATCCATGTCTCCAAACAAAAAATAAAAGTTAGAGTCTGTTGAGGGGGTTCCATTCTGGACCTGACTGTCCAGGAGTCACATCAGCTGGGAACATAACAATCTTGATAAACTTGCCCTTTTAATAGATAATGCCTTGATAATGGCTTCCCTGATATAAGATCTCTTTCAACAACTAATGACTGGTACATTATCAGTCCTGAAATCAAAGCCAGTTCCAAACACTGTATAAACATCCCTTTTGAAATCATAATGGTGAAAGAAGGTCATGTGACCATTTTATGTTCTCTATGTTCCTTGAGAACAAAGAAATCCTGAGACTGCTGTTTTACTTCTAACTGGAATCAGCAAGTTTGCGGATGACACGAAGATGGCTGGACTTGCGGATAGCGAAGAGCATTGTCGGGCAATACAGCAGGATATAAATAGGCTGGAAAATTGGGCGGAGAGGTGGCAGATGGAGTTTAATCCAGATAAATGCGAAGTGATGCATTTTGGAAGAAATAATGTCGGGAGGAGTTATACAATAAATGGCAGAGTCATCAGGAGTATAGAAACACAGAGGGACCTAGGTGTGCAAGTCCACAAATCCTTGAAGGTGGCAACACAGGTGGAGAAGGTGGTGAAGAAGGCATATGGTATGCTTACCTTTATAGGACGGGGTATAGAGTATAAAAGCTGGAGTCTGATGATGCAGCTGTATAGAACGCTGGTTAGGCCACATTTGGAGTACTGCGTCCAGTTCTGGTCGCCGCACTACCAGAAGGACGTGGAGGCGTTAGAGAGAGTGCAGAGAAGGTTTACCAGGATGTTGCCTGGTATGGAGGGTCTTAGCTATGAGGAGAGATTGGGTATACTGGGGTTGTTCTCCTTGGAAAGACGGAGAATGAGGGGAGATCTAATAGAGGTGTACAAGATTATGAAGGGTATAGATAGGGTGAACAGTGGGAAGCTTTTTCCCAGGTCGGAGGTGACGATCACGAGGGGTCACGGGCTCAAGCTGAGAGGGGCGAAGTATAACTCAGATATCAGACGGACGTTTTTTACACAGAGGGTGGTGGGGGCCTGGAATGCGCTGCCATGTAGGGTGGTGGAGGCAGGCACGCTGACATCGTTTAAGACTTACCTGGATAGTCACATGAGCAGCCTGGGAATGGAGGGATACAAACGATTGATCTAGTTGGACCAAGGAGCGGCACAGGCTTGGAGGGCCGAAGGGCCTGTTTCCTATGCTGTACTGTTCTTTGTTCTTTGGACTCCAGCAATCTTGCTGAGCAAGCATTTGGTTGTCACCTCGCAATTTCATGAAGCTTGCTAGATTTTTCAAGTCTCTGATCAAGACTTGCCAAGTAGCCTAAGGACAGAAAGCCCATCATGCTGCAGCGTCATTCATTTCAAGGTCTTTTGTGTTGTTTCCTCCATCCAGAAACTCATGCAACTGAACTCAGCCATGAAGGAAAGCACCCTCTGGATGTTGACTTCACAAACTCTGGAAATCCTGTGAACTAATATGCATTTTTGTGGTCCTTGTACTGTTACCCCGGGTTCTGAATGTGAAGTAAACTAACCCTTTGAGTTAATCATATTGGAAGATGAATGTGCGTTATTGGTAAATTGGATCACAGAAATTGATGGTTTGGGAAAACATTTCACAGCATAGTTCAAACATAATTCAAAACACCCTCTGCTTACAGACAATTTGTGAGAAGAAACAAGTACAATTTGCCAGTTGCTTCTCCTGCCTGTGACAAGAGAAAAATCATTAGCCAATAGGGAAAAGATGTGCTGAAATATTCCTCTCTGATGTCCTTAGGTTCCCCAAATCAGTGCAGAAGATCAAATAGGCCAAATGTTTTCTACAAGGACACTTAGTTTCAGTCAAGGACCAGTCCAGCTTCCTTGTGAAGGCAGACAGAAAGTCAACACCCATCACACCAGTTGGCAAAGCACTCCAGAGACCCACTACTCTCTGAAATACGAAGAGGAATCTAACATCTAGTAAAATGTTGGAGATTTACCTCACATCTCTGTGTGCTTTCCAGTTAGTTAAACTGGAAAAATCTATTATGAGGAATGTTATTCAGCCTTTGATTATTTTATAGCTGTCTATCAGGCCACCTGTAAGCCTACACTGTTCGAAATTATTTAGATCAAGATCTTGAGTCTATGTGACTAGCCGAGATTCTTTGCACTTGGACTAATTCGTGCAGCTGTCCTCTAGATCTTTTGAAAGCTTCTAAATCGCGCATCAAGTCGGGGTGCCAAAACTTGACACCATGCTCCAAAACTCTTAACCATAAGAATGCTTGATGCCCTCCTAATACGCAGATCACCAATATAGACCTGAGAGCTTATGATATAGATCACCAAAGTATTCTCTTTTTCAGGTGGAAGGTTTGTGAGAGAACTGGATCCACGTGATGAACCATGTGATGAATAATCCCCTGCCGCTCACTTTGAAGATCCGTACGAGAAGAGTAGCTACACGTGAGAGAAGGTGATCACTGCCTGTAGGACTATGTCCCGGTGAGGGGCCCAACACCATCTGGTGAGGAGAAGCAACTAAAAATAAAAACTCCAAAAATATACATTCGGCTTTCTAAAAGTTAACATGACATTATTATAGACATGAATACATTTGGGTATTTCACAGTTTGTAATCTTGCCCCTGTAGAAGGTTATGTTAAAGACATTTCATTTCAAAAGTCAAATATAACCCATTTTTAACAGCATGTCTGCTTTTACAGTGTGAATGTTCTTCATTTTTTTTCTGCTAACTGGTTCATATTTTAAGGATTTTTTTTAATGTTCACATTTCTGCTGAATACTCCCTGCTCGGCTAACCATCTGTTCTACTAGACACATATCTGACACTATTCTACTGAGTTTTGCAAAGACAAACTGTCATTATGAGTCAATACTTATTATGCTTTTCTTAAAGATTTTGCTCACATTAAGTTAAAACCAGAATTATGTCCACTTTGTCACTACCTGTACTTTATAAAATATTCCTGTGGGATTATGAACCACAAGTGCCTCCAATTAATGGGTTTTCACTTGGAGGGATATGTTCAAGGTCATTCCCTCAGCTCATTCACATTTAATTAAGATTTTAGTTTTCACAAGAAATGTTTAACTGAGGTGCCCCCTTACTGAATGTTGTCTTGTCTTACATGCAGTACTCGCTGCGGGGAAAAGAAAAACCTTTGTCCTTGTGCCATTTTTCATTTCATCATTACACCAGAAATGATGACAATGCTGTATGTTCCCTTTCTCGCCAAACTATGTTAATGCAGTTTAATACAGAAGAGCATAGTGCTCTGGTTTGGAATATCAGCTCTCTGCCAACTTGCACTGTTTGTAGCTGTTGCTGCCTCCTTCCCAGACACACACACAGCATGCTGTGTTAAACTGTGCATTCGCTCTCAGTGTACCAAAGCCTTCATGAAATGTTTTACATCCAGGAGCTGAAATGTCGAATGCCCAACACAGAAAAGAAAGTTGTCATGTTTACAGATTTTATTTTGATTATGGCATTACATTTTGAACTTGGAGGCTTTGGATTGAGTGTTGTGTAGATTCCCCAAAATGATACCAGAGCTGAGACAATGATTCTATTCACAAGCATACAGAAGACTGAAGTATGATCTGATTCAGATATTTAAAATGTTAAAATACTTCATCGGGTTGGTATGATGTGGAATCAAGAATGTGAAAACAGTGGGGAGGGGAATTTTCAACCGCGTTCACTGTCAGAGAATTGTAACACAGGTGGAAAACCCGGAGACACTCAGGAAATCCAATTCACTCCAGAGAGATCGCATTTCCTAATTTCCCTGCCCCTCATCAATGACATCATGAGGTTCATGCCAAAAGAGCAGGAACCTCATTTTAAAAGATTTCCAAGAATTTAAACAACCACATAAACACCCTAAATATGCAGACCTTGCTGCTGTGACGTCGCGTTAACGAGATTTACAATAGGTTTGACCAAATGAGAAGCAGTCAAGGGGATCTATTCAGCAGCACAGAGATAGGTACAGCTCCCGAGGGGAGAGGGACATGCCTGGGCAGTGCTCTGGCACTGCCCCTTTGCACTACCCAGAAACAGGTTGGGACTGCCAAGTTGGTACATTGCCATCGCAGGCTCTAGTGGAAGCACCATGCTGGGAGGGGGGGATTCCTTTAAGTGTGGTGGGGGTGGGGGAGGGGGGTGAGATGTGGGAATGGGGTGGAAATGATGGTGATGATTGTCAGGGGGAGGGGGAAGGGGATGCTGGTGATGATTGTTCTGGAGTGCAACAGGAGTTAAGGGAATGCCGATGATGATGATTCATGGGGCTGGTGGGGATGGGTAGTGGGGGTGCCCCCAGTATGTCCATGGAGGTGGAGGGGCTGAGGGGGGAGTATATATTTTGTTCTGATCGGGTTACCTTTTAAAGATGGCACCCTGATCTCTGTGGAGTTGTTCTTACCGGCTGTATCAGGCCCAGCCCCAACAGAGTGACAGCATAAACACTACCCACTCATTTTCCTTTATTTAAGAAGCTCAATGTTCTGGACAGAAAACTAGTCTGGGCAGCTGGAGAGCTTCACGCTGGTTTTCAGTCTGAGTCTGACATTTTGAAAAAAATTTGTAAAGGTTCCGTCAATTGGGTGAAATGTTATGACCTCCTCACAGTGCAGGTGGGGCTGGAAAATGTGGTGAACCATTCAAAAGTCCAACAACTTTAGAGGGAGTGGAAAATCCCACCAGCATAAAATTCCACCCATAATCTTAAAATTAAAGCCAGGCCATTTGCGAAGGGATTTAGAAATGACCTCTTCACATGAATGGCAGCAGAAATCCAGAATTTCTTCCCACAAAAGCCTGACACAATTGGTGCTTTCAAGGCTGAGATGGATAGATTTCTTTAAGTAAGTGAATCAAGGGATGTCGGCCTAAACTGAGTCAATGAAGTTGAGGTACAAATCCGTCATAATCCAACTGAATGGCAAAAACAGACCAAGAGATGGGAAGTTCTATTCCTATTCATGTTCTTCATTTCTATGAGCTAAATATGTTTGCTAGTGATCACGCACAGTAGATTATTTTATTACGCAAATAATAACGGACATTGAGGGGGGAATTTTAGCATTTTGAGTCTAAGTGCCGGATCTGGGCGTCAAATAGATCCGCGCCTGGAATCCTCTTTCCAGCGCGCCCATACGCGTTTTGCCGGCTCCAGCCCGATCTGCGCTGTGTGCGGGGCTTAGCGCTGGCGGACCAATCGGAGCTCTGAACTGCGCATGCGCAGTTCGAAAAAAATCTGACAGCGCGCCCGGGCACGAAAAAAAAAGCAGAAAGCTGCTCTCTGACATTCATCCTCTGGTCGGGGGGGGGGGGGGGGGGGGGGGAGGTGGCAGGGGGGAGGGGGTGTGACCGATCATCCCTGGCGGGTGGGGTGAAAAGGGGGTGTGACCGATCATCCCCTGGGGGGGCGGGTGCGGGGGGGGAGGAGAGGGTGTGTGACATATCATCACCTGGGGGGGTGGGGGGAGAGGGGGTGACGTCCCATCCCCTGGGTGGGGGGGGGGCAGGAGAGGGGGTGTGACATATCATCCCCTGGGCCAGGGGGGGAGGTGGGAGGGGGGGGGGTGGCGGGGGGGAGAGGGGGTGTGACGTCACATCCCCGGGGGGGAGAAGGGGTGTGACGTCTCATCCTCTGGTCGAAGGGGTTCCGCTGCGTGTCTGTGGCCGATCCCTCCTGGCACCATCACTGGTTCACTACCAGCCACAGATTACTCTTCCCTGCAGATGCGAGAGAGCGGGAGAGATGGCTGTGGCTGTTTCATTAAGTCGATTTAAATGCATGCTAATGCATTTCAATCATCGGGCCGCCCGATTCAGGCGCGCGCCGGACCTGCGCCCAAATTGGGTGTCAGTAAAGCCGTGATCTGCTCGGATTCGGCTGCAGATCGCATTAAAGGCCCAATGCCCAACTTTACCGTGATTTTGCGCCCGAAAACGGGCGCAAAGGTTTGGTAAAATCAGGCCCTGAGTTTGAACTAAAATAGAACAAGCTAGAAGCACAGAGCAGGACAGGCAGGGCCTGTGGAGAGAGAAGCAGGGTCAACATTTCAGCTCAATAATCTTTCATCAGAACTCCTGCTTCATCTGAGTCACATCCTGATTGCTTGTTGTGTGAATGATGTCCTTTGCTCAGATACATTCATCCATACAAATAGCAATTCAAAGTTCCAGCTAATCTTCACCATTATAGCCTCTGTCGATCAATTGATCTACCTGTCCACTGACAGAGATCCAAACACATTATCATATCCCCAACTTGCATATCCTCATGCTTACAAGAGTGCGTCCTCATTAAGGACAGCAAGGACACAACCACAAGCTAAACTGTACATATTATCAATGGCCAGGGTCTTTTTCAAGTCTGTTATCATTGAACTACACACGCACACACACATCTTCAAGGATCAGCTGTGAGAAAAATGTATTTTGAAGGCTGTTAGGCTGTTTAGTTGCGCTAGATGGAATTATCAGGGATGATTATGAAATAGATTATAACACTCAGCTTCACAGCACATTCAGTAAATATGACTCTAATACCCTGTTTACACAGCAGACCCTAACAAGCTTCAAATTTTCTGATGCAAAACATTAAATGAGTTCTGTCTTTCCTCAGGGTTTATATTATAATTTGCTGCCAAAGCAGGATGATCATAGAATGATGGGAAAATTCGAGTACAACGTACATGGAGCATGATGTGCAAGATACCAGAAAGTCAGGAGAGATTAGAAAACAAGGCTGATATGTGTCTTGTGGCCACTAAACTAAAGCGAGACTCCGAAAGCTTATGCCACCAAATAAACCTGTTGGACTTTAACCTGGTGTTGTGAGACTTCTTACTGTGCTTACCCCAGTCCAACACCAGCATCTCCACATTATGGCCACTAAACTCTCCAGTGACAGGTTAACTCAGTTAGATATCTGAAGCCTTAATCCTTCTTCTGCAACCCTTGCCTATCCCACCTCAATTTTAAAAATAAATTAAACACAATGAAGCTCGTCATCCTGGTTTATTTAACCACTAGACTGTGACATGCAATTGTGTTTTTATAACATTTGTTGTTGTATCTTTCCATTATCATAAAAAATCTTCTCATTTTGCTGAAAAGAAAGACATGTTACCGAAACTCTGTTTTGCACTCATCAGGACAAATGCAAGAATGCCAAATTTCAAACAATCACAACTTATACCACAGGAGGAAAGGGTGCTGATTGGTTAGCAAGTCAACTCTGATTGGCTCAAGCATTCCCATGAAGTAAGCAAAGGGGAAAATCCACTATGCCGTGGCTGTGTGAACGTGTTTTCCACTAACAGGATGCTGCTATCAGTTCAAAAAGCATTCTGTCTACCCTACCATACAACAAAGCAATGTTGGGTATGAATTTCAGTGCCAGCATGATGTTAGGCCGTTCATCCTGATGGTTAGCTGATCATATCAAAGAGCATATTCCCATTGTTGTTCATAATAGGCAGAGTACAGATTGTATTCAACCAGCCCGTGCTTGCAAACCCCAAAACAAACATCTATGCTGAGATCTGATTCCACAATTTGATAATCATAGAAACCCTTCAGCGCAGAAGTAGGTCATTCAGCCCATCGAGTCTGCACTGACTCTCCGATGGAGCATCCAACCCAGACCCTACCCCAGTAACGCCATGTATTTACCATGGCTAATCCACCCTAACCTACACATCTTTGGATACTAAGAGGCAATTTAGCCTGGCCAATCAACCTAACCTGCACATTTTGGACTGTGAGAGGAAACCGGAACACCCAGAGGAAATCGACACATACATGGGGACAACGTGCAAACTCCACACAGACAGTCACCCAAGGCTAGAATTGGAACTGCGTCCCTGGCATTGTGAAGTAGCAGTGCTAACCACTGTGCCACCATGCTGTGTTGTACTTGCTGAACAATCCTGTGTGTGCTAAAAGCTACACTAACAATCAACAACTGGTTCTTTGCAAACAAAAGGAAAATGTTCAAGCCTTGCACTTTTTTGGAATTATCCAAGAGCTTGGGGAAGCTATAGTTCCCTCCATGCATTCTCCATGGCAATTCCTCAGCCAAAGTCAACTTGCCAACCAATCAGCACCATTTGTTTTGTTCATGGGATGTGGGCATTGCTATCTAGGCCAGCATTTATTGCCCATTCCTAATTGTCCTTGATGAGGCAGGGTTCAGCCTCCTTCTTGAACTGTTTCAGTCCATGTGGTGTAGGTTAGGGAGGGAGTTCCAGGACTTTGACCCGGCGACATTGAGGGAACAGCAATAAGGTTTCAAGTCAGAATGATGTGTGGCTGGGAGGGGAACTTGCAGATAATGGTGTTCCCATGTGTCTGCTTCACTTGCCAGTCTAGGTGGTAGAGGTAGCAGGTTTGGAAGGTGCTGTTGAAGGAGGCTTGGTGAGTTGCTGCAGGTCATCTTGTAGATGGTGCACACTGACGCCGCGGTGTGTTAATGGTGGAGGGACTGAATGTTTAAGGTGGAGGATGAGATGCCAATCCAGCTGGCTGCTTTCTCCTGGATGGTGTTGAGCTTCTTAAGTGTTGTTGGCGCTGCACACATCCAGGCAAGTGGACAGTATCCAACACAGTCCTGACTTTTGTCTTGATGATGATCGACAGACATTTGTGAGTCTCCACAGAATTCCCGGACTCTGACCTGCTCTTGTAGCCACAGTATTTATATGGCTAGTCCAGTTCCGTTTCTGCTCAATGTTAAGCCCCAGGGTGTTGCCAGTGGGAGATTTAATGAAGATAATGTCATTGAAAGTCAGGAGGAGGTGATTAAAGACTCTCTTGTTGAGATGGCCATTGCTTGGCATGTGTGTGGTGCTTGCTACTTTTCAGTTCAAGCCTGAATATTGTCCAGACCTTGTTGCATATGGACACAGGCTGCTTCAGTGAATGGTGTTGGACACTCCACAATCATAAGAACATAAGAACTAGGAGCAGGAGTAGGCCTTCTGATCCCTCGAGCCTGCTTCGCCATTCAATAAGATCATGGCTGATCTTTTCATGGACTCAGCTCCACTTACCCGCCCGCTCACCATAACCCTTAATTCCTTTAAGGCTAGGATAGATACAAAAATGTATCTATCCTGGCCTTAAAAATATTCAATGAGGTACCTCAACTGCTTCACCGGGCAGGGAATCCCACAGATTCACAACCCTTTGTGTGAAGAAGTTCCTCCTCAACTATATCTGTTCCCCCTTATTTTGAGGCTATGCCCTCTAGTTCTAGTTTCACCTGCCAGTGGAAACATCTTCCTTGCTTCTATCTTATCTATTCCCTTCATAATCTTATGTTTCTATAAGATTTCCCCTCATTCTTCTGAATTCCAATGAGAATTCCAATGAGTATAGCCCCAGTCAACTCACCTCATAAGCCAACACTCTCAACTCTGGAATCAACCTAGTGAACCTCCTCTGCATCCCCTCCAGTGCCAGTATATCCTTTCTCAAGTAAGGAGACCAAAACTGTACACAGTACTCCAGGTGTGGCCTCACCAGCACCTTATACAGCTGCAACATAACCTCACTGTTTTAAAACTCCATCCCTCTCGCAATAAAGGAAAACATTCCTTTTGCCTTCTTAATTACCTGCTGCACCTGCAAACCAACTCCTTGAGATTCCTGCACAAGGACACCCAGGTCCCTCTGCACAGCAGCATGCTGCAATTTTTCACCATTTAAATAATAGTCCATTTTGCTCTCATTCCTACCAAAACGGATGACCTCACATTTACCAACATTGTACTCCATCTACCAGACCCTCGCCCACTCACTCAGACTATCTACATCCCTTTGCAGACTTTCAGTGTCCTCTGCACACTTTGCTCTGCCACTCATCTTAGTGTCATCTGCGAGTTTTGACACACTACACTTGGTCCCCAACTCCAAATCATCTATGTAAACCATAAACAATTGCAGTCCCAACACTGATCCCTGAGGCACACCACTAGTCACTGATCACCAACCAGAAAAACACACATTTACCCCCACTCTTTGCTTTCTGTTAGAAACATCCATGAACATCCCCACTTCTGAACTTATCACTAATGGGGCATCTGTGGATTGTTGAGCCTAGGACTCTATCCCGAGGAATGCCTGCAACGAAGTCCCAGCACTGAGATGATTGACCTCCAATGACCACAGCTGGCTTCCTTTGTGCTTGGTATGACTCCAACCAGTGGAGAACTTTCCACCGATTCCCATTGACTCCAGTGTCGGTAGTGCTCCTGGATACCATAATTGGTCAAATGCTGCCTTAAGTAAAGGGCAGTCATTCTCACCACACCTACAGTATTAATTGTTGTGATCATTTGAAATTTGGCATTCTTGCTTGTTCTGGTAAGTGCAAATTGAAAGATATCGACATGTCTCTCTTTTCAATTCTTCAGCTCTTTTCATTGCTCCATGTTCTTCTTGAAGAAAAAAATATATTAAAGTATTCTGTGTGATTTACTACATATCCATATACACATACAAAATAGCTAATTGCACAAATATATACATATACATACATAGGAACAGGATCTGTACCTTGACTGCACTTGTCTTTGATTCATATTCCTTGACATTCTTAACTAATAAAAAATCCGTCGATCGCAATCTTGACAATTTAAATTGACCTCATATCGACAACCGAGTGTGGAAAAGCATTTCATTTTTTCACTTCCCCATTTGTGAAAAAGTGCTTTGCTGATTTACTTTCTGAATGAATTTCTGGTTTCTGCTCCTTATCCTCTTGAGTTCTGGGTCAATGAGTAGGAGGAACTCACACAGAAAGGGTGAAACTATGTAGCATTGCTGCATCAAGCAAACCTTCCAGCAACTTATCACTGCCATAAGCAGCCTCAGTACCTTCAAGAGATGACAACACTGTGACACCAGTGATTGACAAGGACTATAGATACTGAAAATCCATTTGAATGTACTTGGAGCTGTGCTCGGTTTTTAAAAGCAGCAGTTATTTTAAACAGGTTACAGCTTTTAAAACAGACTAAGTGATTACCATACTGCATGAGCCACACAAAATGACATACTTTTATGCAGATTGGTTCCCTTAGCTCTGAAGTAAGATTGGAGCTAAATACATGTATAATAACTATGAAGAATTATTCCACTATTTTAGGCAGGTGACAACTTGGGGAGCAATTTCAACTCGGGACGAATGTGTAAAATGAGTGATGCTAAATTGGTCAAACATTGTACAAATCGCCCAATTTTCCTTACCATTAACTGAAAGGAAAAGACAGTCACACAAGGTCTGGAATGGGCACCCAATTCAATATTGGTGATTCTGAAGCATCATGCAGAATTCATACCAGAATGGTACTTTGAAGCCGTCTGGTTTGGTGAGGAAAGGCATAAGGCCCAGTCAGTAACTGGCAGAGAACCTAACTCACCGGTTCCCAATTTTGTGATGCCCACAAACTTTTGACAATTGATTCTGTCCACGAGAACATGACTGGAAAACTACTGTACCGTAACACTGAGTTGTATGGAACAGGAAGGAACCGCTTTTTAAATCTGTCCATTAAAATGTACACAGAAAATTGCAACCACCAGGAAATTCCTAATACATGTTCAAATCAGGCCCAATGCTCATCTGGAGATTGTATTCAGAAATTCATACTTGTAATGAGTAACTAAATCTCACATTTACTTTTTTCCATCTGGTTTGGCCTCTCAATTCTGCAGAGCAAATATCAAAAATTGAAAATGTACCATGAAGCAATTTCGAGGGCAGGGGCATTTTATAACCACTGCTTTTTATTCCAAACTTAAAAGGGCAATGTACAAACTGGGATACGGTGTAGATTTAGAATCTTATTATCCAAATGTCTAAGAGTAACCAGATAAATAGTTTTTAATTGATAAACACATCTTTGATTTAGCCCTCTGGATACTTCCAGTCCCTTTGATTACAGATATTCTTACAATCTTCATGGAGCTGGTGAGGGGCTGGATCTGGGGCCTAACCCCTTGCACATATCTGAGCAATAAATGCACATCTCACCTCGTAAACCAGCCAGCTGAAAAGCAGGAGTTCTGGAGCTGTTGCTGATAAAACGATGCCTCACCCATAAATTAGGGCCAGATAGCATTTCCTCAGGAGAAACCTGTAGTTGATCTGCCTGTGCAAATATGCACTAGATTAGGGAACGGATGTTAAAAGGTGTACAGCTGTTTTGATTTTATTTAGTAATATTAAACGGGTTTCGCCACCTGTGGTGAAGCTGGGCTTTTATCATGTGCTGTTAAGTGACTTACTAGTCGTGAAATGTCATTAATCTCTCTTATTATATTTACTAAACAGATAATTGGCTAGACGAGTCATAGGCTGGAACTCTACCACCTTGCCCGCCACAGAATTGGAGCGGGCGAGGGTCCGACAATGGAAATTTCCGTTGACCTTGGGTGGGAATTTCCAATCTTGCCTTAGTGAGGCCATAAAATCCCACCCTTAGGGCCATATGCGACAATTTTATCGTTCTGCCCCGCAATCGACGGACCATGGAAAGGCCTATTGACCTCGGGTGGGATTTTACAGTTTTGGGACGAACGAGGCCATAAAATCCTGCCCGTAGAGTCATACAATGCACCAAAGGCCCATCGAATAGCATCAACAATAACTCCACTAAAGGCACGCTAATCCCATTTTCCTGCTCTTGTCCCATATCCTTGAATGTTATAATATTTCAAGTGCTCATCCAAATACTTCTTAAAGATTGTAAGTTTTCTGGCCTCCACTACCTTCCCAGGCAGTGCATTCCAGATTCCCACCACCCTCTGAATGAAAACATTTTTTCTCAAATCCCCTCTGAATCACCTGCCCCTTACCCTAAAAAATCCCTCATGATTGACCCCTCAACCAAGGGGAACAGCTACTCCCCAGTCACTCTGTCCATACCTCCCATAGTCCTATACACCTCAATCATGTCCCCCTCAGCCTTCTCTGCTCCAAAGAAAGTAATCCAAGCCTATCCAGTCTCTCCTAATAGCTCAAATGCCCCTCCCAGGCAACATCATGGTGAATCTCCTCTGTATCCCTTCTAGTGCTATCACATCCTTCCTATGGTGAGGTGACCAGAACTGCACACAGTTCACCACCTATGTTCTCCTTATCCTGAGTGAAGGATTGATTTCACACATCATAACCAAACATGATCCTGCCTTTGTCCAAAGGCTAAGCATGCATATCTTTCAGCAGAAAGGCCTAGAGGAGTAGTAAGATATTTTTTTGATCTCTCCCTAGCCATCAGACAGTGATATGTTGCTTGCATGTCACTATTAATACCCAAGAGGATGTCAGCAGGTAGTAACTGAACCTGTACACCAGTCTGCAAATTGCTTGCTTTTTGTTTCTTCATTTTCATTTCACTTTTACTTTCCAATTCAATCAAGAGCTTTTCTTTGGTCGTGATTCCCTCGAGTACCAGATCGAAAAAATAATACTACTGAAAAATAACAGTGGGGCAGCACGGTGGCACATTGGTTAGCACCGCTGCCTTGCAGTACCAGGGACCCGAGTTCAATTCCTGGCTTGGGTCAACATCTGTGTGGAGTTTGCACATTCTCCCCGTGTCTGTGTGGGTTTCCTTCGGGTGCTCTGGTTTCCTCCCTCAGTCTAAAGATGTGTGGGTTAGGTGGATTCGCCATGCTAAATTGCCCCTTAGTGTCAGGCAACTAGCTAGGGTAAATGGATGGGGTTGTGGGGATAGGGCCTGGGTGGGATTGTGGTTGGTGCAGACTCAATGGGCTGAATGGCATCCTTCTGCACTGTAGGATTCTATGATTCTATGATAGTTGAATCACAACCAATTAGGCAAGGGGACGCAAGTTTAAGCTCGTAAAGGTAAATTTCACATTGATGTTCGGACATTCTTCTTCTTTCAAGGGGCCCTATTTTACCATTTTAATTCTAACTGCTGAGCGGACTTGAAACTGGGAGTGTTTCCGATCCGACTTTTAACCCCATTCTCAGGTGCCCCCATACGCACTCTGCCTGAAAAAAATAGCAGTGATTCTGAATCGCGCTGCAGAAGCCTGTGAGCGGGGCTTATCGCGCCCAAAAGACACAGCTCCGATCGGCACCTCCAACTGCACATGTGCAGAAGAAAAAGATAGAGAAGCGCTCCCTTACCACATCGCTCCCGGGTCAGATAATGCCTCCCCCTTGGTCCCCAAGGACAATGCCCCACCCCCACAACATAACTGACCCCCTATCCCCCCACCCCCCCCCCGCCACCCAGACCAATTGCAGGTCCCTCCCCCCTTCCCCCCACAGATCACATGCAGAGTGGCAGCGGATGCCCCTGTCCCCCAACCACCCCACCCCCGATCTGAGTCAGACAGCTGTTGTGGCAAGTTTACCACCGGAGTCAGACTTGGAGGTTCAATAATACAGTTTTATTTCGGACACAAAGCTTTGGGGAGAAAGCATTGGTACTCCGCAGTACTTGGCAGCTACCTTCTCAACTACACAATGGCAGTTGATCATTTTTATACCTTTTAGACAATAGGTAGTCCGGACATTAGCCATTTAACACATCATTATAGGTTGAGTAGGCAGATTACGGACATCGCTAGTTAACACATCGTTACAAACAGACATGGGCCGTTAACCTAGCATTGTTCATAGAATGGATACATTTCCTCTATCAATGACTGGTTTCGATCTATACATTCAGTGATTGGTTTTGTTGCATTTATGTATTTATGTTCCCATCTATGGCTGATCTTATTATCAGTCTTATTGTTCTGGGTCTGCCCTTATCTTAAAGTGCCTCAAACTCTGACTAGCTTCCTGCAGCATTTTGGTTCCTGCATGTTTTAACTTTAAGTAACTTGTCTGTGCTAAAAGCCAGTGCCTGTTAATATCCCTTCCCAGGTAACCATTTTGTGTGTCAGGTAACCATTTCTTTAGTTTCCCCACAACATTCCTCCTTTTTGGTCAGGATTATGATTTTAATAATCCCCAGACTAACAGTCGCATCTTCACATGGAGAGGTCGATCTTCTTCTTTCCTTCTTTGCTTCTTCTGGCATCTTCAGGGGCTTCCATCATGTATTCTTCCTTGATGGTTACACTGGCTCCTGGCACAATTCATGTCACCATTACTTTTCAACAGACATTAAGGCATCCAACAATTAGGCAACAGACAATTACAATTGAAATGAGTATGATCAGTCCATGCAATAAATAGGATCCCCAGGATCCACCCACTAGCCATTCCAGCCAGCTACTTCCTTTCTTGAGTCCCTGTCTGAAGTTATCAAGTTGTTCTCTGATGTTATTGATGACTTGGGTAATGTTATAGGATTCCTCTGTGACATGGGTTATGCATTTGTTTCCTATAATTGTACACACTCCCCCCTGTTGTGCTAACTGGTAGTCCACTGCATATCGTGTCTGCTGTGCATATACTCTCAGTTCAGCCATTTCTTGGTTGACAGCCTCCAGAGCTTTTGAAGTGCTGTTTCCCAGGACTGTTAGTCCACAAACAATATAATTCCTATTTTTTGCACTAATTACTCCTGCTGCGCCCCCCCCCCACTCCTCCCCCCCCCCCCCCCCCCCCCCCCCCCCCCCCCGCCGCCAGAGATAGGGCTCCAAGGAACCCGTATCCCAGTGATGATCCCATTGTGCCCGGGGTTTCCCAATCAGCACAGAATTCTTTGCTGATAGCCCGGGTTACTATCTTTCTCCGGATATGCCCCTTCTGAGGGTATGGAACAGTGAGCGGTCCTATTGTTCCTACTGCAAAAAGGTTCGGGAGGGTTGGTGTTTCTATCGTGTAAGTACTATTGAAGAGGAACACATATCCCTTCTTAGCCCGGTAGCATTTAGTGTCCCGATTATTAGTTTGTTTATATTGCCAATTGCTCGGTTTACTTGACTCCCCGTTTGATCCCACCACCTGGTAAGTATCAAACAGGTACGTCCATTCGGCTGAGCTAACATGAGTCCCATTACACTGTCCACGAATGAGCTGTCTCCCCGCGGTTACATTCAGGCATTTCTGTTCATCACAGGTGCAAGTAAACTGACCCTTATTAACCCAACAATGCTGACGGACACACTGCGTCTGTACGCAGGAATCATTCTTGGGGACCAAGACATATGCACATCCCTATGCCTGCCCCGTAAAACAAAGCGGATAGCTTGCAGTATCCGAGCAAGCTCTTCCTCCCACCTGTTGGAGCCCCCTGCACACAGGATCTGTGGGATTTACAAGTTCCACACATCTCCTCTCTATACCTCTTTTATATTTGCCAATTTGTCCCTTACAGGGTGCGTCTGATATATCTACTGTATATAAGTCATAAGGGATCCACCCAGGGGTGGCTACAAGTAGGGCTTCTACTGATTGTGCTAACGGGCAACATACAGTTCGATTCCCGTGTAAGTGTATATGAGCCTTGTAAAATAGGTTATCCTCCAGCCTAGTCAAATTTACAGTCGCGACAACGCAAATACAGTTACATACGCGATTTCATACATATCCGCAATGAGCAAGTATCAATCCTAATACTTTAAGTTATAAATTTTCAAAAGTTATACTGTCAACCCAAGCGCGCCAGTTGCTCTTGCTTGCAGTCTTTGCCTGTGTTGAGGAAAGCAATCAGGTCACTTCAAGTTATTCATTCATTTCTTTGTGTAATTTCAGCTGGGTCCAATGTTTCCATGTACCTTTCCCTCTTATGTCTATACAGGCACAGGTGTCTCCACTAATTATAACTTTATATGGCCCATTCCATTTTGGTGCAAACCCTGGTTTTTCGGGTAATGATTTTACTGGGACGCGACTTCCCATTGTTGGGACGTCAGGGAGCATTTCAAACTCTGTGCATCTCTTTTTTCCTGATTACCTTTTACCATTTTGCGCATCCCTTTTAGTTGGGCGCTTAGTTCCAAAACATAACTTTTGATTTTATCTTATAGTGGACCTACATCGGTCCCAACTGCTATGATGCTTTCTGGTAATTGCATCGCCGGTCCTGTCATCAGTTCATAAGGGGTTAATCCGGTTGTCCGGTTTGTGGTAGCTCTGAGCCTCATTAATATAGTGGGCAATACTTCTGTCCACATTTTTCCCGATGTTTGTATAGCTTTTAGCCAGTGCACTCTTCAGTGTTCTGTTCATGCGTTCCACCATTCCAGAACTCTGTGGGTGGCAAGGGATGTGGAATTTCTGTTTTATCCCCATCAATTGGCACACTTTTTACCACCTTTCCAGTGAAGTGCGTCCCTTGGTCCGAATCGATTTGTAGGGGTACTCCCCATCTAGGGATTACCTCTTCTGCCAATATCCTAGCCACCGTGGTAGCAGTACAATTTGTAGTAGGGAACGCTTCTACCCACCTGGTGAACTGGTCTATAATAACCAGGCAATAAGTTTTGCCATGGGATTGTGGTAGTGGCCCTGTTAAATCTGTTTGCAGATGTTCCCAGCGTCCCTTTCGTCGCGGCTGGTGTCCCATCTTAATTTTTATGGGTCGACCAGGGTTGTATTGCACGCATGTCACGCATCGGTGACAGTGTCGGGCTATATCTCTTCCCATTCCTTTCCACCACCATTCCTTTCCTATACTAGTTATCATGGCCTATCTACCCGCATGTGAGAGTCCATGGTGTAGTTCCAAAAGGGCGTTTTGTATGCACTCTGGTGCTATTACCTTAGCTTCCCGTCTCCAAACATTATCAGTCCCTTTGACCGCTCCCATTGTTTCCCACTTCTCCTTTTCCCCTTTCGAGGTATCCTCATGTAAGTCTCAAATATCTATTTCGTCTGTTCTGTTGCTGCTATTGGCGGCTCGCCAACTGTCTCCTGTCCTGAGGCTAACTGTGCTGCTCTATTTGCGGCTTGGCTCCCTTTGAAATTTAACCAGTCCGGGTTATCTCTTCCTGGTTCTTTCTGGTGCACTTTAATTTTGATTACTGCGGCTTCTCAAGGTTTCTCGCTAGCTTTCAACAATGCCTCAATTTTTTGTTGGTGTTTAATAGGAGTTCCATCTGTGGTTATGAACCCTCTTCTACCCCATGCTGTCATATAATCATGTATGACTCCGAACCCGTATCGACTATCTGTATATATGTTTACCGTTTTGCCTTCAGATAACTCTAGTGCCTGTGTGAGTGCCACTAGTTCTGCCACTTGCGCGGATAGACCTCCGTCAATCCTTTCTGACCTTACTGTCTCTAATTTGTCATTTACTACTGCCCACCCTGTCCGGGGTGATCCTTCCACATATTTGTGTGAACCATCTACAAAAAGGGTCTCCTCAGCTGTTGTTAAAGGTACATCCTTTATCCTACCCTCTCCTACGTCCATATCTATATCCCCACAATTGTGTGGCTCTCCTGTGTCTAAGATCCCTTCTGCTGGGTTATTCCCTGTGTCCCTTATTATTATTACGGATTTGCTTGGAGGGAGGAGGACAGCTTCCCACTTGGCCCTTCTCATGTTTGAGACTGACCTTAGTTTTCCCGTGTTCAACATTTCCACCAAGGTGTGTTTGGTGTGAAGGATTATATTCCCTGTCATGATTACTGGCTCGCTAACCTTTACGGCCCAGACGGCGCAATCCAAGGCGGCTATGCACCTTGGCAGTCCGGTGACTACCGGCCCTTCTGCGGTTGAATAATACCCTATGGGTCTCCTTCTGTCGCCATGATCCTGTGTTATCACTGTGGAATAGAACCCTCCCTCATTACTACAATGGATATGGAAGTCCTTATTAGAATCGGGTAATCCTAGTCCAGGGGCTGATATCAGTTCTGTTTTTAGTTTGTTGTCAGCCTCTTCCTGCTCGGGTCCCCATTCTACGGGATCTAAAGCTGGTTTTCCCCCTTTGACTAGTCTTTGTATGGGTTCTGCCAATTTTGCGAATCCCGGGATAAAACTTCGGCTATAGTTAAACACCTTTCTGACCCCTCTTACGCTGACGGGTCGCGGCATTTGTTGTACCACCTTCTTTCGGTCTGTTGGTATTTCTTTAAGCCCTTGGGATATAAGGTGTCCAAGGTACAGGACCTGTGTTTTCCCGATTTGTGCCTTTTTGGGGCTCACCTTTAACCCTGCGGTTTTTAGTTCGTTTAGTACTAGATATAGTGCTTCTTGATGTCCTGACATAGACTCCAAAGCTATTAAGATATCATCTACATATTGTAGGATCGTGCTACCCTCTGGCAGTTCTACCCTGTTCAGGATGTCACTCATTACTCGATGGAAGATAGCGGGGCTGTTGTAGAATCCCTGTGGTAGGTGACTCCAAGTGTACTGTTTGTCTCCCACTGTAAAGGTGAATTTGTCTTGGGATTCAGGATCCAAGGGTGGGGACCAGAATCCGTTGGCTATATCCAATACTGTGAATATTTTGTGCTCCTGTGACAGTCCATTCAGGATTGTCGAGGGGCTTGCTACAATGGGGTGCAACTTGGACGTGACTTTATTGAGTCCGGTGTAATCTATCGTGAGCCTATATCTTCCGTCAGGTTTCCTCACTGGCCAGGTTGGGGAGTTAGTGGTGCTTGTGGTTTCTCTCAGAATCCCCCTTTCCACTAACTCTTTAACTATCTCCACTACAGCTTTCTCTGCCTCTGGTTTTATTGGGTATGGTCGGTGGGGCTTATGCTCCGGTCCAGGTACCTTTATTGGGTCCGTTTTAGTTAAACCGGTATCTAACTTTGTTTTAGCCCATACTCCGGGGACGGAAGCGCAGATGGCTCCGAACCCTCCTGTCTCTAATTCCCAATTTCTGGTGGTGACTGTGGCCACCTTAATAGTTTCGAGGTGACTTGTGAGTTTCCCTATTCTAGTTTTCCGACCGTCCTGTCTTGGCCAGATTAATTCTCCCTTTCCACAGTTTATCAAAATCTCATATTCTTTCATTAAATAATTTCCCATTATTGTACCCTCACTATTTTTACACACATAAAACCTCATTGGTATATACAAATTGTTTATTTCTACAAACGTGGTCTCGCTCAGGTAGGCGGGTGTTTTGTTCCCTCCTATCCCGGTTAGGTAAATCATTTTATTTGTAGTGGGTAAGGGTAGGTCGGTGACAGATATGGATGCTCCTGTGTCCACCAGCATCTCACATTGCCTGCCCCCTACTAGTGCAGACACATAAATCCTTCCCTCCTTCTTACCCTTATGAATGGGGGCTGCAGACCGTCAATCTTGCTGACCTCCGAGGTTCCGTGGTTCCTCCGGTTCTGCTGTGGCCATGGATCAGGTCGGGGGTCTCCCATGTTTATCCCAACGCACTGCTTCTGTGTGTCCATGTTTATTACAGTGGCTGCAATGTTTCCCTCTGCTCCCAAATCTGTTTCCTTTCCTTGGGGCCCCACAATCCCTCGCAAAGTGCCCTTGTCGGCCACAATTGTGGCAAGTCAGTTTGGACTTAGTACCGTTCCCGTTACTGTAAGCGGCTATTCTTTCTAGCCTTGCTCTTGTCTGGGATTTCTCCTCTCCGCCTCCCATTACGCCACTAGCCCACTCTACCAATTCATCATAATCTTGGGACATAATCACTCCCATTTTTAGGATGGTTTGGTGAGCACTAGAGAGTCCATCCTTAAAAGCCTGGATGAACGCTCGATCCCCACAATCTGGGTTTCCTTGCACTGAGCACTCCTGATATACTTGGAACAACCGTTCCCCGTACTCAGAAGCTCCTTCCCCTTTTTAGCTGCTTTGTTGTGGTAATTCTGCTCCAGTTAGTAGGAGCATTCCCTAGAACTCTCTGAATTTCTGCCTTAAACTGGGTGAAGGTGCCTGTTGGGCATCTATTTCTGCTGTTAGGGCGACTACATGTGTCCACCGTCCCCCACTATAATCTTGTGCTGGAGGAGCGGCGGGTCCACCTGCTACCTGCCTCCACTTATCCCCTGGACAGGAATGCCCTGACCAGTTGGTGTACGTCTCTCAGGTGTAATTGGTGTCCTACCCAAATTGTATCTAATTCTTCCCAGAATTTAGTGTTCGCGCTTCTCGGTTGTAATTTATCCAGGGAAGCCATTATCTGCTGTCCCTCACCTGGGGTGAATGGTTTATGATTCGCTTTTGGCTGTGCATCTGTTCCCCCTCGGGTTACTGGCGCTAAGGATTCATGAGGGGAAAGTCGTGCTTGACGAACTTGTTGGATTTTTATGAAAATGTGACTAGTGCGCTTGATGGAGGGGAACCGGTGGATGCGGTGTTTTTGGATTTCCAAAAGGCGTTTGATAAGGTGCCTCACAAAAGGTTGCTGAAGAAGATTGGGTCACACGGAGTTGGGGGTAGGGTGTTAGCGTGGATTGGGGATTGGCTATCCGACAGGAAGCAGAGAGTCGGAATAAATGGGTGCTTTTCTGTTTGGCAGATGGTAACTAGTGGCATGCCGCAGGGATCGGTACTGGGGCCTCAACTATTTACCATTTATATAGACGATCTGGAGGAGGGGACTGAGTGTAGGGTAACAAAGTTTGCAGACAACACAAAGATAAGTGGAAAAGTGAATCGTGTGGAGGGCGTAGAAGGTCTGCAGAGAAATTTGGACAGGCTGAGTGAGTGGGCGAGGATCTGGCAAATGGAGTATAACATTGACAAATGCGAGGTTATTCACTTTGGAGGAAATAATAGCAAATTGGATTATTATCTAAATGAAAAAAAATTACAACATGCTACTGTGCAAAGGGACCTGGGGGTCCTTGTGCATGAGACGCAAAAACCCAGTCTGCAGGTGCAACAGGTGATCAAGAAGGCAAATGGGATATTGGCCTATATCGCAAGGGGGATAGAATATAAAAGCAGAGATGTCTTGCTGCATCTGTACAGGGCATTGGTGAGGCCGCAGCTGGAATACTGTGTGCAGTATTGGTCCCCTTATTTGCAGAAGGATATATTGGCCTTGGAGGGAGTGCAGAGAAGGTTCACCAGGTTGGTACCAGAGATGAGGGGTGTTGATTATGAGGAGAGACTGAGCAGATTGGGTTTGTACTCGTTGGAATTTAGAAGGCTGAGGGGGAATCTTATAGAGACCTATAAGATAATGAAGAGGCTGGATAGGATAGAGGTGGAGAGATTCTTTCCACTTAGAAAGGAAGCTAGAACTAGAGGGCACAGCCTCAAAATAAAGGGGGGCCAGTTTAGGACAGAATTGAGGAGGAACTTCTTCTCTCAGAGGGTGGTGAATCTCTGGAATCCTCTGCCCACTGAAGTGGTGGAGGCTACCTCGTTGAATATGTTTAAATCACGGATAGATGGATTCCTGATCGGTAAGGGAATTAGGGGTTATAGGGATCAGGCGGGTAAGTGGAACTGATCCACTTCAGATCAGCCATGATCTTATTGAATGGCGGGGCAGGCTCGAGGGGCTAGATGGCCTACTCCTGCTCCTATTTCTTATGTTCTTATGTTCTTAAGTTGTGTTCTAGCGCTTTCCACTCCTCTGGAGGAGCGGTTGGTCCCTGTCGTGTGGACTCATAAGGAGGTAGAAGAACAGTTTCCCTTCTCCATTGATTCTCTTCGAACACTTGGTTTCGTTTCTCCAGTTCCCTTACTCTGGATTCTAACTCTCTAATCTTTTCTTTATCTTCACTCCACTTTTTAGTAGAGGCAACTACTTGCTCAATTAGTCCAGCTAACTGATGTACTAATAATACCCCTATCTTCTTTGTCCACTGTAAGAAGTCTCACAACACCAGATTAAAGTCCAACGGGTTTATTTGGTAGCACAAGCTTTCGGAGTGTCACTCCTTCTTCAGATGAGTGAGGAGTTGTGTTCTCAAACAGGGCATATATAGACACAAATTCAATTTACAAGATAATGGTTGGAATGCAAGTCTTTACAGGTAATCAAGTCTTAAAGGTACAGACAATGTGAGTGGAGAGAGGGTTAAGCACAGGTTAAAGAGGTGTGTATTGTCTCCAGCCAGGGCAATTAGTGAGATTTTGCAAGCCCAGGCAAGTCGTGGGGGTTACAGATAGTGTGACATGAACCCAAGATCCCGGTTGAGGCCGTCCTCATGTGTGCGGAATTTGGCTATCAGTTTCTGCTCAGCAATTCTGCGTTGTCGAGTGTCGTGAAGGCCGCCTTGGAGAACGCTTACCCAAAGATCAGAGGCTGAATGCCCTTGACTGCTGAAGTGTTCTCCAAAAGGAAGAGAACACTCCTGCCTGGTGATTGTCGAGTGGTGTCCATTCATTCGTTGTCGTAGCGTCTGCATGGTCTCCAAAATGCACCATGCCTCGGGACATCCTTTCTTGCAGCATATCAGGTAGACAACGTTGGCCGAGTCGCAAGAGTATGTACCGTGTACCTGGTGGATGGTGTTCTCATGTGAGATTATGGCATCTGTGTCGATGATCCGGCACGTCTTGCAGAGGTTGCTGTGGCAGGGTTGTGTGGTGTCGTGGTCACTGTTCTCCTGAAGGCTGGGTAGTTTGCTGCGGACAATGGTCTGTTTGAGGTTGTGTAGTTGTTTGAAGGCAAGAAGTGGGGTGTGGAGATGGCCTTGGCGAGATGTTCGTCTTCATCGATGACGTGTTGAAGGCATTTCCCAAGGCATGGTACATTGGGGAGACCATGCAGACGCTACGACAACGGATGAATGAACACCACTCGACAATCACCAGGCAGGAGTGTTCTCTTCCTGTTGGGGAGCACTTCAGCAGTCACGGGCATTCAGCCTCTGATCTTCGGGTAAGTGTTCTCCAAGGTGGCCTTCACGGCACACGACAACGCAGAGTCGCTGAGCAGAAACTGATAGCCAAGTTCCGCACTCATGAGGGCGGCCTCAACTGGGATCTTGGGTTCATGTCACACTATCTGTAACCCCCACAACTTGCCTGGGCTTGCAAAATCTCACTAATTGTCCTGGCTGGAGACAATACCCTTATCCTCCCATCTCCCGCCAACCAGACCAATCGCCTGCCCTTCTCCCCTTCCCTCCACTCATCTCAGGCAGAGTGACAGCAGACCCCCCCTTCCCCTCCACTGATTTCAGGCAGAGTGGCAGCCGACCCACCTCCCCCCCATCCCCATCCCACCCCCGATCTCAAGCGTAGAGCTGTCGGACGCTAGGCATTTACCTCCTCATTAACTGGAGCGCCCGAATCTGACTTCTATGGAGCATGTCTGTTTCGCGCCAATTCTGGATGGGCGAATATGGTGGTAAAGGGGGAAGTGTCGGTAAAGTTGGGCATGCAGCCCTTTAGCCGTCACTCCCGTTTTGCGCAGTCCCAATCGTGGCCATTTTCAGGCCTTGGTAAAAGGGGAACCAGCACGGAGGTTCACCTCATGCCCAACTTTACCAGGTCTGTGTGCCCAAAAACAGGGGCAATGTGATGGTAAAATCGGGCCCAATGTATATATACCCTCATGGCTAATTTCTAAAATTTTTAAACTGACAATGACATTTTACAATGGCTGAAGCTATGTCTGTCTGTGACCCACTGAACAATAAGCTATTTGACAATAATGAAGAAATTTGCACCTTATTGTCTCGAAAGATATCCTAACGACGCTCCATGTGGTTGTAACCAAATTCAAAAGGAACTGTGGAAAGGCCACCTGCATTTCAGAACCCAAGCTGGCCAATTGGAGTCTACTGATCTGTTAGGACAAAGTGCTCTGGGACATTAAACATCCTTAAAGAACCCAGACGAAGAGCACACATCCTTCATAGTGTGTAGGCCTCAAATTCTTAGAATCATAGAATCATAAAAACTCTACAGTGCAGAAGGAGGCCATTTGGCCCATTGAGCCTGCACCAACATCAATCCCATCCAGGTCCTATCCCCATAACACCACGTATTTACCCTGCCAATGCTGCTGACACTAAGAGGCAATTTAGCATGGCCAATCAACCTAACCCGCATATATTTGGACTGTGGGAGGAAACAGGAGTGCCCAGAGGAAACCCCAGAGTAAACTGATGAATTAGTTGCTTTGGTCTGATTTTGCAGGTAACCTTTGACTCTTTGCTTTAGTATGATATGGGGAGACAGTGGCATCATGGTAATCCAGAGACCCAGGCTAATGGTCTGGGTACATGGGTTCAAATCTCACCATGGTGGATGGTGGTATTTAAGTTCAATTAAAATCTGGAATTGCAAGCTAGTCTCAATAATAGTGACCATGAAACTATCATTAACTGTCATAAAAATCCATCCGTTTCATGAAGGAAATCTGCTGCTCTTACCTGGTCTGGCCTACATGTGGCTCCAGACTCACAATAACTCAATTGACTCTTAAATGTCTTTGGAAATGGTCCAGCAAGCCATTCAGCTCAGGAGCGGCTAGAGATGGGCACCAAACCTGTCAGTGACAGCCATCTCCCAGAAATAATTTAAAAAATAGATTCCAACTGAGGTCGAAATTCAAGAGATTTACACCAGCATGGCACAAATACTTGATGCAATTTTTTCCAAAAATTTCAGCAATTAGCACGTGTTGTGTTTTAACACTTTGCCGCACTTGGACTCAAGGCCATTCTTGGTATTTAACCTTGCGAGAGTGCTTGTTTACTCTGACTCTGCCTGAATGCAATCTCAAGGGGATCAAAACTATGAATAGAATACCAGTATTTTAAGGGGAAAGGGTTTCTGGTGGACATATCCTTTGATCCTTTAGACACAGAGTGAAGGGGGAAAAAAGAAAGCAGAACTCCACTGACAATTTTGATTGTTTTCAATCAGTTACAGGGTCCAACATTTATTTGAGCTGTTCTGTTCCACTGTAATGGATGATTTAACTTTTCAGAGAAAGGAGGGATTGCAATGAGCTAGATAATAGTTGCTTCACCTCAGAAGCTTTTCTTCAAGTCTGATGCAAATCGATAAAGTTAAAGGATTGCCTTTCTATCTGAGTTCATTCCTATCTTTCTCTCTCACTTTCAGGTCCAAGTGAAATTAATTTTGACAGGTTTGATTCATGCCTTATTTATACTGTGATCTAATGAGTCTGGTCTCAGTATGCAAATCAACAGTTTGGGGATTGAATAAAGCATACTTGCTGTCAGAGAATTCAAATAGTAATTATTTTCTACATGCACACATGCTGCAAAATATACACAATGTTAAAGAGATCACACTGAAGGGTGAATTCTCCCTGAACTTGATCAAATTCAAAACTCCACCATCCGTATTCTAACTCATGCGAAGTTCCAAGCACCAATTACCCATATGCTTGCTGACCTACACTGGTTCCTGGTTTGGCAAATGCCTTGGTTTTAAACTTTGCATCCTTGAGTCCAAATCCCTCCATGGTCTCACCCATTCCAACATGGTGGTACAGTGGTTAGCACTGCTGCCTCACAGCGTAAGCGACCTGGGTTCGATTCCCGGCTTCCAAATGTCCGAATTCCAAATGTTTAGCATATGTGTTAAAGTTCATTCAGCTTTAAATATGTTCCCGGCTCTGTGCGGAGTCTGTATATTCTCCCACTGCCTGCGTGGGTTTCCTCCGGGTGCTCCGATTTCATCCCACAGTCCGAAAGATGAGCTGGTTAGGTGCATTGGCCATACTAAATTCTCCCTCAGTGTACCCAAACAGGTGGTGGAGTGTGGCAAGTAGGGGGTTTTCACAGTAACTTCATTGCAATGTTAATGTAAGCCAATTTGTGAAACTAATAAATAAACTCTGTAACCTCCTCCAGCTCTATAACACATCACAATCTGTGTCTCTTCAATTATGCTCAATTTAGTGAGCTTGGGGATTTAAATGCTACGACAGCTTGACAGTTCAAATGAGTTTGTCCACATATTATGCAAATTCATGTCTACTTTTACCAATCACAAAAAGACACTTGACCTCTCCCAAGCACACCCCAGCTCTCCCAAAGGATTCCTTGGACCTATCCAAAAACGTTCCTTACTGCTCCAAATGGATATCCTATCTCTCCAACTGACTCTGGCAGTTTTTACTCAAATATCTAAAGCTCATAAGTCATATTTTGCATATACCAGTAATGAAAATTGGATCTGTTTGAAGGAGTCTGCTTTTTAACTTGTGCAGCTGCCTCTGTAAACCAAGGATGCGCAAACAAGAGTGGGCTCTGGCATCATTTTTGGCTAAGTCGGAGGCCCCTTCCGTCCCTACGAAATTTCAGACCTGTGTTTTTGAAGATGTGCAAATGGATTTGAATGGAAGCTCAAGAGAAAAACCCTACTCGAAATGATACAGTTTGCACTGGAATCACTGATTGCATTCAAAGCGGAAACTCTGATCTGAGGTGTCAGGCTTGGAACTATAACATAAACTGTTTGAATATATGACAGTACTGTTCAAAATCCCATCAGAAATGTTCACAGCTGCGGTGGTTGGGTTGAAGAATGATGTTTATTGAGCACAGAAATGTACAAAGTGTTCCTAAAATTTGAAGAATCAAAATTCAGAACATTGAGAATGAAATGACAACCAATAAAAACAACTTCTCAAAATGCAATTTTGAAATCAAAATATATTAAAGATCCTGTTGTTAACGTAATGGGAATTATTTAGTCATGGAATAGCTGGGAATAAACTGTGACAGCATGAATTTCTGTTTGCCATTTTAATATTAAATATTACAATTGCCAATGCAATGATCTTATTATTTTGCTGCTTGTGTTACTGTTGGTGGGATTCCCGGCTGCACCCTGCACCACCCCCCCCACCCCGCCACTCAAGACTGGAAATTCCCGCTCGAGCTCAATGAACCCTTGAATGGTTTGCCAAACTTTCTGTCTTACTTAATACGATTCTGTGTTTCATCTATTCCTCATCATCATAAAGGTCCTTTCAAAATACTTTATCATGTCAACAGTGGCCCATATACACATTAAGCCTTTAGATTTGGAAACTTGCAGATTAAAACATCACAGAGAAAGAAAAATCTTAACCCTGGAATGTAACATTCAGATTTTCTGATATTGGGAATATAATCAGTTTGACCTTTTTTATTTGATAGTTTACAATGAAAATATTTAATGACCAAGCCTTCAATACATTGAATATGTCTAGGAAGCAGACAGACTTCTGTTAGTTATGAGGTTCTCTGTCGCCTGTTATAGGTCCATTATCGGAATTCCTTGGAGCCAGTTGCATTGCGGATTAAAGATAATTTCGGTTTTTGGGTACAGCATGCAAACTTACATTACAATAGCCTAAGCCGAGGCTAGCTACAGACTGAAGTAAATAAAATGTTTCGGAGATAAGATGTATCACTGAATAATAAATGCAGGAGACCTGTAATAAGTTTCTCTTTGACACGTTCATCCTCAAAAACCACAAGGTAAACAGTATAGACTAACACCCAGACATCCCATGCTAAAGGTCAATGAGATTCAGAAAAAGTGCAGTTTTTGGATGTGTTTGGTTTTCAGATCTATGGATAAAAGAAACTCAACCTGTAGTAAAGTAGTTGAATCAACAGTATTTGCCACCTGTGGAGTACATAGGTAGAGCTATTTTAATTCCCTTTCCCCCCCAAGTTGCTTCGCCTCTTGTAGCATGTGCCTCAGTGACAAATATTATGGGTTCTTCACTCCATGACCTGTTCCTTCTTATCCATCTATCTTCTTCACCTCACGCAACTTTTACCTCTTCCCTTCCAAATTGCATTTCCTCCTCCTTTTTCCACTTTTCACCTGAAAGTGAAAATGTCTCCCCCTTTAGAATATGAGTTAAATGCATTATTAATTCAATAATCCTCATTCTTCAGATGTGAGCAGTTATATTTCTGAGTAATGGACTGAATGGCATTCTTGTACTTTTAGTATTTTATCTTTAGGATTTTTGGGTTTGGATTCAGCCAAGAATGAAGGGGTGAAAGTTTCTTAATTCTGTTGGTTAAATAAGCTTGGGGTGATATCAATCTTCCAGTCCCGCCTGATGCAGGAACTGTCCCGGACAGGACAGAGAATTCGATGGACAAGGAAAAGATCTGTTGACCTTTGGTGGGAATTCCCAATCCTGGATTGGGTGTGGCTGGAAAATCCTGTCCCAAGTTTCCACTGACCCACGCCAGATCTGCCTTAAATGAATCCAATGGCACTGAAATGGCAATTCCACTAAAATTGTACAAATTGACAAATTTATTAGAGACTTTTGGGAATGTGACGAGGAGGGTAAATAAAGAGGAACCATTAGATGTAGGACACTTGAAATTCGAAAAGACATTCAATGAGGTGCTGTGCAAAAGGCTAAAACACAACATAAGAGTTACAGGTAATATATTAGTATAGATTGAGGATTCGTAACAGACAGGAAACAAAGAGCAGAGATAGAGGGGACATTTTCAAGAATGTGATGAAGTGAATGAGGCCCAGGCCTCAACTATTTATATCTACATTAATGATTTAAACAAAGAGACCAAGAGTTTAAAGATGATACACAGCTAGGTAGGAATGTAGGTTGAGAAGAGGGCACAAAGAGGCTGCAAAAATATAAAGAAAGCCATTTGGCAGTACAGAACTTGAGTATTGATGAAATAAGAAGGGACATGTCGAAGCATTTTGTATTGCAGTTGTCAGGACACCTCACAAGAATACCAATATAAAGGGAAATCAATTTATACTGTCTGAGAAGAAATGGTTGGCAATCATACCTCATTCCTACATTCCGTATCCACAGTGCAGACTGAGCTGCTGCTGTAGCCATCTTTAACCAGCTCCCCACCTGACTGAAGGCCCCAACTATCAGTGATATCATTAATATGCTATGGCATTGACTAATTTTTCAGAATACATGCTAGCGCTGTGTTCCCAATTGGGCACTCTCTCTGAGGAGCATCAGTCCCGGAGTGATGGGTGGGCGACTGTGTACCTGCATCCTCTGAATTTCCACCTATTGAAATTATAAAACAGAGAAGCAGAGGCCAAAAGAGGCAGGGAAACACAATACCAAAAAAACCTCAAACTTTCAGTCTCTGTGCCAGAACTGCAAAGGAAGGCAACAAATAATCTGTCCACTGTCAATGGAAAATAAAACAAACCTACTTTGCACAAAAGATACACAGCTTAGCACACGTAGTACAAATAAATACCAGATGCATTCATGTAAATTGAAGGCAGTTATCCAGTTAAGAAGCTCAAATAACACTCAAGCTCTTGTGGTTTATGATGTCATCTAACCTCAGCAGTTTGGACTACTGTTTTGTAATTTGCTGACAGGCATTCAGCCCCATTTGCAGCCAAATGAAACAAAACTGCTGCACTTTGTATTTGTACGTTTAATGCACTGAGCTACATGTTTGCCAAAGTAAAGGAAAGCAGGGCTAATGTGGGTGTTGCCAGCAAAGCTGCTTTATGGTTTGCCTTATATCTGGCACGATGGACATGGTCTAAGTACACCTTATATTGTTTAGAATGACCATTCTTAAGTTCAGGGCCTTCCCTTTGATAAACAATTGCTCTAGTACATAGACTCCCCAAATCTTAGTTAATACATTAGATAACATATAAGAACAGCTTGATGAGGAATTTAAGCTAACACACTGATTTTGACAGAGACTGATATTGGTAATAGTGATACTGAACCTCCGGACAGTTAGCTGCATTGTTGTGGCATGGTGGTTTGACTCATCAGTGTTATCTTTTCACCAAGAACAGGAACAATTTCTGATCCATCTTCCTCCCCCAGCCCCCGCCACCCACTATTGCTGATAATACTGTGCTTGCTATTTCCTTGGTTTTGTGATTTAAAATGAACCTCAAAGTGAAGCATCAAGAAGCATCCAATCATTGACTGGACTTCCAAGTAGGTATATGGGTCCATTTAATCAACAACATATAATGAGGTAAATTTCTACACCCCTGAGAAACTGAAATACTAAGTGGTGCTCTGAAGTAAAATTATATCTATTTTAAACATCACATTGAATGAATTATCTTAAACTCTTTTTAAAATTAATTTTAAAGAAATCTTTCACAAGATGTGGGTGGCACTGGCTAAGACAGCCTTTCTTACTGCCCTTCAGAAGATGGTGGTGAGCCACCTGTTTGATTCGCTGCATTTCATTTGATGTAGGTACACCCACGTGGATGTTGGCAGCACGATGGCACTGCTGCCTCACAGCGCCAGGGAGCTGGGTTCGATTGCCAGCTGTGCACTTTCCCCCATGTCTGCATGGGTTTCCTCCGGGTGCTCCGGTTTCCTCCCACAGTCCGAAAGCCGTGCTGGTTAGGTGCATTGGCCATGCTAAATTCTCCCTCAGTGTACCTGGACAGGTGCCAGAGTGTGATAACTAGGGGATTTTCACTTTAACTTCAGTGCAGTGTTAAAGTAAGCCTACTTGTGGCACTAATAAATAAACTTAAATACATAAATAAACAATGCTGTTAGGGAGGGAGTTCCAGGTTTTTGACCCAATAACAGCGAAGGAACAGTGATATAGTTCCAAGTCAGTATCGTCTGTGGCTTGGAGGTGAACCTGAGAGTAATGGGGTTCCCATGTATCTGCTGCTCTTATTCATCTAGGTGGTAGAGGTTGCGAGTTTGGAAGGTATTGTTGAAGGAGCCTTGGTAAGTTGCTGCAGTGTACCTTGTAGATAGTACACATTGCTGCCACTGTTTGTTGGCGGTGGAGGTAGTGGATGCTGAAGGTGGTGGATGGAATGCCACTCAAGCGGGCTGCTTTGTCCTAGATTGTGTCAAGCTTCTTGAGTGTTGTTGGAGCTGCAATCATCCAGGCAAGTGGAGATTAATCCATTAAACTCCTGACTTGCATCTTATAGATGATGGATAGGTTTTGAGTAGTTACCCTGAAAAGAATTCCGAGCTTCTGACCTCCTTTTCTACTCACAGTACTTATATAGCTAGTCCAGTCTAGTTTCTGGTCAATGATAACTCCCAGGATGTTGATAGTGGGAGATTCAATGATGGTAAGTCTTTGAATGTCAAGGGGCGATGTTGGATTCTCTCTTGTTGGAGGTGGTCATTGTCTGACACTTGTGTGGAATCAATGTTACTTGCAATGTATTCAAGCCTGAATGTTGTCCAGGTCTTGTTGCATATTGGCATGGAGTGTTTCAGTATCTGAGAGATGCTTCAGCAGCTAAGGATGTAAATACATTGGAAACAATTCAGAGAAGGTTTATTAGATGAATTCCTGAATGGGTGAATTGTCTTATGAAGGAAGGTTGTATGGGCTAGGCTTGTATCCACTGAAGTTTAGAAGAGTAAGAGGCACATGATTGAAATATTTAAGTGCCTGAGGGGTGTTGGCAGGTTGGATATGGAGAGAATGTTTCCACTTATGAAAGAATCTAGAACTAAAAATAAGAGGTTTCCCATTTTAGACAGAGATGAGAACAATGTTTTTTCTCTCCCCAAGGGTTGTGAATCTTCGCAAGTCTCTCCCTTAAAAGGCAGTGAAAGCAGAGTCCTGAAATATTTTTAAGGCAGGGGTAGATGCATTTTTGATTAACAAGGGAATGAAAGGTTATTGGGGGAATGTAGGAATGTGGAGTTGAGGTTACAAACAGATTAGCCATGATCTTATGGAATGGATGAGCGAGCTGAAAGAGCCAAGTAGCCTATTCCTGTTCTTAATGCATATTTTCATGAGTTACAATGGGTGCTGAACGTTGTGTAATCATCAGTGAAATTCTGAACTTCTGATCTTATGATAGGGGAAGGTCATTGGTAAGACAGCTGAAGATAGTTGGACCTTTAGTTGGACACTACCCTGAGGAACACCAACAGTGATGTCCTGGGACTAGGCACTGAGAGATGATTGCTGAAAATCTCTGACTTCATCCGCGGCATTAATCCTCCAGTGCTGCTGCAATGGATGGAGGTTTGGCTGAATGCCAAATTCTCCACTGTCGCTGGCAGGGGACAGGCCATAAACGAGATCAGAGAATCCTGTCCAATATCACAGAGGAATACCAAAATGCACAGAATACTGGGAAAGATAGCGCTAGGATAAAGAATACTATGTTAATAGGTGGGATCAGAGTAAGGGAGAAAGTAATAAAACCTAAATCAGCGTTAATATGCATGTATCTGAATGCACAGTGTGTGGTAAATAAGATTGGTGAGTTACAGGTATGAATTGACATGTGGAAATACAATATAAGAAAAAGACAAAATATTGCAGATGCTGGAGTCTGAAACACAAACCAAAAATGCTGGAAAATCTCAGCAGGTCTGACAGCATCTGTGGAGAGAGAATAGCGCCAATGTTTCGAGTTTGGATGACCCTTCATCAGAGCTGTGAAAATACAATGTTGTGGCTCAAAGAAGGGCAGGACTGGATGTTAAATATTCCTGGATACAAACAGTTCAGGAAAGATAGGAAAGGAAGAAATAGGGATGGGTGATGTTATTGGTTAAGGAGAGTATTTCAGTGCTGGAAAAACAGGATTAGCCTTGACAATAAGGGTCAAGGACATATAGTTGTATACTTCCAGTCCAACAAGAAAGGAAGCACTGCTGGACTTGGTTCCTGAAAATGAGGTGAGTCAAGTGGATCGTATCAAAGAACAAACAAAGAACAAAGAAAATTACAGCACAGGAACAGGCCCTTTGGCCCTCCAAGCCTGCACCGACCATGCTGCCCGACTTAACTAAAACCCCCAACGCTTCCGGGGACAATATCCCTCTATTCCCATCTCATTCATGTACTTGCAAAACGCCCCTTAAAAGTCACTACCGTATCCGCTTCCACTACCTCCCCCGGCAACGAGTTCTAGGCACCCACCACTCTCTGTGTAAAAAATCTGCCTCGTACATCTCTTTTAAAACTTGCCCCTCGCACCCTAAACCTCTGCCCCCTAGTAATTGACTCTTTCACCCTGGGAAAAAGCTTCTGACTATCCACTCAGTCCATGCCTCTCATAATCTTGTAGACTTCTATCAGGTCTCCCCTCAACCTCCATCGCTCCAGTGAGAACAAACCAAGTTTCTCCAACCTCCCCTCATAGATAATGCCCTCCATACCAGGCAACATCCTGGTAAATGTTTTCTGTACCCTCTCCAAAGCCTCCACATTCTTCTGGTAGTGTGGCGATCAGAATTGAACACTATATTCCAAGTGCTAATGTTTTATAAAGCGTCAACATGACTTGCCAATTTTTAAACTCAATACCCCGGCCGATGAAGGCAAGCATGCCGTATGCCTTCTTGACTACCTTCTCCACCTGCATTGCCACTGTCAGTGACCTGTGTACCTGTACACCCAGATCCCTTTGCCTATCAACACTCCTAAGGGTTCTGCCATTTACTGTGTATTTCCTATCTGTATTAGACCTTCCAAAATGCATTACTTCACATTTGTGAGGTAATATATCAGTAGGAGAAAAGCTAGTCGACAGTAATCATTGTATCATAAGGTTGAGGCTGACTATAGAAAGAGCAATCCAGAGTAAAAATAATTAACTGGGGGAAAGCCAACTTCAATAAGGTACAAACAGATTTGGGTCGAATAAATTGGAGTTAAAAGTTGGCAGAAAGACAAGGTAGCTGAACAATGGGCTATCTTCAAAGAAAAGATAATTTGGGTACAGTCGAGGGTCTGTTCCCTCGAAAGGAAAGTGTTGGCCAAACAAATCCAGAGCTTGCTAGATGACAAAAGAGATAGAAATTGAGATGAAAGAGGAAAATTGTGCTTATCACAGATATCATACAGAAAATTCGGCTGAATATGGAAAGATCAGTGGGCAAGTGAAAAAACAAATAAGAGAAACAAAGGAGTTTGAAAAGAGACAGGACTCCTCAATGATCACTCATTCTCTTTCTTCCCTTTCAGTAATTGCAGATACACACATGGAGTCATTAGAGTTGTTGGTTATCCTTCTGGCTGTGAGGCAGGGGAGGTGATGCCAGTGTCAACATACGGCAGCACAGAAGCAGGAGCAGATGCCTGAGGAGGAAAGGATGGCAGAGCTTGTTCAGCTGCCAGAGGCTCTTCCACAGAGAGTGGTCACTGGAGGAGACAATATCAGGCCAGAGTTTACACATGACAGTTGATGTTCTTGGAGATGAGTGAGAACTAGTGCAGACGGAGACTCTGGATGTCCAGGGACACTGTCACTCACCTCCGCCAGGTTCTCCAAGGGTTGGCACCACATGGATTCGGAGGCCACGCACTACCTGTTGCCCCGAAGATCACAACTGCACTAAATTTCAATGCCTGTGGCTCCTTTCAGGGCTCCACTGGTGACTTTTGTGGCATCTCCCAGGTCTCCATGCATAAGTGCATTAGGGAGATCATGGATGCACTCTTCGCGAGGGTGCATCATTCATTAATTTTGACTGGGACCAGGCTAGCCTGGACACCAGAGCTATGGGATTCACGCAGATAACTGGCTTCCCACAAGTTAAGATGACCATTGATTAAATATATGTGACTCCCTTTTCCCCATAGCATCAGGGTGTCCCTTTCATAAACAGCAAAGGCATCCACTCCCTGAATGTCCAGACCATCCATACCAGAGGTATTTAAGGAAGCCCAGCGGCAGCAGTGTTGGCTCCTCAGGACGTGACTGATGATACTTATGTGAAGAGTACAGCAGAGACCTGTTATAATGGGATTCATGCTGCTAGTCACGCATTAGTGGAGCAGACATGCAGCATCCTGAAGATGTGGTTCAAGAGCTTGGACCGGTCAGGTGCAACCCTCAATTACAGCCTCCAGAAGATTTGTGCATCATTGTGGTGTGTTGCGCCCTCCACAATCTTACGCTGCAATGGGGCAAGAAGCTGACAATGGAGCAGTGGAGGAGATAGATGAGTGGCATATCTCATCTGATGAGGAGAATGTCAAAAAGGGCACTGAAGGGAACCCTGGTGGAGGCAAAGGAAGGCTGTTGGGTGATAGCTTCTTGCTTCACTGATGACCAGGATCAGTGTGGGCATCAAGGTGCCATCATGGGAGGTGGTCCATCCTCACTGTGTGGTGGCAATGCAACCACAGCCCTGGTATAGTTTCCTGCATGGATTGCCCATGGTCCCTACGTTGCAGGAGGATGAGCATTTGTCCTCAAAGAACGACTGCCAATGTCTGACTCCTGCTGAAGGCAACTTGTGAACTCTCAGTGACCAGGGTAATCTCAGAGTGATGATACACAGACTGAACAATCTCTCCTGATGCAGGTTCCTCCTTAGTTCGAGGTGCAAATGCGGATCTGTGTCAGTGGTCCCACAATAATAGTTCTCACAAGGGTCTCGCTGTGGGATTACTTGTGCTGAGATCAGACTTCCCCTGAAGTCTAGGGGAGGTGGGCTCTCCTCATTACAATATATTGCCACTGAGCTAAGCTGACATTAGTTTGTGGTAGACAATTATTTGGTATAATCGCCTTCCAATTTCTAACGGACATGGAACAGCACCAAACTCAGTGCAACCACAAAATAAAAGCAAAATACTGTGGATACAAGAAATCTGAAATAAAACAGAAAATGCTGGATAAATTCAGCAGGTCTGGCAGCATCTGTGGAGGGAAACAGAGTTAACATTTAGGATCTAAATGATCCTTCGACAAATTCTCCTGATTCTCCGTTATATAGAAGGGTCATTGAAGTCTGAAACATTGGGCCAGATTCTCAGACTTCACCCGCAGCTTGGATTCACCAGACCCGCTGCACTGAATGTCAGTGGCGGTGGTCCGTGAACAGCCAGTTATTAACTCTGTTTCTGTCTGCACAGATGCTGCCAGATCTGCTGAGCTTATCCAGCATTTTTTGTTCTTATTTCAGTGCAACCACCATTTATTTGTCAGCCTAATTTGCAAAAGCAAGAGAAATATTTCTTAAAAACAGAAAATGTCACAGATGTGCACATGTGGGAAGGTCCTGTGTTACACTTTCTATTCTCATATGGATATGCCTGCTAACCATGCTATGATTGGTCTTGGAGCGCTTGATGGCACCAGCGACCCTGATAATACTCGAATGACAACTGAAATACATATGGAAAAATTAATGAGTAACGCAGCTGGGTAAGCCTATAGCGAGTTTGCAACAAGAAAAACCTTCATTGTAGATGTATACGCCGAGCAAAAAAAACAAGTTAAATTTGCTTATTTATAAACCTCAGTAACTATTTGGACACCTGTCAATACTCATTACCTTCCACAGCCACAACACAGTTCATCCTGCCCCACCTCAGATATATCATGCATATCAAATACAATAGCACACTAACTGCATACCATCAGTCATTCTGATTGTAAGGGTTTGGAACATAGAAGATCTAACAGTGTTGAGATGATAGTAATAAAATCATATTCCACTGGGAGAAACTTTGGATGACAACAGATTTCTCAAGCAGGATGTTCAAACATTACAGGGTCATTGTGGAACCATTTTAAGGCCTAATGAAGCACTACTTGAAGCTGCAGGATATTGATTCAAGCAATAGAGAAATGCCTGTGACAGATTGGCCAGGGTTGCATTGAATATGATGATGAGATTGGACAGTGTTGAGAAGGAGCAGTGATAATCTCAGTAAAAAAAATACATACTTTAGAAACATAATCACTGACACTTAACTGAGTGTATTCAAATACTACACAACATCACCAGGAGGGAATCCTGACCAATCATCTTCTTGGCCAAATAGACCATCCAATTTATTCCATCATTCATTACGACCTTACAAGAAGACAACTGGACATAATATTCAAGAGTATGAAGGAATTTTTAACACTTAGAACAACACTGCAATTATTTTGTTTTTATGTTTTATGGAGAAGTGGAGAAGGAAGACTGATCCTTCCAACAGGTATTCCGTACTCCTTACCTGTGAGGACAAGGAGAAAAACTATAAGGAGAACGGCAACAATGCAGACCAAGGCATCATGATCCAGAAGGTTGTCGGGGGGTGGCAGGACTTGATGAGGGGTGCGGTAGGGCAGGGAGGCAAGAGCAGAATACAAATGTAGTAGTCATAGTGGATTTTATAATTGGGGCATGAATAACATTGCCCAAAGTCAAGAATGAAAACACTGAAGGATGTGTTGCATATTCAGTGCCAGGGTAAGGGATGTCTTAAGGAGCTGGGGAGGAATTTGGAATGAGGGGGAGTAAATTCAGTTGTGATCCATGTTGGACCATACAATTTCGGTGGGAATAAAGAGCAGGTCCTCCTGAAAAAGTTTCAGGAGATGGAGTCTAAATTTAAAAGCAGGGCCTCAAGGGTAATAATCTGTGATTTATTGAATGAGCCACATGAAAATTAGTATAGGAGTAAACAGATCAAGAGAATTAACATGTGGCCAAAGGGCTAGGATGGGAAAGAGGAGTTCCTATTCGTGAGACATTGGGTGGGATTTTTGCCCCAAAACCAGAAAGTCCTACCCAAGGTTAATGGACCTTTGCATGGTCCACCTCCCACCTGCTATGATTCCTGTGGCGGGCGGAACGGGAAAATTCCCCCCATTGGCATCAGTTTTTGAACAGGCAGGAGCCATACTGGTGGGATGGGCTCCACTTGAACTGAGGTGGCACCCCGTCCTGATGTAACGGGTAAATAGGGAGATGGAAAAGGCTTTAAAGTATGGAGGGATAGATCTATAAGAAATGAAAGAAGTGTAAATGTAAACAAAACAGGGCAAGTGGGCATCAGAAGGAAGAGAGGACAATAATAGCAAAGGAATAAATAGAATTGTAGAGTGGGAGTCTAAAAAGATGGATAAAAGTGAAAGGAAATCCTATTATAAGTGAGCTTAAATCTCTGTACAAGAATATATCATATCCATAATAAAACTGAAGAGCTGGTGATAATCAGGTATTGGAACGAATCAACGTGGAATGGGTCATTTTTAGCATTATTGTCTTGTTAAATAACAATAAATGGGAAATACTCAGCATGTCTGGCAATACGTGTGCAGAAGCAGTTAATGTTTCAGGTAGATGACCTTTTTGTCAGGACTGCTGAACTGGTTCTCTTAGAAAGTAGGGATTATTGAGACAAGAGATAAGATTTTAGCGATTCTGTCAATGTCTCAATATTGGGAGCAAACATGTTTCAGCAACACATAAGGTCAGGCAGTGAGACTTCTCCCTGAATTCTTCAGAAAGCAGCCAATGAATGACTGTTGGTGGGGAAGACACTCAACTAAATGTTGTGAGCAGGTCCTGGTGCCGGCACCATACATACAGCTGCAGTTTTACGAAGCACTTGTGGAACATTCAGGCATCTGAATTCAGAAGGAGGAGCTAGGCAGCTGAGAAGATAATGCTGACATGACAACAGGAGAAGCAAGGGTCATCCCACATTTCAGCAATGCCTCCCTTGAGACTCTTGTACAAGTTATCAGTGAAAGGTGGCAGGTATCTTCCCTCTGCCAGGCGAGCATTCCAGGAGTCCATAAAGAGTTAATGTGAGAAGGGGCAGGTTTCAGCAATGTGGGCTCACCTCAGGGCGCTTCCACCACTGAGGACATGTCCTCAGCCTCTTCCACTGTGACACAAATGCTGGATGCTGATCTGATGATTCAGTCAGTTCCGGTGCACAGATACAGGTTGACCCAGAGGTGTCAGGTCCCAGTAGAATTCAGGCACCCAAGGATGAAGATCATTGAATGCACTGGTGCAATAAAGGCAGAAGCCTGCCTCCACATCAACTCAAGACACATGGGCAGCATCTCGTAGAAGATTCCTTAAGTGTGCAACTAAATGCATGAACTTGCACTGAGGGTTCACTGCAGAATATTAATTTTTGGAAATCTATGTACACCACATCAACAGCATTTCCCTCACAACCTTCTCTGTTATCACTTCAAAAACCCCAACATGTTAGTTAAATTAGGACTTTCCCTTTCCCTGTTCCATTATTCCAATAACTCTGCCGCTGCTCCCTGGAATGGTGCAGTCAGCATGGGCATTGGTGTTTGGGCATCTTGATGAAGCTAAGCTTCTGCCGGTACAACCATTGAGCTGGGTAGAACCTTCTGTGACCAGGTTCTCTTAGGACGGTGCCCAATGGCTTCCTCTGACCTCTGGAGCTCCCCTGGTCTCTGAAAAGCCACAACAGATGGCTGCATACCCATCTCTGGGCCCCTCTCCACATAACTGGAGGGCAGTTAGAATACAAAAACTTTCTGCCCATCACCTGATGAGGCCTCCACTCCATGCTTTGGTACATTTAAGTGTCCTTTGTCCTGCCTCCACTGGTTCCTTAGGGCCTTGCAGGCACCTTCCCAGCACCAATTGTTTTTGGCCCTTCCCTCTGTAGAGCTACCAAACCTGATAGCCTGACCTGAGATTGGGATTGGGATTTATCCTGCAGCCAAATTCATGGCCCGAACTTTCATCGTCCTGAGTCTGCTGGCTGTTTCCCCGCCTCATTTCACTTGGAGAGGCTTCAAACTCCATGCTTCCCGTGCACCACTGGCAAGATTGCAAATACCTGGTAGAATCCTTAATAATGTTATGTGCCATCCCACCTCCATTCAGTCTGTCATCAATTTGCCGCACCAGTCACCTTTGGAAAAATCAACTGATGGCAGGAAGCCGGTGGGGTTTTTGTCCGATGTGTGCTTGTGCTATTTTATGCCTCTCTGACCCCCCTTGCCATCTTTGTGGGGCCAGCAAAATCCTGCCCATGGCCACAGAAAAATCAGCGCTGTGAATTAAACTGCCAGTTGTAGCATCTTTGGAAAAGATAGAGAGGGTAAAGCTGGTACGTGGAGCGGCTATCAACAAGACAAAAATAAGATCCATATTGATGAAGCTAAAAGATAATACAGGATCAATCAGGCTAATAGGTGAGGTCTACAGACCACACAATAGTGGAAGGAAGGTAGAGGAAGAAATATGCAGATAAATGAGGGAGCTGAGTAAAAATGTAGAATAATCTTCATGGGACCCTGATATTAATGAGACAGAAGAACCAGGCAAAGGGAATAAGGGATTGAAGTTCCTCAGTGTGTACAGAACATCTTTCTAATGCAATATGCAAAAAAAAGAAGATTCGTTATTGGATCTAGTAATGGGGAGTGAACCAGAGGAGGTAAGAGAAGGAAAAGGAGGGGAATATGTACTCCTAGTCAGAAATGTGGAGCTCTGGCATGGTGAGGAAAAGTAGGAGCAGAGTGGCAATCCACCCCGATGGCCAGCCCCATCCCTTCCTCTGCCTACGATCCCTATGCAGACCCCCATCGATCACCCCACAGGCCCTGCCTATATAGGCCCCGCCCCTCTTGGCAGGCAGTGCCAAGATGCCTCCAGAGCATTGCCATTTTGCCCCTTGGGCAGTGCCAGGGGGTCAGGCTAGCACTGTCAATTTGGCAATGCCTGGGGTACCCCCCTAATGCTTGACCTCCTAGGGGGCCTCCATGGCCCCCCTTCACTCCTGCGGGGTCAGGCCGCCAGCTCCCCACTAGTGGGGAGCTGTTGTAAACCCCACTGGAGTGAAACATTCCTGGGGGGGGAGGGGGGGGGGGGGGGCGTTGGGGTAGATGCTAGCAGGCCCAGAGACTTCAGTCCCGGGCCTGTTCATTACATGAAAATCTCCATTTAAATAATCTATTCAGCTCTGCTCCAATTTCTGGCACGGAAATCCGGTGGGCGGAGATGCACAGAGGCCATGGTGCCCAGCAGGAAGCCTGCTAAACGGGCCTCCATTTAAATCTCCTGGCCCACTGCGCTGCTCTGGCAGCACAGCCGGCTGGGAGAATCGCTCATTATTATGAGTGGTCAGCATGAATTTCAGAAGAGAAAACCTTGATTGACCAACTTTACTGAATTGTTTGAGAAAGTAAAGAATACTGGGAAGCAATTAAGTACCATCACCATCAATAGAGAAGTAGTATTAGACAAACTAATGGGACTAAAGACAGATAGGTCCCCTGGCCCTGATGGCTTGCATCCTAGGATCCTGAAAGAAGTAGCTACAGAAATAGTGGATGCTCTGGTTGTAATTTTCCAAAATATCCTTGAATTCTGGAGAAGTACTGGAGGGTTAGAAAACTGCTATTGTGACATCTCTGTTCAAAAAGGGAGGGAGGTAAAAAGCAGGTAACTATAGACCAATTGGCCTAACATCTATTGTTGGAAAAAATGTTGGAATCAATTATTAAGGAAGTAAAGAAGCACATTTGGAAAATCATAATCTAATCAAATAGCTTCCTGAAAGGGGAATCATGTCTGACTAATTTATTAGAATTTTTCAAGGAAGACTCAACCAGAGCGGATAGAGGGAATCAGTAGATGTGTTGTATTTGGACTTCCAGAACGTGTTCGACAAGATACTTCACAAAAGATTAGGTCATAAGATAATAGCTCATGGTGTTGGACGTAGCATATTGGTATGGATAGAGAGTTGGCTGATGGACAGGAAACAGTGAGTGGGGATATGGGGTTCTTTTTCAGGTTCGTGACCAGTAACCAGTGGGTTCCCACAGGGGCCAGTACTGGGACTGCAACTGTTTACAATGTATATTAATCTCTTGGAGGAAGAAAGCTAATCCACAATAGCTAAATTTGCAGATGAATAACAAAAGCATTTTGCAAGAAGGAAACAGTTTACAAAAAAGTATGGAGGGGGCTACTGATTTGAGCCCTCGCCCCCCCACCTTTCCTGCCCAAGATGTAGGTTTGATCATTTCCTTGTTTCTCTCCCCCTCCCCCCTCCCAGTTGTTTTAGCTGCTCCTGGCAGGTCAGTGTCCCATCTAGGGTCATCCAAGGTAGGTTGGAGTTGGATGGTGCTATAACTTGTAGCCATTCATTTGAAAGTTGAGCTCTTTGTTGGCTTTTGCATTGTGAAGATGGAACAAACTGGATACTGTTTTTGCAAAGCTTGGCTTGAGTCACTCGGTGTTGTTCAATTTTTGACAAGTCCTTGTTTAGGGTCTATTCAAGGTGTCAATGTCAGAGTCTTGAGTTGCAAGACAGATGTTGCTGGCATATATGCTAGCAATTAGGAAGACAAATAGCATGTTGGCTTTTATTGCAAGGGGGCTGGAGTACAAGAAAAAGGTGCTTTACTGCAATTGTATATGGCATCAGTGAGACCACAGCTGGAGAACGATGCACAGTTTTGGTCTCCATATTTCAGAATGGACGTATTTCCAGTGGAGGTGGTATAGGAAAGGTTAACTCAATTGGTTCCTGGAATGAGAGGGTTGCCCGATGATCAGAGGCTGAGTAAATCGGGTTTATAATCTCTGGAGTTTAGAAGAATAAAAGTCATGATTGCATTGAACTGTCGAGCAGGGGCTGTGTGGTCTACACCTGCTCATATTTCTTATGTTCTTATGAGAAGATTCAAAGAAGCAATGGCCATGTTAATATCAACAAAATAGAATAACCTAAAAGAGATTTTAAGGGAGCTGTGCTAATTAGGGAAGAAAGTTCAGAGAAGCAGAGAACATACTAATATAGATAAAAGACTGTACAATAAAAACAAGCATCAAACGGCTGTTAGATGGATCTTTTAGATCTTGGAACAGTAGTTTGTACCACACACAGCATTTATAGACCTTCTCTGAACATTTCAGGGCTGATTTTAACCCTGTCAACCTGGCAGAATGGGATGAGCAGGCAGTTAAAATGGCTCGTGGGAGATATCTAAATGGATTCAGCTGGCTTCCTGTCAGTTTTGATCTTAATTTGTTCTTCTTGGTAGAGAAGAGGGTTACCAGCCAGAGGCAAGTGGGATCCCTCTTGACATGTGTAGATCTGTCTCCAATTAAGTCTTTGGGGCTCCACTGTAATTTTAACAGACGACTTGTTTTAGTTTCCCTGCCAGGATAACCAATTGAGGAGAAGCTGGGAACAGAAGGACCTCACAAAGCAAAAAAATGCTGCTTCCCCTGCACTAGGCTTTGGCCCTTCTTGAAATCCTCCCAACTATTTAGGTGATGGATTATTCCTTTATCCTCCTGCTTCCCAGCATCTCACTCCCATTCACCAGCCAATGTCCTGCGAAGTTTGAGCGACGTACTAGGCCCCATGGGGTTATGGAGTGCGACAGGGTGATGAAAGAACCTATGTGGTGAGTCCTTTACCAATTACCTCAGCTCCCATCTGCCCATTTCCCATTGTGAGTTGAAATCTATATTTAAAACATCCAGCAGCAGTGTAAGAATTTGGTACATTCACTACGACTCTCACGAGTTTTACAGATGCACAATAGAAAGCATTCTTTCTGGTTGTATCACAGCTTGGTGTGGATCCAGCTCTGTCCAAGACGGCAAGAAACTACAAAGGGTCGGGAATGTAGCCCAAACCATCACTCAAACCAGCCTCCCATCCATTGACACTGTCTACACTTCCTGCTGCCTTGGAAAAGCAGCCAGCATAATTAAGGACCCCACGCACCCTGGATATACTCTCTTTCACCTTCTTCCTTCGGGAAAAAGATACAAAAGTCTGAGGACATATACCAAATGACTCAAGAGCAGCTTCTTCCCTGCTGCCATTAGACTTTTGAATGGACTTATCTTGCACTAAGTTGATCTTTCTTTACACTCTAACAATGACTGTAACATTACATTCTGCACTCACTCCTTTCCTTCTCTATGAACGATATGCTTTGTCTGTATAGTGTACAAGAAACAATATTTTTCACTGTATGCCAATACATATGACAATAATAAATCAAAGCAAATCAAGAAACCTAGTACTTGCTGCAGAACTCCATTCTTGAAAAACTTGCAACTTACCTTCAATAATATACTTTCGAAGGGAACAAAAATTCCACTGGAAAGCTGGTTCAGCCAAGGCTAGCAAGAGCAGTTAAAGATAGGATTAGCCTGAAGGAAGAGGCTTAGAATGTTGCCAAAAAGTGTTGCACGCCTGTGGATTAGGAGGATTTGAGAACTCCGTAAATTATAACCAAGAAATTGATAAGAGATACAATGGAATCGGTGATTAAACTGGCAAGAACAGAAAAACAGATTGTAAAAGCTTTTATAAGTACTTGAAAAGGGAGAGATTAGTCAAAGTAACAATGAATCCCTTACAGGCAGAGACAGGGAAATTTATAATTGTGAATAAGGAAATGGTTAAGGTGTTAAACATTGGCCAAGATTTTCCAGCCCTTCCTGCCAATGGGATCTTCTGGTCCCGCTGAAGTCAATGGACTTTTGAATGGCTCATCACATCCACTGTGGGGAATCCCAGAGTGGCGGGGCTGGAAAATCCCAGCCTTTAACTCTGCCTGCATGGTACAGGGCAGAAAAATTGCAGAAACAACAATGAAGCAAGGGTTTAGTGAAAATGAGGAAATTTTTAAAAATAGGATTTTCAGAGAAATAGTATTGGCAAAATTAATGGGACTAAAACCTAACAAATCTCTTGATGATCTACAATGTAGAGTTTTAAAAAGGGTGTCTTTTTTTATTCGCAAAATGTGGACATTGCTGTGGCATGCAGCTGATGAAAAAGCACCATCACTTCATCTGAGAAATAATAATACTTAAAATAAAAGTGGAAACTTTAATCACATGCAGCTTTCTTCAGGCTTAAGTGATTCCAGAACCTGTGTCTGTTGAGGTGGCTGTGATGGGTTGAGCTGTCATCGGCCACCAATCCTGGCACTATTCTGTCCTTAGAGGGTTGCTGCAATAATGGGCTGCAGCCAGGCCAAGAGGAAAGGACAGCTCATGTGCCAGTATTGCAGAGAGTGAAATTGCAGACAGCTTCTGCTACCAGGGACTCAAATGAGGACTTTGATGGGACAGCCTATCATGGAACATTGAGATGTTTTAGCCTTGGCATGCCTGCCTGACAACCTGTTGTGACTGTCAATGAGCACGGAGGAATCCAGCTACAAGAACCCACAAAGCATCATGCAGATATAGGAGCCTCTCATTTTCACTGAAAGTGGTAGCCAAATCCATGATAGAACATGAGGAACTAGCCATGCTGCAACATTTGATGGCGAATGATTTAGCTTCCATTCCAGCACAGGCAGAAATCAGCCAATATCTCAATGTTACAGTGCAAACTCCGACTGAGCTCTTGATATTCACGCTTCCTACCATGCAGAATCAGACTCCTGCCATCATAACTCCAGATTTTAGTGCTCTAAAAAACAGGCATGATCACAGAGGAGTCCAGCGATCTCTCTTTCAGTAGATTATTAGGGTTGTTCGGATGCTGTCCTGAATGAGTGCCACTCAGAAGGAAATAATAGTTTGGACCTGTATTCCTATTTCCTCGTTTTACTGATTTTCCTTCTGGGCAGCTAGCTCAGTGAAACATTAACCCACTTTTCTGTCTCAGAATAAATGTATTTGTGCTCCCACCACTGCCACTATGCCAATGCTGTTCCCTCTCAGTATGCCAGCCCAGGCTGCTACCACCCATGTCGAGGTGGTGGGCCTTCTCATAGAATCCCCACAGTGCAGAAGGAGGCCATTCAGCCCATCGAGTCTGCACCGACCACAATCCCACCCATTTACCCTGCTAATCCCCTGACACTAAGGGACAATTTAGCATGGCCAATCAACCTAACCTGCACATCTTTGGACTGTGGGAGGAAACCGGAGCACCCGGAGGAAACCCACACAGACACGGGGAGAACGTGCAAACTCCACATAGACAGTGACCCAAGGCTGGAATTGAACCCAGGCCCCTGGCGCTGTGAGGCAGCAGTGCTAACCACTGTGCCACCGTGCCGCCACTTCTAAGACTAGAGCTGCTTTGAGGGCGTCCTAGAAGGCCATCTGTAGTTTCCCTAACTAAAAATCAGCTACCTTTCACCAGTCATGCTGCAGTCACTAGGGTATACCTGTGTAGAGCATGAGGCCAGGCAAAGATACTGACATACAGGCTCTAAGGAGACTCACAAGGGTGAATTGTTCAGTTTTTTTTCATATTGTTGCATAAATTTTGGATGCAGTTCTTATCAAAAGCTTTTTAGTTGGTGGCTTTTATTATAGGACTTTGAAGACACCATGATAAGATGGATGGGAAGCTGGGAAATTGTGGTTCAATGGTGGTGAAGGGATGATATCGTAAGGAGAGAAGAGTCTCTCTATAAGTGCTCATGGACATTCTTGTGAGGCTTCTTCTTCCTTGTCACAAGGCAGCCTCCTTTATATAATGAGCTTTTGGAGGATGCAGCAGACAACTATACATTTAGAAACATGCTCCAGCCAGAATTGCAGGGCACCTGTGTGTTGTCCAGGCAGTGAAGGCATTGCTTGAGAATGCCAATGTGTGCTCTCTGATATTCCTGGTAGCAGCCTGACTCTCATTGTCCTCATATCTTTGGGTGGGCAGAGGGGAGTCATGATTTATGTGTGTAGTGGGTATCCCTTGTCTACAAGCAACCTACCTCTGGTTCTGCCCCAAAGATGGTGAGAATGGCAGGCTGCCTCAGATAAAATAGTTGTGGCTACTGCTGCCAGGATAGAGTGCACTCATTGATGCGATGTTCTAGGCATGGTCACACACTAACTGTACATGAACATGTACATTGTACATTAACTTTATGCTTCTTGTCAATCTCCCTTTTTACACATGGGGCCTGCCAAGCTACATATGTGCAGTCAATGGCTCTATGTTTGGAAATCCCACCATTCTGGCAAAACCATATACCGTTTCTACTGCTTCTCTCGCCATAGAAAGAAAATGATGAACTCTCCACTTTTCACATACAGGGCCTCCATCACCTCCCATTTTTCTGGATAGACAGCAAACTGCATTACATCTCTCACCATGCTCTCATTCCTTCACAGCCAGCTCAAGAGCAATGTGCAGAGGGGGGCAGACTCCGGATGTGTAGAAAGCATCTGACAGAGAACACCTTTCTCACTACCAATCAAGTTACATCCTGGTACTTGTTCGAAGGTTCTGGTGATTAGGCTATGGTGACTGTCCCTTTAAGGATCCATCTATGGAGCAAGGGTAACATGACCCAGGGAACTAATTAGGGAGTAGGGTGGGGAATCACCCTGGTGAGCTTGAGTTTCTGTTCCAGAACTTTCTTGGAAACTGGCTGGTAGCTATAAGGCTGCAAACCATCACCTTTTCCAGCAGGGCCTCTAGGATGTCAAGGAAGACAACTACCTGATGGACCTGTGGTCAAAGTATTTCACTGCATAAACTGTTCCATGAGGGATAGGTGGTGTGGCATGATCCAGCTACTTGAAGTGTTGTGTGGCAATGTGACTAGACCCATCCTCCACAATACTGGAGTAGGTAAAACTTTAGCACATAGTGACTCGAGGTGTTGGAATACCAAAGAACAAAGAACAAAGAACAATACAGCACAGGAACAGGCCCTTCGGCCCTCCAAGCCCGCCCCGCTCCCTGGTCCAAACTAGACCATTCTTTTGTATCCCTCCATTCTCACTCCGTTCATGTGGCTATCTAGATAAGTCTTAAATGTTCCCAGTGTGTCCGCCTCCACCACCTTGCCCGGCAGCGCATTCCAGGCCCCCACCACCCTCTGTGTAAAATACGTCCTTCTGATATCCGTGTTAAACCTCCCCCCCTCACCTTGAACCTATGAGCCCTCGTGAACGTCACCACCGACCTGGGAAAAAGCTTCCCACCGTTCACCCTATCTATGCCTTTCATAATTTTATACACCTCTATTAGGTCACCCCTCATCCTCCGTCTTTCCAGTGAGAACAACCCCAGTTTACCCAATCTCTCCTCATAACTAAGCCCTTCCATACCAGGCAGCATCCTGGTAAACCTCCTCTGTACTCTCTCTAAAGCCTCCACGTCCTTCTGGTTGTGTGGCGACCAGAACTGGGCGCAGTATTCCAAATGCGGCCGAACCAACGTTCTATACAACCGCAACTCAGACCCCAACTTTTATACTCTATGCCCCGTCCTATAAAGGCAAGCATGCCATATGCCTTATTCACTACCTTCTCCACCTGTGCCGTCACCTTCAAGGGTCTGCACAACTTGATGCAGACACATGCAAAGCATAGGGTGATGTTGAATATGTTTATTTTCCTCACCATTGTTGGAGGGTTCAGCTCTCTAGGCATAATAAAAATTACTTACTTGGCCTTAATGGGCGCCTCAACATAAAAGTGCCCTCTCCTTCTCCCTTCAGTATCAGCAGCAGTCATCTTTCTCAATGGCATACTGAGACTCAGCTGCTAGACACTTTCTCCGGTAAAATCCCACAGCGGGTCTCGATGGTTTTCCACGTCGGCTCAGGACTGGCTTTCAAATCCAGTGACTGAAATTCCCTGTTTTTGCAAAATTCCAGCCCACTATACCACTTACAAAATGAAAAGCCTGTGGATCCTGTGGTCTTCATGTAGCCATTTCTAAGTTGTTGGTCATGTGATTCAGACCCGGGATCCATCACATTTCCTGCATGACAAAAATCATCAGAAATAGATCTGTGACAAAAACAAAACCTTTAAAACAGTGCCTGTTATAACGTTTTCTGGATGGTCTCTGCTTCTATAGAACCAGAAATGATTTTGTTTTCTAAAAATATATGATGAAATTAATAAGATTATTGTGAAATATATTTGTTGTATAAAAGGCATAGTGAATGTCAACCTGCAGCACTCTATTCTTAATGGTTGACGTTGGCAGGAGCTTATGTCGTATTTTACTGCAGAAACAAAATGAAAAAATATTTTTTTAGAAGTAATTGGCTTGAGTCATAAACGCTCCTGTAATGAGTGTCATAAAAGCTTCAATGCAAGTCAGCACAGCTCACCTCAGTGCCTTTATTTTATGTAAACTGTTGATCCTGGTCTTATATCCTCTGTGTAATTAGCCTCTAAAAGGTTGGCTAAACAAACTAGCTGAGCATTTAATACTTGGGATATGAATGTAATGTCCATGTGTTTTAAATCACTTTATGGCCTTGCATCTTCCTATCATGCTCAAAGTTCACAAAACCTTCCCTCAAACTCTCCCTTTGCTCGACGTTGTGCAATTCCTCCCCAACGTGTGCCCACTTTGTCCTACTATGGTTGGTGTACCATCAATTGTCCCAGAATCCCCTCGCTAAACTTTTGTGCCTTCCCTCTCTTCACAGAATTGTTACAGTGCAGAAGGAGGCCATTTGAACCATCATGTCTACAGCAGCTCTCCAAATGAGCATCATGATTTGCTGCCAATCCCATGCCTTTTTCCTGTACTCCTTCACATTTTTTACATTCAAGTAATCATCTTGTGCCTCGATTGAACCTGCCTCCACCACACTTCCAGGCAGTGCATTCCATACCCAAGTCACTCGTTGTGTGAAAAGATTTTTCCCCTCATCACATTTCTTTTAAGTTCCTCTTCTAATATCTCTTCTTGGGGCGGCATGGTGGCACAGTGGTTAGCACTGCTGCCTCATAGCGTCAAGGATCCAGGGTTCGATTCCCGGCTTGGGTTACTGTCTGTGTGGAGTTTGCACGTTCTCCCCATGTCTGTGTGGGTTTCCTCCGGGTACTCCGGTTTCCTCCCAGTCTGTAGATGTGCAGGTTACGTGGATTGACCATGCTAAATTATCCCTTAATGTCAGGGGGATTAGCCGGGTAAATGTGTGAGGTTACAGCGATAGGGCCTGGTTGGGAACATTGTCGGCGCAGGCTCAATGGGCCGAATGGCCTCCTTCTGCACTGTAGAGATTCTGTGATTCTTGGCATCAATTGTTATCTAATTTTGCCTTTGTGAAGAACCTCGGAATTATTTTTCCCCTCTACTTTGAATGTTCATTTAAATACAAGTTGACATTGTTCTGTCACATTCCTTTACATGGAATTCCTAATAAATTAATAGGAAAAGGAATATCAACACAAGCAGTGATATATCAGCTACATCTCAAAAGATGAATGGCTTGAAATTAATCAGTGATAAGAACAGACTAATAGCTGATGGGTTCTTCTGCTATTCCTCTATCCACTATTTGTACAAGAGTGTTAACACTGGTTAAGACAGTTACATGAACGCTGTTGTTGGCTATCTGCTATTCATCTCCATTGATAATTTCTAGCTTCAAATGAATGTTAAGTGAAAGCAGACATTAAAGAGGCAGAATAAAATGGATAATCACCAGTTGTACCAAACAAATAAACTCATTTGGTGTATTTCAAGATTGAATCTATTTGTTTTTAGATACACTAGACTTACATGTGCAGGTGTCGTACTATAACTGAGATGCAGACTGTTTCACAGCCTGTTTCAAGCAGGTGGGAGTTTGTTTCACTTCAGACTGACAACGCATCTCTCAGATGATTCATCTTTGCTTTGGTACAACTGTAAATTTAGGAGAAATAAATCCAGATAAAAAGCTGTAACATAAATAAATGCAGAGGAATGGAATGTCCTCCCTATCTTTCAAATTAACAATGACGTAGCTAATGAACATTAAAACCAGACAACCCAAGACCTATTTTACCTTGCAGTGCTTCTCAGTTACATTTAATTCTTTTAGTAAAAAATAACTTACTTCGTGCTACTGGATTTAAGAAAGTGATACATTTTCTCTTAGTAACTGTTGAAATTATGGGTGGCACTATGGGTGACCCAGCTTTGGGTCACTATCTGTGTGGAGTCTGCACATTCTCCCCGTATCTGCATGGGTCTCCCCCGGGTGCTCCGGTTCCCTCCCACAATCCGAAAGACGTGCAGGTTAGATGCATTGGCCATACTAAATTCTCCCTCAGTGTACCCAAACAGGCGACAGCGTGGCGACGAGATGATTTTCACAGTAACTTCATTGCTGTGTTAATGTAAGCCTACTTGTGACACTAATACATAAAAATGTGAATGTGCCAATGTAATACTTATCCTTCTGAACATAATTCTAGATAAGGTACTTATATAAGGCAGGTTCCACAAATGCCCTTGATGTCATTAAACTCTTCTCTTTCACAACCTCAAATACTTCCAAACTTATTTGTTGCTCAAAGTGGAACAACTCAATTCTAAATTGAATCCTTCCTGCTTGTGGCCCACTTACTTCCTGCACTGTAATATTACACTGGCCATAAAATAAATATTCTTGTTTGGATTTCAAGGTGAAAGAATGTAAGCCAGCAGCATTTTGGCTGCGACTATAATTGAGGGAAAAACCAACAATTTTTGGTGGAGAGAAAAGAAGAGATCAAACAGCACCAGATGAGGGATATAAAAATCAATGACAGTGGTGGAATTGTAAAACTTGTTTCTGATAAATTGCAGATTTAATTTTGCAGTTTAGCTGGAAGGGCAATATAACAATGAATTAGGCAGTGCCGGATTTAGGCATAAGCTAAACAAGCTACAGCTTAGGGCATCACAATCCGCAGAGGCCTCACAAAATTTCAGAAGGTTTACAATGAAGAGAACATTTAAGAGCGGATACCAGAAAAGAAAAAGAAAGCACCAGCTTGAAGAGCAACTCAAAAAATTACCAAAATCTTTGAGAGAGATCAAGCCAGCCAAATGATAAATATGCAATCAGTAAATGCATTCATTTGAAAATAATTTGTATTTTTCACTTTAAATACCTTGCTATTAAATAATTAAAAGGCATAATTATGTTTTCAATTTTGTGGCGACCCAAGGTCCTGTTTTGGTACGCACCTTTGTGAGACCTTTTGGTGTAACTTTTTAACAAGGGGCCTCCAAGCTTTATGTAGCTTAGGGCCTCACCAAGTCTAAATCCGGCACTGGAATGAGGGTTTGCCCCATGGTGGAACAGCCTCATACTTTTTTGCTTATTATCAGTAATTCCATTGCAGCAACATCATGTTGCATTAACCTCATGCTTTTGGTTTACTCACTGTGATTCCAGCCCATTTGATTCCAGAAGCTGTGGAACTTACTTGGAAGATTTCAAGTTCCTTGAGTTGACCCATTTTGCTTCTCCACGGTATTATAATTATGATACATGTTTATAATTTAGGATTGCAACAGGATCTTGATCAATTGGGCCAGTAGACTGATGAATGGCAGATGGAGTTTAATTTAGATAAATGCGAGGTAATGCATTTTGGTAGGTCAAACCAGGGCAGGACATACTCAGTTAATGGTAGGGTGTTGGGGAGAGTTATAGATCAAAGAGATCTAGGGGTACAAGTTCAAAGCTCCTTGAAAGTGGAGTCACAGGTGGACAGAGTGGTGAAGAAGGCATGCTTGGTTTCATTGGTCAGAACATTGACTACATGAGTTAGGACGTCTTGTTGAATTTGTACAAGACATTGGTAAGGCCACACTTGGAATACTGTGTACAGTTCTGGTCACCCTATTACAGAAAAAATATTATTAAACTAGAAAGAGTGCAGAAAAGATTTACTACCGGGACTTGATGGTCTGAGTTATAAGGAGAGGCTGGATAGATTGGGACTTTTTTCTCTGGAACGTAGGAAGCTTAGGGATGATCTTGTAGAGGTCTATAAAATAATAAGGGGGCATAGATCAGCTAGATAGTCAATATCTTTTCCCAAAGGTAGGGGAGTCTAAAACTAGAGGGCACAGGTTTAAGGTGAGAGGGGAGAGATACAAAAGGGTCCAGAGGGGCAATTTTTCCACATACAGGGTGGTGAGTGTCTGGAACAAGCTGCCAGAGGTAGTAGTAGAGGCAGGTACAATTTTGTCTTTTAAAAAGCGTTTAGACGGTTTCATGGGTAAGATGGGTATAGATGGATATGGGCCAATTGGGGTTAGCTTAGTGGTTTTTAAAAAAGGGACAGCATGGACGAGTTGGGCTGAAGGGCCTGTTTCCATGCTATAAACCTCAATGCCCGAAAGCTCTATGTAGTAAAGGGCACTGGAGAACCGAGTGCTCATGTGGCAGATCCTAGCGTTTCACAGATGGACGCTGGATTCCAATAGTAATGTATTGGATAGTTCCCTAGAGTACTTCTGATTGCAATGAAAGATCATCCCACACATATGATATTTTCTTATTAAATCAGTGTTGATGCATTGCTGGTGAGAGCTGAAGCAACTTTGTACCATCCCAGTATGCAATGTAAATTAGGTTTCGAAAAAATAGCTGAAATTTTCCCCAATTTTGATCCTAATCCTATGTAGATTTTCCAGTCCCACACGCTGCAGGAATCATCATAGGTGGGACAGACAATTTGATAGACCAGTTAAATGTCCATTGATCTTGGATGGTAATTTCCAGTCTCGCAGCAGGCACAACTGGAAAATCACACCCCACATGTTTGAGTCTCGAAATGTGAATTCTTTATCTTTATCATAAAGATCACCAGCCCTGGAACCAGGGACATGAACATTGGGATTCAATTGTTACAATGGTGCCTCATCTAACAAACCCAAGCTGAATCCTCCCTTTTTTAAATTCAGTTATGGGAGGTGGGCATTGCTGGCTATGCCAGCATTTATTACCCATCCCCAATTGCCCTTGAGAAGGTGATGGTGAGCTGTCTTCTTGAAACACTGCAGGCATATGGGTTATGTATACAGTCGTGTTAGGGAGAGAGTTCCAAGATTTTGACCCAGCAACAGTGAAGGAATAGCAATATATTTCCAAGTCAGGATGGCGAATGGCTTGAAGTGGAATGTCCAATTGGTAGTATTTCCATGCATCTGTTGTCCTTGCTCATCTAAATGATAGTGGTTGTGAGTTTGAAAGGCGCTATCTAAGGAGGTTTAGTGAGTCCCTGCATCTTGTAGGGGGTATAGACAGCTGCTTCTGTGCATCGATGATAGAGGAAGTGAATATTTGTGGAAGGGATCAAGTGCGCTGCTTTGTCCTGGATGGTGTCAAGTTTCTTAAGTGTTATTGGAGTTGCACTCACCCAGGCAAGTGGAAAGTATTCCATCACACTCCTGACTTGTGCCTTGTAGATTGTGGGCAAGCTTTGGGGAGTCAGGAGGTGAGTTACTTGCCACAGGATCCCTAGTCTCTGACTTTTTCTTGTAGCCACAGTCGTTATATGGCTAGTCCAATTCAAGTTGTGGTCAATGGTAACCACAGGATATTGATCGTGGGAGGGTTCAATGATAGTAATGCCATTGAATGTGAAGGGGAGATGGTTGGGCTCACTATTTGCCTGGCACATGTGTGATGCAAATGTTTCTTGTCACTTGTCAGCCCGAGCTTGGATATTGTCAGATCTTGTTCCACACCCCAATCCCAGCTACTCACCCCATGATCCGACTTACCAATTGATCACCCACCCACTCTCTCACTAACCCACCAACCTTTGACACCTTTAAAAACTTTCTGAATAAGGCTGGCGTAAAAGTGAGTACATCTTTGGAGCTGCTCCCCTTCGCTAGTTTTCCCTGGATCACTGCACCAAGCTTCACTGTTCCAGTTGGGATCAGAAGTCCCAATTGGAAGGCTGCAAAAAGGTCGGCGCACAATGATCTGAGCATCACTGCTTTTGGGAGATCTGGCCCATCATTTCTTTATCTTCAAGTAACACTTGAAGGATCCTTTATGTGGCAGCTTAATGGGGGGGGGGGGGGGGGGGAGTCCATTCATAAAATTAGATAATCAGAAAGAAAAATATATGATAATGTATGATAAATATATATAATTATTTCTGCTGCAGATTTTGCAAAGAGCATTATGTGCCTGGAATATTGCCATTACTCACTGTTGTTGACAAGCTCACTACACAGCCTAAATGCAATTTTTGTTGGAAAGGCCACAAAAATTCTACTATGATGTTACTTCTGACAGGCAACTGTTAGTGAACACTGCTCGGGGAAACCAATAAAAGACTCCAGGCTGTTCTAATTAGACTTATGATATATGTACACTGCCCTGGCACAATATCTTGCAAATTTGTATTTTGTGAATTAAAGCCTGTTACCTGTCCCTCTGCATAAAGATTTTCACTCGTTTATTAACTTAGTGTGCTGTCTCTATTCTGCCATTCCCCTCTATTTCCAGCCATTGCTTTTTGCTCCCTGAGAGTATCTGCAAATCAAGACTTCCTTTCTTATGATCTTGACCGTTCTGAACAGCTTTCCAATGCCCAGGCCAGAAGCAAGGACCTGAGGAATGGACCTTGAGTGAGTTGCAATCAAATGTTGCAAGTGTATCATTTCAATCGACCGATAGAAAGAAACAACTTGTACTTGTATTAAACCTTTCAAAAGGTCAGGATCTCTCACCACGTTTTACAGCCAATGAGATACTTTACGTTTGATGCCTGTTGTAATGTAAGGAAACACAGTAGCCAATTTGTGTACAAGGCTCTGTAAATAGAAATGGGTTAAATGTCAAGTTAATCTGCTTTAGTAATGTTTCTCACAAGACAAATATCGTTAACAGATGAATATTCTGGAGATGAAGTAATCACATTTCTAGAGTCGAACCTTGAATCAATAATCTTCTAACCCAAAGGCAAGAATTCAACCTCTGAGATAAGCCTGGCACCTCAAATAATACCTCAGATCTCTGGAACTCGCAAATCTTACAAAGTTCCTCTTAACATGTTATGATGACATTCACCTTTGATTTATCAGAACCAGGAAGTGAGTTTATTTCTTCTGTGACTTGTTCCTCTCTGCGATCTAAAGGTTTGGCACCATGTATAAGGCAATGATAATGTGATATTTACACATTCAATAACAATGTGTCTTTCTTCAACTCACCCTCTACTGGTAATAACCAGGGTTTAATATAACAAGGTTCTCCTTCCCTTGGATACCTTTACTAGATCCAATAGTTATGTTTAAACAGGAGACAATTCAACCAAGCTTTCTTGAATTAAGATAGAGTAAGTTTATTAACTACTAAAAAAGTAAGGAGAAATGGTAAAATAGATATTTACAGTCATACTGATTACAGATAAGAATTGAGTTCATAAGTAAGTAAATATTTTGAAAAGTTACACAAAACAGTCCATGAGTTACGAGGAGTAGATGATGATGCATTGTGGCCTTTACGATTGTTTTTAGTGTAGTTGGTTTCTGCTGGTGAACAGTTGATACTTTGGCTCAGGTGTCCTGTAGTGTGGTAGCTTGGTAGAGATTTCAGTTCTATTCCAGTTGTGATCTTTTAACTGGCTGATCAATTTTCACAGAAAGAGAACGTTTTAAATGTTCCTGCAAAAGCTGGCTCTCTTTGTAGGGGCCCTGCCTTGGTTATCGTATTCTCTTCAGTGTGGCAAACTTTCAGCTGTTTTTCTCGCCAAACTGACTGACAGACAGAACAGCACAGGCTGCTAACAAGCAGGGTTTTAAGCCCCAGATATGTGTCTTGTAAAAGGACCAGAGTATACTAGCCTGTCTAGGCCATTATAGCAAGAAGTTTAACGACACCAGGTTAAAGTCCAACAGGTTTATTTGGCAGCAAATGCCACTAGCTTTTGGAGCGCTGCCCCTTCGCCAGGTGGAGTGGAGAAATGCTGACAAACAGGGCATACAGGACAGAAACTCAACTTACAGAATAATGATTGGAATGCAGTCTTTACAGATAACCAAGTCTTAAAGGTACAAACAATGTGAGTGGAGAGAGCATTAAGCACAGGTTAAAGAGATGTGTGTTGTCTCCAGACAGGACAGCCAGTGAGATTCTGCAAGTCCAGGCAAGCTGTGGGGGTTACAGATAGTGTGACATGAACCCAAGATCCCGGTTGAGGCCGTCCTCATGTGTGCGGAACTTGGCTATCAGTTTCTGCTCAGCGACTCTGCGCTGTCGTGTGTCGTGAAGGCCGCCTTGGAGAACGCTTACCCGAAGATCAGAGGCCGAATGCCCGTGACCGCTGAAGTGCTCCCCAACAGGGAAGAGAACAGTCTTGCCTGGTGATTGTCAAGGAGTGTTCATTCATCCGTTGTTGTAGCGTCTGCATGGTTTCCCCAATGTACCATGCCTCGGGACATCCTTTCCTGCAGCATATCAGGTAGACAACGTTGGCCGAGTTGCAAGAGTATGTATCGTATACCTGGTGGATGGTGTTCTCATGTGAGATGATGGCATCTGTGTCGATGATCCGGCACATCTTGCAGAGGTTGCTGTGGCAGGGTTGTATGGTGTCGTGGTCACTGTACTACTGAAGGCTGGGTAGTTTGCTGTGGACAATGGTCTGTTTGAGGTTGTGCAGTTGTTTGAAGGCAAGAAGTGGGGGTGTGGGGATGGCCTTGGCGAGATGTTCGTCTTCATCAATGACATGTTGAAGGCACTGGAGGAGATGCCGTAGCTTCTCCGCTCCGGGGAAGTACTGGACGACGAAGGGTACTCTGTCCACCATGTCCTGTGTTTGTCTTCTGAAGAGGTCGGTGCGGTTTTTCGCTGTGGCGCATCGGAACTGTCGATCGATGAGTCGAGCACCATATCCTGTTCTTATGAGGGCATCTTTCAGCGTCTGGAGGTGTCTGTTGCGATCCTCCTCATCCGCGCGGATCCTGTGTATACGGAGGGCTTGTCCGTAGGGGATGGCTTCTTTAACGTGTTTAGGGTGGAAGCTGGGGGGCCATTATACCCATGGTCTTGGAGATGAGAGGGCCATTATGTCCCTTTGTCTTTACTAGAGATGGTAATCGGTCTTTGGATGGTGTTACAAGTGCATTGTCTTGAAGCACAGGGAGGGGTTCCTTAGAGAAACCCTCTGCAGTCATTCCTGTCAGTGTTGTACATTCTTAGCCAAGCGATTATGGTACATTGCATCTATAACTTCAGTGTTTATGTTCATTTTTAAAAATATAAACTCAGGTGTTTTTCAAAGTCCAATGTCTCCTTCTATAATTCCAGGTTTTTTTCTCCATATCACTGCCCTGCACCTAAGCTATAGCTTTTCCCGCCACCTCTTAGACGTGTGTCTGGAGGGTTTCCTGTCCCCTTGAGGTTACAGGACCTCTCTTCTCCTTTCTACCTTTTCCAGCAAGATCTCCAGTTCATGCCTGTAAATTTTAGTGCACACATTCTCCCATGGTCATCCATTGCTCCATCTTTCACAGCACAATATTCAGAATGATTACAGCACCCCATAATATGCCTTCCCTTTAAAAGCTGCAGGCTAGCTTTAAGTTATTCTAGATATTAGGCTTCCTGTTGATGTGACCAGCCGATCAATAACATGGTGCATGCAGCAATCACAGCCAACACAAAGTTGGCATCCTGCCTGCAGTGCAATCAACGGGCAAAGTTTAATCATGCATCATGATCCCTGCACTGTGTTCTGGAGCTGTCCAATTTAACCCTCAATGTAAAACAAGAAATGCTGCAAATGCCCAGTAAGTCTGGCAGCATTTATATAGAGAGAAATAGATATTTAAGGATATTGGCCAGACCTGCTGAGTGTATTTTCTGTTCTTTTTCCAAGATTGCCAGCATCTGCAGTATTTTATTTTGTACGAGCCTCTGTGTTTGTGTGTTCTCAACTGCACATTAAGGAGATCTTATTACACATTGTAACAGACTGTAGGCTATTTAGCAGTACTGGCATTCTATTATTAGACTGCTCTTTTCCCTATGCTTGCTTGGATGAGTCCACATCTTAAATATGGACCTGCCTCAGAAAAAGACTGATTTGTATTTTGTTTACAGTAGAATCAAATCTATTTACTCTAATGAGTTCAGTTCAATATATTTACCACGTTACAATAGTGACTACACTTCAAAAGTACTTGACTGGCTATTTCCCTTTCAGGCACCCTAAGTCATGAAGACTGCTCTACAAAGTCTTTCTTTCTACATTACTGAAGTTATAGATGCAATGTACCATAATCGCTTGAATTTGTGACAACATTCTAAATCCTAGTGAATACCTTGTGAGATTGCTCACAATGAGTTACTCAGTGATGAGAGGGGTATTATACCATGTCACATAAAATATATTATTGCAAAGTTGACATTTTTGGCACCACTCATGGATAAAACACAAGTTTGCAATATGCCAAGCATTAAAATGTTCCTACATTAAAGAAAAATGTACTTTTAAGTCTAGACATGTTCCACTATTACTTTAACATTTAAGTACATTCAATCACAATCTTAAATATAGTGCTTTCTGACAGAATGGCATATGTTTGAATTAAATTGAGAAGAGCTATATCTACTTTATGAATATCCATTTTTAGTTCCATTTAAAAGGTGCCAAGGCACTATTCAAATAAGAGCGAAAGAGTTTTCCGTGTTCGGGTTTGTATTTATAAAACTTCATGTATAGCCCAGGTGACAAACGTCTGTGCAACAATCACGCTGCACTCCCAGGTTGTGTGTTGAGAGCCCATTTATCTCTTCCTGCTGCAAATTTCTAATGAGGTTTGAAAGACTGAAATCTGCTTTAAACATTTTTCCAGAGCAAGTAACAATTTCGTGCAGCAATGTGCCACATCCTTCAATTGTGTTCAGCAAAAATAGATGGAAGTCATGAGCCTGATGATTAAAGGAACAAAAAAGCAAGTTTCTTGGACAAAGGGTAAAGGGGGCAAAAGACATAGAGCTGATGGTAGATTTTTCATTATCCAAATGTCCAAGCTTGGGTATCTGCATCTCCTTCCGTGGGTCCTCTCCTGACCGAAGAGGCTAAAGTGAGATCAATGTGAGTGTCCACAGAACTGGCAATTCATGTTGTTGTTGGTGCTTGGGGGATCTTTTGTAGCTGTGGCACTTCTGGCCTTCCTCTGGGCATGTTGGACATTGTGAGTTTGGCATGGTTGGTCCTCAAAACATGCCCCTACCAAATTTAAGTGCTTGCCTCTACAAGAGCCAATTGGCTGCAGAATTTTTCCAGGAAAGGTGGTCTGCAATAGGGTCCCGGACCAGAACCCCAAGCTACATTAGGAAGCCATGCTAGACCCCAACAATTTTTCTATTTTGGCATAAATGTGAGAATAGAATATTTCTTTCCTGAAATGATTCCACTGCCAAAGTATGAGCCTTTTATAGTGAAACTTTATTTAATAATGCAGTTTAAATATAACTCTAATAAATGAAGCAGCATAACCATTGACAATTGAATAATATTTAACAATGAAAGGAAGCAACTTTACTTTCTATCTTCTGACTGTTCCCCTTTCAAATAAGCCCTATTCTTTCATGAATTAAATCCATATTTAAATAAATACAGCTAGCAAACCTAGGCATACTTGCTTTCAGAGAGAAAGCTGCAAAATCATTTTAATTTCAACCAGGCTTCAGCTGCAACTAACTATTTTCTACAATAGCTTTTTGTCTCTGCTACAGACCCAGCTCTGCCCATTAACCACACCATCACATGACCCTGTCAATCACTCCAATCAGAAATCCCAGGAGAACTTAAGTAAACAAAAGTCCATTAGCCTGACTTAAAATAAACACTTGCAAGACTTTTTTTGGTTTGATTTATTATTGTCACATGTATTAACATACAGTGAAAAGTGTTGTTTCTTGCAGGCTATACAGGCAAAGCATATTGTTCATAGAGAAGGAAACGAGAGTGCAGAATGGAGTGTTACAGTCATAGCTAGGGTGTAAAGAAAGATCAACTTAATGCAAGGTAAGTCCATTCAAAAGTCTGACAGCAGCAGGGAAGAAGTTGTTCTTGAGTCAGTTGGTATGTGACCTCAGAGTTTTGTATCTTTTTCCTGATGGAAGAAGGTGGAAGAGAGAATCTCCGGGGTGCGTGGGGTCCTTAATTATGCTGGCTGCTTTGCCGAGGCAGCGGGAAGTGTAGACAGAGTCAATGGATGGCAGGCTGGTTTGCGTGATGGATTGGGCTACATTCACAACCTTTTGTAGTTTCTTGTGGTCTTAGGCAGAGCAGAAGCCATGCCAACCTGTGATACAACCAGAAATAATGTTTTCTCTGGTGCATCTGTAAAAGTTGGTGAGAGCCGTAGCTGACATGCCAAATTTCCTTTGTCTTCTGAGAAAATAGAGGCATTGGTGGGCTTTCTTAACTATAGTGTCGACATGGGGGGACCAGGACAGGTTGTTGGCGATCTGGACACCTAAAAACTTGAAGCTCTCGACCCTTTCTACTTCGTCCCCGTTGACATAGACAGGGGCATGTTCTCCTTTATGCTTCCTGAAGTCGATGACAATCTCCTTCGTTTTGTTGACATTGAGGGAGAGATTATTGTTGCCGCACCAGATTCTCTATCTCATTCCTGTACTCCGTCTCGCCATTGTTTGAGATCCGACCCACTGCGGTGGTGTCTGACATAAGTAATTATCCTGCTCTCGCAAAATCTGAGCTGCATTCCTCCCAGACATATTAGGCGGGATTTTCCAGCCTCGCTCACTTCAAAACCAGAAAATCCCACCCGAGGTCAATGGACCTTTGTATGGTTTGCCTTTGCCCACTACGATTCCCGTGGCAGGCAGGATGGGAAAACTCGCCCCATTGACTGCCTGTAACATAAAGCTGAATTTTAAATGTTCTGCTTGAACATTAAAAAACTATACACATCAATTGCACTACTATTATCACGGTTTGTAAGGTGAATTCCAAGCTGATCCTCCAAGGGAAACTGTGTCAAGGTAAGGGGATCAGTATAAATGAAAGCATGGAATGAAGAAGGCAAGGAAGTTGATAAAAAACAAAAAGAGAATCTTCCAATCTAAGTTGAAACTCTAATATACATGATGTTTCTCTCTATTTATTCGCTTGTAATAGATTCATAATCAATATCAATCATTACTAGGGTGCCCTGTGCAGAGACCTGCAAATACTGGAAGTCAGGGGTCCCCAGATAGGAAGGCATGTGACACTTGAGTTGCTGTTAAATGCTGGGAGAACTGGGTTGTTGAGTTTATTGATCAATGTTGTAAATTAGTTCAAAACTGCAGATTTATTACATGATAAATTTTATTTTTAGGAGTGTATTTTATGATGGATGGGCAGCAAACCACTCAACAGCTTTTGGCAACATCGTTTAGAGATTTGATTGATTGCTTCTGTATCATTAGCTGCTCTTTAAAAATAGATGCTTTTATGAAGAGATTTTGTGCTTTTTTTTTACAGATGATGGGTTAGGGTTGGGCTCAAATCTCCCATTTGATTTTTGAAAAAGTAGCATTCCGCATGCACTTGCCAGATGGGAATACTTTAATTATTTTTATCGATTATCTGATATTTCTTGTAACCAACATTAAGATATTGCTCAAAAATGTCTGTGATTACCAAGCATTCATTAATCTTTTAGTGAAAATGTCACAACACAGAAGCCCAGATTTAAGGTAGTAATGATGTCCAAACTGTCAAGAGTTTGCAGTCATTACTCTTCTGAAACTGGCAGCAACTTCTGCAGCGTGCGCATGTATACTTACATCGTCCTGTATAGCAATTCAAAAATTGCTGTCAATGATTTGATGCTGCTCCAAAGATTGCACTGCTGGTGTCCCCCAGAATGCCATCGATTAGGAGTCACCAAACAGATGAAAACTTATGCACTCATGCCCTTAGAATTGCTGTAAAGAATTTTGATAAAATTATATGTAGTTGAACTTGTATCCCCTTGTGACCGACCTTTCAAGTAAGGGAAACAACTGTTCCCCGTCCACTCTGTCCATGCCCCTCACAATCTTTCCTGTACACCTCAATCATGTCGCCTCTGTCTTCTCTGCTCCAACGAAAACAATCCCAGCCTATCCAACCTCTCAACTTAAATGATCCATCCCATGCAATATCTGGTGAATCTCCTCAGCACCACCTCCAGTGCAATCAAATCCTTCCTATAATGTAGCGACTAAAACTGCACACAGTGCTCCAGCTATAGCCTCACCAAAGTTCCATACAACTCCAACATGATCTCCCTGCTTTTGCAATCTATGCCATGATTGATAAAGACAAGGGCATCAAATGGCTTTTTCACCATTCCACGAACATGCCTTTCCGCCTTCGGAGATCAATGGGCAAACATGTCAAGGTCCCTTTGTTCCACAGTACTTCCTAGTGTCATGCCCTTCATTGAATACTTTCTTGTCAAGTTACTCCTTCCAAAGTATATCACCTCCATACATTTCAGGGTTAAATTCCATCTGCTGCTTATCTGCTCATTTGACCATCCCATCTATATCTTCCTACTTACCCCACTAATCCCCCTAACTTACAATTCTTGGGACACTAAGGGACAATTTAGCATGTCAAATCCATCTAACCTGCATGTGTATCTCCAACCAAAAGATTTGGGTATCTCCTTTGCCCATGTTCTTTTGAATCCAGCCCACACCATTTCTCCAGGCCTCCAGCTCTGGCCTCACTGAGAGATTCCCAGTATGGGTCCTCTGTCTGCATCCTAGTCTCTTTTTGTTGGGACTGGATGTAAGTATAGCAGTGGCCATTGCTTCAAGTGGTGCTATACACAGATTAGGGAGATGCCAGTCATTCAGATTGGCTTGACGCTCTCTCAGATGGGATTTCCTCCCGAGGTGGGTGTAGAAGGTTCACATCCAGCTAATTAATGCTCCTCAGAATTTGAAAAATGGCCCCTCAGCCATTTGAAAATCATGTCTGATGTAAAAAAAAACCTGTGCAGAGGGAAAGCTGAATCAATAGCAGATGCCCTGCTGCAGCAAAACCTGGGACAATGTATTTATCCTATACATGTGGAAATAGTCTAAACAGAATGATGCAGTTCATGTATCTCCTGCGTACAAGAAGGTATATTTTTTTGCTCATTCTTGGGAGGTGAGTGTCATTTACAAGGCCAGAATATGATGCCCAACCTGAGGTGCTAGTGCTAAACAACCTTCTTAAAGGTTTTGGAGTGGGCGGAACTTTAAGGCGGTGTCCAAATAAGCAAGAACATAATGAAAGACCAGAATGAAATAAAAGTTTTGCAAGTCATTGAACAAACATCAGATCACAAAGGCTGAAGCATTCCTAGACAGCACAGGAAGAGATTCCAGTCTGCCACATTCTTTCCTTAATTGTGCAAATAAACCATTTACTTCATAAAACTTTATTCAGTCCCTCTCCCAGTCATCCTGGAAGCAGTCAGTAATGCAGGTTATTAGATAGAATAACAAATAAAAAAACACTTGTTTTATTTCCAACATTGTCTAATCTTTCAGGCATTATGGCTGCAATTGGTGGTGCTACACTTTGATCAGACTAATCAGACTGGGATGCAAAAGATTTAATGAAACTTAGGCATGTCTGAACATCTGTGGTCACAAAACTAGACTACCTTATTGGAAAGCTTTACCCACTGTCTAAATAATTCTTATCTGCCGCATATAAAATGTAATAGCACAATTATGTCCCACAAGGAGGTTATTCCAGAAAACAGTCCTGAACAGACTACATTATTATCATAATGGTGTAATAGTTTTATGAGTAGAATCATGGATAGCTAGGAATGATTACATGACAGCGATATAATTGAGGGGTGTGCAGAGAATGATGGATACATGGGAGTGATTATGATTACAAGCATCTGATTTAATCAAGGAGTTTCAATGACATTAAAACTTATTAAAAGTTTTGTTTGGTAGGTTGCAACTATCAAAAGCCGATGATTAGTGCACTGTATTTAATTTGGGTCTTTCTGTCATTCAAACAGATGTTTAAGAGGGAATGTAATGAGTATTTGAAGATTATAAAATGTTTTCAGAGGATGAATCAGAAAGAAAGAATTAGTATTTCTAGAAAGTCTTCTGTGACCTCAACATAGCCCAGAAAGCATCACAGCCAGTAAGTAATTTGTAAGTGTTATTGTTTGATGTAATGAGTCAATTTGCATAGTTCCAGGGCCCATAAACAACAATAAGATACATTTCCGTATTGCCTGTTTTATGTGATGTTAGTTGAGGGAGAAACATTGGGCAAGGGATTAAGAGTACATCTCTGAATGATGCCGTGAGAATTTGTGGGGTTTTGATCTTGCAATCAGGGAGAGAATGTTTCCATTGACAAGTAAGTTGGTAACCAGAAGCAGCAGATTTAAAATAATTGGTAAAGAAACAGGAATGAAATGTTTTCACACAGGTGTTAAGATCTGGAGCACACTATATTTGCAAAACTGATACAAGCAGATCCTATAGGAAATTTCACGAGGCAATTGAACACATACTTGAAGATTTGCTGGGATATGAGGAAATGCTTGGGGTGTGCAGAACACTTTCAAGGAGCCAGCACAGGCATGGTCTGATTCAATGTTGTAGATTTTATGATTCTAGCTGAGGTTACGTTTATTTTTACTGGGCCAGGAAATTTACAACTATTCACAAACCATCCATGGCCCATGCCAAATTGGCATTCCCCTATCCCGGAATCAGATCCAAGGGTGTTGAAAATGCATAAGAAATTAGATTAGGGAAGGATATGCTATCAGAGGGGATCACTCTATCATAGAAACAATGACCCACGTAGCAACTGTTTGTGGAGTAATTTCTACATTCATGACAATGATACTGCAAACTGATGGAAACGTTTGTCATTGGCAACATCCAGGGTAAATATATATTAAAAATGATGAAACATGGTTTGGGAATGTCATATATCATAAAATGACAAAGAAAACCAGAAATTGAAATCAGTTCGAGTGTACTGAGTGCTCCAGTGTTGGTTACCAAGAATCACACCAAACACAATGAATCATATAAGATCAAGGATAGGACCCAGTTCATATATTATTTTGGTTTATTCTTTCAGGGAGTGTTGACATCCCTAGCTAGGCCTGCATTTATTACCCATCTGTAATTGCCCTTGAGAAGGTGGTGGTGCGCCAGCTTCTTGAGCCACTGTTGCCCATGTGGTGTAGGTACACCCACAGTACTGTTAGGGAGGGAGTTCCTGAATAATGACCCAGTGACAGTGAAGGAAAGTTGAAATTATTCCAAGCCAGGATGTTGTGGCTTCAAGGGAATTGGCAAGTGGTGTGTTCCCATGCATCCGCTGTCCTTGTCCTTCTAGATTGTAGGTTTGGAAAACACTTTTGAAGGAGCCTTGGTGAATTGCTGCAGTGAGTCTTGTAGATGGTACACACTGCTGTCACTGAGTCAGTGGTGGAGGGGGTAAACGTTGAGGGTGGTGGATGTGATGCCAATCACGCGGCCTGTTTTGTTCTGGACAACGTTGAACTTTATAGTTATTGTTAGTACTATACTCTTGCAGGCAAGTGAAGAGTATTTCATCACATTCTGATTTGTGTGCTATAGATGGTGAGCAGACATTTGAAAGTCAGAAGATGAACTATTCGCCACCAAATTCCAACCTTTGACCTGTTCTTGTCATCCTGGTCTTCATATAGCTAGTCCAGTCAAGTTTCTGGTCAATTGTAACCCTAGGAAGATGGTGAGTTTCAGTGATTGTAATGTCATTGAAAGTCAAGGGGAGATGGTTAGATTCCCTCTTGTTGGAGATGTTAATTGTGTGGCATGAATGTTACTTGCAAATTATCAGCCCAAGCCTGAATGTTGTTCATATCTGGCTACATTTGGACTTGGACTGCTTCAGTATCTGAAGAGTTGCGAATGGTGCTAAAATTGTGCGGTCATCAGCGAACAGTGTCCTCGGTTGGGCCAAGAATTCTACCACAAGGAAGATCTGCAGTGTTGTCCTGGGACTGAAATGATTAACCTCGAACAACCATGATCATCATCCTCAATATGACCCCAACCAGTGGATAGTTTTCCCCCTGATTCCCATTAACTTCAGTTTTGCTTGGGCTCCTTGATGCCACACTCAGTCAAACGCTGCCTTGATGTCAGTGGCAGTCACTCTCACCTCACCTCTTGATCAGGTCTTTTGCTCATGTTTCGACCACTGTTGTAATGAGGTTGGCACTGAGTGGCCCTTGCAGAGGCCAAATTGAGTGTCAGTGAGCAGGTTGCTGTGTTAGTGTTGCTTGATAGCACTGTTGATGACATCTTCCATTACTTTTTGATGATCAAGAGTAGACTGATGGAGTGGTTAATTTGTCCTCCTTTTTCTAGGCAGGGCATATCTGGGCAATTTTCCAATTTGCCGGGTAGATGCCAGTTCTGTAGATATACTGGAACAGATTAGCTAGGGGCATGGCTATTTCTGGAGCACAAATCTTCCGGCAATAGCATTGAAAATTGTCAGGGACAGTAGCATTCGCAGTATCCAGTGCCTTCAGCCATTTCTCGGCGTACATGGCAGTCGATCACAACACAAATCAGTTCCTTCCACTGAGGAGGGATAAAAAATAAATTTACTGACATTAATTATGTAGATTCAAATCTAAGCTCCTTAAAGCTGGGCGACTGTGATAAGTCTTACTCAGTCATGGGACAATACACCTTGCTATATCCATATACTTGGTTACAAAATGAATTCTAGCGGGAGAAAAAAAAATCACACCACTGAAAGGCAAGGTCACTTGGATTGACTGCCTTATCTCATTGTTATTAATATTGTATTTTGTACAAATTGACATTTTAATATAAGAAGCTCTAATGGCTGAGATCAATACCAGCAAACAAGTTCAGCAGAGGTTAGGCCCCCCACCTTTTTACTGAGGCTGGCAGGGTCACCACATTGAAAATGAATATCTTGACCTGCTTGAACCACCCTTTCAGCAAGTTTCAGTCTCACTCCCATTAGTGCTATTAAAAGATATCAATCAACTGCCTTTCAGCTAGGAAGCGCGGGCATGCCTCACTCCTTATTTGATATTAATTATGTTCCAACAACTCAGACTTGATAGGAGTCTTGGCTTTCCCATCACTGCTGTTTTCTTTGTGGTGTTTTCATTTTGTGACATTATTAATTGATTCTAACTCCCTCAGTTTTTGTTCGGCCACAGTCAAAACAGAACTTCATCGAGAGATCTGTCAACAGCTTGCTCTCGCTGGAAGTGCTTTGAATAACATGCTAAAATTAAAATGGGCCCATGTACAACTGAAGCAAGAGAGACTTAAATCATACAAACATGTTTACTAATGTAACATTTTTGCTCATATACATTGCAAATAAATGCACTAAGACTTTGTGTAAGGGTTTGTAAATGATTAAAGCAGTTCGAAGCTGCTGTTTGTTTAGTGCAATGCAGAAGCCTGGTTTCACACATATAAAAACACATGAGTAGATAAATGACTTACTTTTCCAGAAAAAATGTTGATTTAATTCGGGGGTGGGGGTGAAATATAGGTGTTTCTAGTTCTGTTCCTAAGAAAAGCACACGTTGCTTGGATTTTATTGAAGGAAATAACAGAAAATTCACATAAAGGTGGCAACAATGCTTAAACTGTTGGACTGTCAGGCTACTTTGGAATAGAAAAGTGGGAATTTTTATTTTCTACCGGAGACTTGAGTCTGCCTCACTATCCCAAAGAAACAAAATGGAGGAATCATACAGGTATCAGTTCGAATAACAGAAGAACAAGAATTAATGGGCCAGATTCTTGTAGGAACAGACCAATGCTGGAAGCCTTCACAAAAGGCAGGCAGAGCCCAATTTCAGGCCCTGCACCCACTTTCCTGGTGTCAGCAATTTTTGCTGACACAGAATAACAGTGCAGGTGGCAAGCCTGTGCCCTGCAGTCCCAATATGGCCGGTTCCAATATATCTCATACCCGACCAACCCAACAATTTTTATGGAGTCCAACAGCTTATCGAGAACTCATGGTTTTCAGCCCCTCAGAGGAGTCATGAACCATAGTCTGGATTTGAATTTTTTGAAAGATATGTTTAACAAGTCTTCCCTATACCCGCTCTACATCATCTACTCTCGTCCCCCATCGCCTCCCCCCTCCGCTCTCCGTGACCCCTTGTTAATGAAAATTTGGCCCAATGTTTCAGGTTGATGACCCTTTTATCAGAACTGGGAAAAATTAGAGAGGTAACAAGTTTTAAGCAAGTGAAAGAGAGGAGTGAACCACCAACTGGCTTTTGTCCGTCTCTTGTCTGTTTATTTTTTTTCTCACCCTACTCCCTTTCATCTCCTTAAAACTAATTACATCTTTAACTTTTTCCAGTTCTGATGAAAATTCATTGACCCAAAATAGGGAGGATTTTATGGAGGCATCAGGAGTCTCGTCTGTCAGCTGGAGAGGCAGCAAGAGGCCTCCCAGTATGAAGTGCTTCTCAGGCACATAACTGATCACCAGTGGTCCTTCAACTGTATAAAGGACGCCAGAGATGGAAATTTTAGTCACTGAGAACCGCTGATCAGTCAGAGACCTGTGTGGTGCTTGAACCAAGTTGCGACCCCAAATCTGCTCCTCACCTACTGAGGTGATGATATTTGAGCTGGGGCAGGGTGGTGGGAGAGATGTGACTCTGAGGTCCCTTCTCCTTCCTCAGAAATGGGTAAATGTTCCCTGGCCGATCTCTGGTCAAATGACTGACGTGTGTGAGAGAACAATCTGATCTAGCCCACTTGACCCTCCAGACTGGATCCTACAGACTAAGCTGCAACTTAAATTTACCCCTCTCACTTGCCTCTGTCACTTGCTTGATGCATGCCTCATGCCCGTTTCTAAGATGATTCACACTCGCCAATTGCACTGCAGTCTCATGGTTCACAATGGATTGGCTGACCTGCTAAGCTGCCACCTCGAGCTCCTCTGCTCCCCCCCCCTTCCCCCCACATTGAGATCAGGAAAAGGATGAGTGGAACACTGTCGCTGCTCTGTGCCCACTCCCTGGTATTCTGAGCCTTCTTTACCTGCAGAGACACAGGAGACTGATGTTAGCGGCTTCACTCGAACAAGCTCAGCACCCAATTGCTTTATTGCAGTGTCTGTGACTAAAGGCATTCATGTAGTATTGGGCCACACAAGAGTGACCTTGTGTAAGTCAGCGATGCCCGGATCATATTCCCTGCCAGAGGATGCTGCAGCCTCCATCCATTGCCGCTGACACGGTGGACTCTCCCTCACCGTCATCTGCAACGTCATATCTCCCCATTTGTTGGCCCCCCCTAACAGACACTGAAGTTTATCATTTACCCTGGCAGAGCACAGAATGTTATTGACATGCTTGTGATACTGCAGCCGTATTCCTTTGACACCATGGCTGCTGAGTTCCTTTGTGACATCTATTCAGATTTGCTTGGTTAGGTGACTAGTCTCCTCCCCCTCCCCCTGTCTCTGGGGAAGAGGAACTCCCATCTTGCCCAAGCAGCCGAGAAGAGAATTTGCAGGAAGTCATGACTGAACCATGAGGCCATCCAGGCTCTGGCTTCTGACATGCCCACAAACTGCATTTTGGTTGGTTGGATTCATGGAGACTGCATGTCTGAGGCGGGCAGGGTTTTTTTTGAGGAGAGGCTGAAGAGGGCTTGAATAGACAGATGGAGGCTTCTGTGGGCTCCTCACAGGCTGCAGGTTTCCTACTGAAAACAGCTTTGTTCAGGTCTTATAGTGGGGTCCCTTTTAATTTGCAGTCACCACCTTCTCTGTAGTCAAGTGAGGAAGCACCGGATGCCTCAGGTTCCGCTTCCAGATGCAAACTACTTGTTGTGAATTGACTGGCTAGCATGGATTCAAACCATAAATGGTGGCCAGAGTGAGAAGACCTTCGCCACCAGCTTCCAATTCCACCTCTCTGATGCCGAAATTTTTTTTCCAACCCTGACCAGGGACGTGGCAGAGACTGCTCCAAGTTACTTCAAGTAACACCTCAATTAACATTGAGGGGACAACTTTATGCTGTCAGTTTAACTGGTCTAGGATAGTGAACCAAACAACTACACCAGCACTGGACCACCCAGTCAATTGTCAATCTGTTTATTAAAAGTGAACCACCTTCGTAGCAATCATGTTGCACAAACTTGCTCTTTTCTTTGTTAACATATAGCACAATGGCACAAATTGCACTGAACTTCTTGACCATCATATAACTCTGATGCAAAACTTCCGTTCATTCATCCTCCTGCATCAAAGAGGTCAGCTGTGGTTCAGTGATGGCTCTCGTGCCTTTAAGTCACAAGGACTTTGGTTCACAAATTCAGACATTTAAGCACATAATTCAGGCAGCCATCCTTCCAGTGGCCCAACTTAACCATAGCTCCAGCATCTTTTTCTCTTTGTAGGCCTGCTTGCAGTTCTAGTAGTGTCCACTACACAGTTCTGGCACTGCTGGGACTACTGGAGCTACCAACCAACCTGATTGTTGTCAAGCATGGCACTTCCTCCCACTGAGTGGTGAAGTCCCATTCTTTCTGTGTTTAGCCTGCTGGCAGCGTGTTCTGTCTGTGGGATGGGCTTATTTTAGGCACATTGACTGCTGGCTGACTCTTGCAATGGTGGGGAGGAAGTGAGCAATACGCCTTTTTGTGAAATCCAGTCCCATATTTCTTTATCCCATATCTTTTTAATACTTTTGGTAAATCAAAATCAATCAATCTCAGTTTTAAATTAATTGATCTAGAATCAATTGCCATTTGCAGAAAAGAGTTCCAAATTTCTACCACTTATTGCTTGAAGAAACATCTCCTGACTTCACTATTGCAAGATCTAGGTCTTATTGTTAGGTTATGTCCCCCGCCCTGGTCCCAGATTCCCCAATCAGCAGAAATAGTTTATCCCAATCTACCTATTGGTGCCCTAAAATTTCTTTGATAATGTCAACCAAACCACTCCTTAACCTTCTAAATTCTAAGTAATACAACCCTAATTTGTTTAACCTCTTATCATGACTTGACCCTTGAAGCCCGTATATCATTTTTATAAATCTACAGTGCACTCTCTCCAAAACCAGTATCCTTCCAGAAGTGTGGCGCCTAGACTTGCTCACAGTACTCCTGGTGTGGTCTAGCTTTGTGAAACTGAAGTATGAATTTTATCCCCTTGTACTTGTGGCCCTCCCCCTCCATATATAAAAGCCTGAATTACATTAGCTTTTTTGATTTTCTAAACCTGTTAATGCACTTTAATCATCTTTGTACCTGGACACCCAAATCTTTCTGGATATCCACTGTTTTCAGCTTCTCACCATTTAGTAAGTCCACTTCGGTCTAAAGCGGATGACTTCACATTTGCCTCCTTTTGTCACAGTTTTGCACTTGATCTTTCAATTTCTCTAATTTTATGTTTCCATCTACGCTACCTGCAATACTGCCTACCTTTTGTATTATCAATAAATTCAGATCAGTGGGCTGGGATTTTACAGCCTCACACAGGCGAGACCAGAAATTCCTGCCCGAGGTCAATGGAGATTTCCGACCCTGTCAGACCCTCGCCCTCACCGATTCCGTGGCAGGCGAGGTGGTAGAGTTCTGGCTGAGATTTCCTATCCTATCATCTAAGTCATAAATGAATAAGTGAAAAATTGAGGCTCCAACACAGATCCTTGTGGGACACTATTATTTGCATCCACCAATTCTTAACCAGGTCAGTAATTTGCCTTCAATTTCATAAGCTTCAACTTTAACTGACTCTTTTGAGGAACTTTATATTAAATGCATACTGAAAGTCCATAGAAAAAACATTCATAGCCATTCCCATGTCCACTGCTTTAGTTACTTATTCAAAAGATTCATCAGGCATGACCTTCCCTTGACAAACATTCAAAAGTATTTAATTGGCTGTAAAGTACTTTGGGACATCCTGAGTTCATGAAAAGCCTCATATAAATGCAAATTCTTTTTGTTATAACTGGTCATCAAATATTACATCACTTTGGTCCTACCTGTGGAAATCCTTCCCTAAAGCTGCCCTCCTTGGCACCCTTAAAAAACTCGATAGATTTTCTTTGAACAGGCTTTTTGTCATTTCTTTCAATCTCTCACTTCCCACTCAGCATCTGTTGTAGTTGCACCTATTTAAAAAATGCCTTGGGATGTTTTTTTCGTGCATGAATGTAATAGCAAATAGTGGCTTCTACTGATACTTGTGTATGACATAATCATAATGAATATGGCACATCTCACATTTTCCATTTTAAATAAAATACTACTACAAGCCCTCCTCAACTTCAGAACATTAAGTGCTTTGCAGAAATTCAATTTGTACTTTTGAAGTGTAGTCACTGATGTAAGGTTGAAATAACAGCAATTACCACTGTACACAACAAGGTTCAACAAACAATCGTGAGATACATAACAGCCAGGACATGGCGGAAATCTCCTCTGTTCTTCTTTGAATGGTACCATTGGATCCACCTGAGATAGCAGATAGGGCCTAAGTTTAACATCTCCATTGATAATGGCACCTTCAACAATGTGACATTTCTTCAGTTACTAAACTGGAATATCAGTCTGGGTGATGTCATATCCCTGGAGTAAGACATGACTCTCAACTTTCTAACTTGTCACAGTGAGCATCGAGAAAGGTCAGCACTTCTCCAGTGGCCATTGAAAATTATATGATACTGTTTTGAAAACTAGACTTACCATAAAGTCAAGGCAGAGGTTGGGAGTTTTTGTGCTTGCACAGACAGGGAATAGACTGCAAATGTACAATCCAGTATTTTATGTTGTTTGGGCCAAGGATGGGCATAGAGGACCTGCACAAAAGGGAAACCGAAGCAAAAATGTGGATTATGTGACCAGCAGCAGAGCGCCATTGAAGACCAGTGTCCCAGATGGGATAGAGGGAGGTCCCAGTTAAGTTAGAAGAAAAGAAGAGCAGAGATAGTAGCTCCAAGCAGGGAAAAGGCTGCGGTTAGCCCTTCTCCTGAGTGGCTCAGGAGAAGCCAATCAGAGGGTTCAGAAGAGGACCTATCAATCAAAGAGCTCTTAAGAGCAGCCTTGAGATCCAAGGAGGCAGCAGAAGGTTGATGACTCCATGCTGCAGGCTATTGGGGCAAGAGTAACCCTTTGTAGCAGTAATATTCTGCTCAGCACAGCTGAAGTTGTGCTTGTGTGTATGAGTGCAGACTTGGGAATCCAGAAGAACAGAATCTTGGGAGATCAGATTGAAACCCTGCAAAGTGGGCAATTTTTGAGGCTGTCTGAGTTGGAGCAGCCTTTTGGAGAGATTCCAAGGTGACATCTTCTACAGTGAAGACAGGAATCCCTCCTGAGAGATAGTGTCTCACAAGATTGGTTGACTGACTCAGTGTTTACTGACATCTGGGTGGGTTGTTGAGAAATCTGTGAAATCTGTCTTGGTTGTATTTGCTATATAGTGTTCAGTGTAGTGTTTGGCAACAGTTTGCCTGCTAATTCACGTGTACCTTATATTAACCCTGAATAGATATTGGATGGAATTCTCAGGCTGTTCATGCCTCACCACTGCTGCCAGTGAGAATGGAGAATTTAGCACCCAGCCAAACCTCCATTCACAGCAGCGGGACAGGAGAATCCCAGTCATAGATGAGCTCGGAGAATCCAGCCCATTGTAAATTGTTGTATCCTTCTGACCTTGTATCGTGAAGTTTGTTTAATACTCGGAACAGCGTAGCTTTATTCACTGAGCATGTGTCTTGAAACTCAAACCTTGCCTATTTTAAAGAAAACATTATAGGACCTTAACTGGATCTTAACAAAAACTTAGGTGTCTGGTCCAAGATCATAACAATTTAGATTACCATGCAAAAACTGTGATGTATTTTCTTCTTATAACTTTGGAATGCATCCTTCCAAAACATAATGCAATTAATTACTAGTTCATGCTATGCAAATATTGATACATCTGTTCCTTAAAGTTAGCCGTGAGGACTGAGATCAGGGCTGCACAGTTGTTAGCACTGCTGTCTCACAGTGCCAGGGACCTGGGTTCAATTCCGGCCTCGGATCACTGTCTGTTTGGAGTTTGCACGTTTTCTCTGTGTCTGCGCGGATTTCCTCCCACATTCCAAAGATGTGCAGTTTAAGTAGATTGGCCATGCTAAATTGACCCATAGTGTCAGGGGGACTAGCAAGGTAAATACATGGGGTTACGGGGATAGTCCTGGGAGGGATTGTTGTCAGTGCAGACTGGATGGGCTGAATAGCCTCCTTATGCACTGTTGGGATTCTATGAGAATCAATATCTACTGTCCAAAGTACAATAATTGTCATCTTATGAATTTGTAATGTTTCACAGTATAGTGGTGGGATACAGGCATTGATTCCCTTGCAATCCAAGAAGATATAAGGAGTGGCCTTCAGGATCATGCCTGGGTTTCCAGATTGCAGATTTGCCTTGGTGCACACTTGACTTTTGTACAATGGAAGTAGAATTCTAAGGAGTATTAAATGATCAATCATGCTCAAGTGCAGTCAAGGTCAATATTGTATGTAGGTCAACTGAATCTATACTCAGAGGTGTCAGCTGCAAGAGTCTCAGGTGGGGCTATGAGATCTGTAAACTGCAAAAGTAGATATGTCAGTCGTGGAATGCGGAGAAGCACAAACACACATCACAACACCCAACTAAAATTCAGTGATATAATTTATTATTCTAATGTACTATGTAAAGAAATTACCGAACTGGGAGAATGGTTCAAATTTACCCAGATCAGCACTCCTTCGGTATTGTTTTATGAGAGCATAAACATCGTCAAACTAGCCTTTGAGTGAACCTGAAATAAAATAATCTTCAAAGTACCAGACAGAGTATAACCATTGGTAACACACTGAGCTTCTGACTGCACGGCACTTCAGCTATAATGGAGGAAATATGAGGTCAGCTGCACCCTGTTAGCGCGCAACAAATCATTACCAAGTAATTCGAGTGACTAGTCAATGATCTGGATGGTTACCTTCCTCATTTCACTGTAAAGCATGCTGCTTCCCAAAGGAATCACTGGGGAGAGAGGATGGTTCCAACTAATGGCCTGAAATGAGTGCTAGAATGCACTATGCCTGTCTTGGGGACTGTCAGGGAAATTGGCAAGGGCGACTTTGTAAATCACTGTAGCTTTTGTGGAAAAGTGCAGATAACACAAGGACTACAATTCTATAACTGTCAGTTAATGTTCTCTGTCTGATGAGTCGCCTATTGGAAGACAATGGTTTACAACCTGGTACAGTGAGGAGGCCCTTTTTATTGCCTTACAAGTAGCAACATTCCAGACATAGCAGGTGATTAATTTTATTGGCTAGCAATTAAAGAAAACTATTATCATTTTCTGCTGTGCCTTCCCCTAATCTCAGTTCTTTGAGTGACTTTATCAGTCAGATCTGGACCTCAGAGCTGCTGTATAAAGAACACTATTAACATATTGTGTTGTATCGGTTCAGATTCATACATTAGCTTACATGTTTGAACATCCTCTATCAATCCTTTTTCTACTGAGATTCAAGGTGTAATTTATCCAAAATAAGAAATTTACATCGCATACACTGTTGCATTTTATAAATAAATTAGTCGTTGTGGCTGAAATCCACTTCCATAATTATTGGGAGATTTCATTATGTAACTTCAATTAACTGTTAATCCTCAATGTTTTCTGTATTATATATTTAACATGGCTGATTTGTTTTTATTTGTATATGTTAGCAACAATTAATTTCTTTGAATAAGATCTTTACTAACCTTGTCCCTTGTCTTTATCACTGTTCCTTCATTGTCCTTTACATAGAATCATAGTAATTAAACTTCAGGAGACCATTTGGCCCATTGCACATGTTCCACCATGACACATTCATCTGGAGCAACCAATACTAATTCAATTTCCTTGCATTCTTCAATTTTTCCGTTTCTTGCCTGTCTTTTTTATATGATATCAGTTTCAATAGTCACATAGATTTCTGGACCAAAACATTTCTATTGTTGTAATGGCTAGATGGGTAGAGAACTGGCTTGGCCATGGAGACAGAGGGTAGCAGTTGAAGGGTCTTTTTCCGGCTGGAGGTCTATGACCAGTGGTGTTCCGCAGGGCTCTGTACTGGGACCTCTGCTATTTGTGATATATATAAATGATTTGGAAGAAGGTGTAACTGGTGTTATCAGCAAGTTTGCGGATGACACGAAGTTGGCTGGACTTGCGGATAGCGATGAACATTGTCGGACAATACAGCAGGATATAGATAGGCTGGAAAATTGGGCGGAGAAATGGCAGATGGAATTTAATCCAGATAAATGCGAAGTGATGCATTTTGGAAGAACGAATGTAGGGGGGGTTATACAATAAATGGCAGAGCCATCAAGAGTATAGAAACACAGAGGGACCTAGGTGTGCAAGTCCACAAATCCTTGAAGGTGGCAGCACAGGTGGAGAAGGTGGTGAAGAAGGCATATGGTATGCTTGTCTTTATAGGATGGGGTATAGAATATAAAAGCTGGAGACTGATGTTGCAGCTGTATAGAACGCTGGTTAGGCCACATTTGGAGCACTGCGTCCAGTTCTGGTCGCCGCACTACCAGAAGGACGTGGAGGCTTTAGAGAGAGTGCAGAGAAGGTTTACCAGGATGTTGCCTGGTATGGAGGGTCTTAGCTATGAGGAGAGATTGGGTAAACTGGGCTTGTTCTCCCTGGAAAGACGGAGAATGAGGGGAGACCTAATAGAGGTGTACAAAATTATGACGAGTATAGATAGGGTGAACAGTGGGAAGCTTTTTCCCAGGTCGAAGGTGACAATCATGAGGGGTCACGGGCTCGAAGTGAGAGGGGTGAGGTATAACTCAGATATCAGAGGGACGTTTTTTACACAGAGAGTGGTGGGGGCCTGGAATGCACTGACAAGTAGGGTGGTGGAGGCGGACACGCTGGCATCGTTTAAGACTTACCTGGATAGTCACATGAGCATTCTGGGAATGGAAGGATACAAACGAATGGTCTAGTTGGACCAATGAGCGGCACAGGCTTGGAGGGCCGAAGGGCCTGTTTCCTGTGCTGTACTGTTCTTTGTTCTTTGTTTTTTTTTTGTTTTGTTAATAAACTATATCCTTTATTACAGAAGCACAAATAGATGGAAATAACTTTTCACTTGTTACTTCCCTAGTATATTTTCCATTTTCTTTCCAATGCATCAAGCAACACTTCAGATTTTAACATCTGCTGCAGTCAAAAAGTAAGGATTTGGGATAGTGGAATAGCATGAGGCTGAGGGATTATCAGCTAGACAACGGGTGGAATATGACAAGATTTTTTTCTAAATGTCCAGCTAGCATGAAAACGGGAGAGTTCCTGATCCATTTTTCAGGTGAGTTTTCTTTCACGCTGAATCTTTATGCACTCAGTCTTTGAAAAAGTGGGCAAGACCATGTTTAGCCACTAGAGGCAGTGGGTGGGGTTTCATTTGCCAGACAGCCTGCAGCTCAGTCGGAGCCACAAACTGTGCATGCGCAGGACAAGCTTAAAAAGCAGCTCTCCTGGCAGAACACCCCCGGGCCAGAAACAGCCTCACCTTCCCCAGCCTTGGACATCAGAGATCCCCCTCCAACATTACTGACCCTCTTACCCCTCCCCCACTCCATCAGCACACCTGCAAGTGTTGACTTGGCTTCCCCTCGCTCCATGGTAACAAGGCAAACTGCACTAACCTGGCTGGAATGCTCTAACAGGCATGTGACCTGCCCTAACTGCCTGCAGCTGACCTGCCAGGGCACTGAGAACCAGGAAGCACTGCTGCAAGAAACTGACCGAATCCAGGCAGCAAGAGTGAGTGTTTAACTTCATCTAGCACCTTTCCCCTAAATGACCCCCAGATCCCACACCCCCCCAGCACCCCGCATGCTTTCAGCCCCTGACCCCGAAGTACTTCGCCCCACCCCCCCTTTCAAGAATATCACAACCCTTGCCCTCTGAGTGCCACCCCTGATACCGTGCAGGACTTGTGCCATCAGATTTGACATGGCTCCTTCTGTCTCCACAGGAAAAGAATACCCATAATCTCCTGGAGAGGGTGAAGACAGGGGTTGGTGTGCCCAAGAATGAGGGGAGACCTAATAGAGGTGTACAAAATTATGACGAGTATAGATAGGGTGAACAGTGGGAAGCTTTTTCCTCACCCCCTTTGAGGAGCGGGCACTGGAGCTTGCGAGGGAGGAGGGGATGCAGGCCATTAGTGTCAGCATGGTCGGACTGGAGCATGGAAGTCACCACTTGCCAATTCTCCACTTGTTGGAGAAATCTCAAGTAAGTTGCATGCATCCCAGATTCCTCTCCCTCCCCTGCACTTAACCTTGTGTCCTGTGTTGCAGGAATGGACCACAACACACCTGGGCCATCTGACATCGTGGCCCTCACTGCTCCCACCCATCTTGCGCTGACAGCTCGAAGGACTCCTCGGAGGAAGTGGGTGAAGGGACTCCAAGGCCAGCACCAGTTTAGCATCAGCTTCCATCTCGCAATTCACCATCCCAGAGACTCTCACATCTGTGGGTCAAGTTAGTGGCGAGGCATCTGGGTCACTCTCTGGTGCACACAACACATCTGCTGATGTATATTGGGTGGAGGAGGGAACGTCTGAGGCCTCTGGCATGCGGGGGCCTGCCAGAGGCATGGACTCAATTGAAGAATGCAAGAAAATTGAATTCGTATTGGTTGCTCCAGATGAATGTGTCATGGTGGAACATGTGCAATGGGCCAAATGGTCTCCTGAAGTTTAATTACTATGATTCTATGTAAAGGACAATGAAGGAACAGTGATAGGCTACATGCTGGGCCTCTGCAATCACTTCCCCCTCAGCTGCTGGAGATGCAGCAACAGAGCCAGGGAATGCAGGAGGGGCTGACAGCCACACTGGACCAACTGCGAGGCTGTTGGGAGGAGTCCCAAAGCTTTCAGGTGGACCAGCTATTACCTGCCTTGTGTGATTTCCAGGCCAACACTGCAAGGGCGGCATCTGTGGTGGGAAGCCTGGGACAGGGAAATCTTCACTATGAATGGCAAGTTCCAAGCGATGGCCAAGTCACAGCAGGCCATGGTGGAGTCCCAAAGGGCCATGGCTGAGTCAGAATGGGCCACAGCTGAGGGCCTCAACAGGCGTCTCGAGATTCTGTGGCCCATGGCTGAGAGACTTGAGACCTTGCAGGAGACCCAACAGGACAGCACTGAGACACAGCAGGCTATGGCTGTAGCCTTTGAGAACGTGGCCTAGTTGCAGAGGGTCATGGCTGAGGGGCTGCAGAACATGGCCCAGTCTCAGAGGGCACTTGCTGCTGCCATTGACAGGTGGCCCCCAACTCAGATGGCCATCGCAGAGGGCTCGACCACCATGGCAAGAGTGCAGGTGGTCCTCCAGGACTGGCAAGGCCAGGTGATGCCGGAACTTCTGGAGCTCACTGCAGAAGCACCGCCATCCCATGGAGTGACCCAGGGGCTCACAGGAACCCCAAGGGAGGAAGAAGGACTCGAGCCCATGCTGGGCCTTCTAGCCAGGAGACTGTGACTGTGGCTACACTTTCTGACTCCCCCCTTCCTAACCAGAGCATCTCAGAGGCAGCAGGATGAAGAGGATGTCATGAATACCTTCCTGACACTTGGAAGCTGGCTAGGGCCCTCGAGGTCCAGGCCCTCCAGAGGATGAGCGCCAAGGCATCTCAGGCCACGAGATGAAGTAGGCAGCTGGCCCCCTCCACCTCCAATATTCATCCTGGAGAGATACCAAGATGTAGTGATGGACCACATAAAATTAAGTTGTAATGGCACTCAGATGACATGGGTGAAGGGCAACACAGTTTAGAATATTTAAGTACTTTAAAGTCTCACTTTCACTTGTTATATGAGCACTTATTATGAAGGCACTTTTCTTGGCAACAATTAATGTTATTTCACCTCACAACTGTGACTAATCTGTCTCTGATTAGCCTTTAACGGGGATGTACTTACCCCGATGGTCGCCGGAGGGACTCTGCACGTTAATGTCAATGGGGGAGGCCCCTCAATGCACTGCTACTGAGAAAACTAAGGCGCTCTAAATAATTCACTGGCTAAAATGGGTTGTATGCATTGGCAGCGACTTACAGCATCTGCCATGGCATCCCCAGAAACCATGAGAGATTCCTTCCCCACCTATCCCGGGCCCCTGCATGGAGGTTTAGTGCTCCCTTACCCACCACCCAGATGTGAGCCCAGGTGCCAGCTTGCATGCAGAGCTCAAGTAGAAATCAGACTAGTTTGCACCAGGACATCACCACAATGGCGCATAGCGAGTAGTCATCACTCTCCTGCCTGCCACAGAAATGCGCTAACACAGCGTACCCAGGCCCACCACTCTGGTGTTACAATGTTGCAGGAGATTGTAGGACTCCCTGGGGCAGGGGGGATGGAATCCACATGCCCCAACATAGGCCTCTAATGACTAAAGTGCGTGTGATCAGGGCCATACTCGCATGCCTGATCCTTGCTGCCGCCAGCCCCCCAAGTGCCTGGGTGGTATTGCTCAACGTCATCCTCCTCTTTCTCCTCCTCCTCCTCCTCTTTCTCCTCCTCCTCTTTCTCCTCCCCAGCGATGCCCAGCTGGTCAGCTTCCACATCCTCCTCCTTCTTCACTGTCGTCCAGCTAGGTGGGACTGCTCTTGCATTCTTCAATTCTTAACCAGCTAATTGTAGCAAGAACATCACTTTCAATAGCTTCTCTTCCAGCTCCTGCACTGTTACCTCAGGTGTCCCCAAGAATCTATCCTTTATTGGAGGGTGGCTCATGTTGTTCCATTGTTTGAGGGTGGCTCATGTTGTTCCGTTGTTTAAAAAAGGTTCCAAAAGAAATCCGGGAAATTATAGGCCAGTAAGTTTGACGTCGGTGGTGGGCAAGTTATTGGAAGGTGTGATAAGGGATAGGATCTACAAATATTTGGATAGACAGGGACTTATTAGGGAGAGTCAACATGGCTTTGTGCGTGGTAGGTCATGTTTGACCAATCTATTAGAGTTTTTCGAGGAGGTTACCAGGAAAGTGGATGAAGGGAAGGCGGTGGATGTTGTCTACCTGGATTTCAGCAAGGCCTTTGACAAGGTCCCTCATGGGTGGTTAGTTAGGAAGGTTCAGTCGCTAGGTATACATGGGGAGGTAGTAAATTGGATTAGACACTGGCTCAATGGAAGAAACCAGAGAGTGGTTGTGGAGGATTGCTTCCCTGAGTGGAGGCCTGTGACTAGTGGTGTGCCGCAGGGATCGGTGTTGGGTCCATTGTTGTTTGTCATCTATATCAATGATCTGGATGATAATGTGGTAAATTGGTTCAGCAAGTTTGCTGATGATACAAAGATTGGAGGTGTAGTGGACAGTGAGGAAGGTTTTCAAAGCTTGCAGAGGGATTTGGACCAACTAGAAAAATGGGCTGAAAAATGGCAAATGGAATTTAACGCAGACAAGTGTGAGATATTGCACTTTGGAAGGACAAACCAAAGAAGAACGTACAGGGTAAATGGTAGGACTCTGAAGAGTGCAGTTGAACAGAGGGATCTGGGAATACAGAATTCCCTAAAAGTGACGTCACAGGTGGATAGGGTCGTAAAGAGTGCCTTTGGTACATTGGCCTTTATAAATCGGAGTATCGAGTAAAAAAGTTGGAGTGCTATGGTAAGGTTATATAAGGCATTGGTGAGGCCGAATTTGGAGTATTGTGTACAGTTTTGGTCACCAAGTTACAGGAAGGATGTAAATAAGGTTGAAAGAGTGCAGAGAAGGTTCACAAGGATGTTGCTGGGACTTGAGAAGCTGAGTTACAGAGAGAGATTGAATAGGTTGGGACTTTATTCCCTGGAGTGTAGAAGATTGAGGGGAGATTTGATAGAGGTGTATAAGGTTTTGATGGGTATAGATAGAGTGAATGCAAGCAGGCTTTTTCCGCTGAGGCTAGGAGAGAAAAAAACCAGAGGGCATGGGTTAAGGGTGAAAGGAGAAAAGTTTAAAGGGAATATTAGGGGGGGCTTCTTCACGCAGAGAGTGGTGGGAGTGTGGAATGAGCTGCCGGATAAAGTGGTAAATGCGGGGTCACTTTTAACATTTAAGAAAAACTTGGACGGGTTCATGGATGAGAGGGGTGTGGAGGGATATGGTCCAAGTGCAGGTCAGTGGGACTAGGCAAAAAATGGTTCGGCACAGCCAAGAAGGGCCAAAAGGCCTGTTTCTGAGCTGTAATTTTCTATGGTTCTATGGTTCTATCCCTTCAATTTCTCATCAACATGCTGTTCCTCTGCAACAGCACCATCATCCGAAAGCAGAGTTAGTTTACACATGTATGCTGATGATACCCAGCTCCATGATGTAAAGGCACCGATAATTATACTCTTAAAGGATTGGGCATACACATTGTTGGTTCATTTACTGAGGCAAGGCACATGTGAAGCAGATACCTTCAAGTTTTATATCAAAGTTTATCAGAGTTTCAGAGGTGTGCATGCGTGCACACCTATGTTGAGCGCAAAAGCAAAACTAAAACTGGATTGCATGACACACTTTCTTTCTAGTGATGTCATGGTGCAATATCTTAAAGGCATACTACATCTACCCTTCTTTTGAAAGATGTCTCCCCCTTTCAAAGAAGTATAACTATTTCCATGTTCAGTTACCATCCATGTTCAGTTACCATTACATTTGTGTACAGAACAGGTTATTCTGAGTCTCAAAGCATACAGTAATCTGTTAGTCTGTGAAGATCCTGTAATGGTAACCTTGTCTGAAGATTTCTTTAATTGCTCACGGTGATCTGTGGGGTTGTCATCCTTGGATGTTTGTTCCTGGTTGCATTTGGGATCTAGTCCTTGATGCAATAGGACTGCACAGAGGTTGAGGAGTTGGAAGGGATCTGATTTGTCCTCAGTTATGTCTCACTGTGCCTTTGTGTGTAATAACTTCATTGGATCTTGGTTCTGAACCAATCCTTGTCACCTTGGCTGGTTGCCATGCACCTTCTGCGGGATCCTGGGTGTGAACTTGCTGTCCCAACTATGAACGTGGCAATTCTGTTGCTGCATTTTTATCTTGATCTTTGGTCATTTTCTCATGCAGCTTTAAAGGTTGCCCTCTAGTTTCTGGGAGAGTAGAATAGGTAAGGATCGGGAAATTGGTGTGGACTGGACTGCTGAATATGAGTTCTGCCAGTGATGGAATGGTTGGACTTAAAGGTGTTGATCTCAGATGTAGCATTTTAATGTGTAGATTTTGATTGGTTTGTCTACATTTGAGAATTAGGGATTTTACCATGCAAATCATTAATTCAGTTAGGCCGTTCAATCTAGGGTAATGTGATCAATATTCCACTTCTCTCTCTCATCCTGAAATGGTTTACCAATAAGTTGCTGATCATTATCCATAATGATCTCTCTAGGCACACCAAATAAGCTGAAAATAACACTGAGTATGTAACATTTGTGCTTGATGCATTATATAGTTGTTGGATAAAGGGTATTTGGTAAAGTAGTTGATGATGAAGTCAGTGCCATGGACATGAAAGAGGTCAGATGTGATTTTGGACTGAGGATAGCTAAGAACTTCATGTGGAATCAGTTTTTTTGTGCTGACTTGGCATGTGCTCTTCACGTGCCTTGCACTTCTTGATGACTATTTTTATGCCATTGTTCATACCTGGCCAAGAGACAAGATTTGTCTCTCTTGTGAGTCTTCTCATCAGACCTATGAGTCCCTTTCTGAGTGATGAAGTTGCTGAAGAATATCAAGTCACAAAGATTCCGGTATCATGACCTGTCTTTAAAAATGACTCCCCAGGAGGTGCCTAACTCATTCCAATAAGGTCAAAATGGTCTCTCACTGTTGACATGCTAAATTGAATCAAACTATCCTTCAATAATGGCTTTCCACAAATTATGTAGTGGGGAAGCTTTCACCATTGCTTCTTGTGGTGTCTATCATTTCCATTGCACAAAATGTACCTGACCAGTCAACAAACTTGCATTCTCCTGCAGGTGTCATGTAGCACTTTTGAAATTGCCAATTCATTAAAACTTCATTAAATTCTGGATATTTTGAGGTTAGGTCATGAACTGAAGTGATGAAAATAGTTTTTGAGTTGATCTGCCTTGTGATATAAACACAAATATATAGAAACTAGGAGCAGGCCCTTCAAGCCTCCTTCACCAATCAGTATGATCATGGCTGATCCAATATCTGAATGCCATATTCCTGCTTTCTCCCCATGCCCCTTCATGACATTAAAATCTAAAAATGTATCTATCTCTTTATTTGATACGTCCAGTGACTTGGCCTCCACAGCCTTCTGTGGTAGAGAATTCCCCAGGTTCATTGCCTTTGAATGGAGAAATTCTTCCTCATCTTAGTCACAAAAGGTCTACCCTGTATCTTGAGACTGTGTCCCCTGGTTCTCGGAGCAGTGCTCCAAAAGCTTATGGTATTTGCTACCAAATAAACCTGTTGGACTTTAACCTGGTGTTGTGAGACTTCTTACTAGATTCCCCAACCAGGGAAAACATTGTCTCTACATCGGGTCTTTCCAGCCCTGTTAGAATTTTATACATTTCTGATTAATTCTATGAATTGTGACTCATCTGCGGTCAGGGCTTGCTGATAGACCTGCAATCTTTGAGCCTCCCCAGTGTAGAGCATCTCTGACACGCAGGAGGACTGATTGTATTTGCACTCCAGGACTATGTATTCTGCACATGGAATTTGTCAACTGTTATATGCCAATAATTGCGCAGTAGTAGGTTTTGCCATAGCCTTTCATGTCTGTGAATACGTCTTTTTACAATTTGCAGCGGTAATATGTTGATACATGCCCATACCTATCTTGGACAATAATGAATAGTTACCAACTTTCGGAGGACAGATAATTTGAATCTTGGCAAACACCTTGGATAGTGTGATGGTATTTATGTTTTCCATGAGATTGATGGTTTGAATCTTGTTCACTGCTCTTTGTCTCATCTTTATCTGCATATTATCATTTTCTGGTTTGTGAGTCATCTCATGTAGATGCTTCTGACAGGGTACTAGATGGTCATTCTTATTGTTTTAAGTTATCTGGTGTCTACAGTCTGTTTGCATCAGTGCATGGCTATTTGTAGCTGCATCAACATTTTCTCGAATGCATTGCAACTGCCAATGGCCCTTTCAGCCACATGCTTTGCAGAATTGCTGGAAAGTTGGGCATGTTTTTGATGCCATGTTGTGGAGTTGTACTTAGTACAATGTAAGCTTTGTTGACTGACTGTGAGGATCGCCTCATACTTGCATCCTTGAGTAGTTCTTTGATTCTATATCATAGAATTCCTACAGTGCAGAAGGAGGCCATTTAGTCCATCAAGTCTGCACTGACAACAATCCTACCCAGGCCCTATCCCCACAACCCCATGCATTTACTCTAGCTAGTCCCTCTGACACTAAGGGCAATTTAGCATGGCTAATCAAACTAACCCGCACATCTTTGGAGTGTGGGAGGAAACCGGAGCACTCGGAAGAAACCCGTGCAGACACCAGACGAACATGCAAACTCCACACCGACAGTCACCCCAGGTTGGAATTGAACCCAGGTTCCTGGCACTGAGGCAGCAGTGTTAACCACTATATCACTGTGCCGCCTCTGTTTTGGGATTGTCTAGTAAATATTTCTGGAATTCTCACATGAGTGGATGCGATCAGCAACTCAACAATTCTGTCTGCTAATTCTACCTTTGAGAAATTACAGTATGTACCCATTTCCATGCATCTGTTGGTGAAATGGTCTATGGATTCTGTCGTCTGTTGTCAAAATGACATGAAATCTAGTCGATAAATGTAAAAGTTTAACCTAATACTAAATTGGTTTTCCAATGTATTCCATATCCTTTGGGGGTCCTTTGCTACTCTGCTATTAATCCTGATGTGTTCAGCCTATGTAGACCTTCATTCGCAATTGCTAGGCAATTTTTTTACGGCTTGCTTGTCTGTTTCAGACAGAGCTGAATCAAGAAACCATTGCTCTGTATTTTGTTTATCATTGTGAATTTGGACGGTAAGTCAGATGCATCCCCATTCAAACTGGGGAGTTTTGTAGATATTTTGACAAATATCCTTTGGACCTTTTTTTCTCCTATAGTAGCTCAGATGAGTGTTTTAGTGCACTGTTCTGAAGCTCCATCTGTTCATAATTGCAACCTTCTCTGGCCTAATATTTAGGACTTTTTGTTTGACACTCCCTCACTTGCTATTGATCCAGCCCATACCCTGGTCACTCACCTATCCTGACTAAGCTAACCCACTGCTGATCCTCTTGACACACTGTCCCATTTACTGAACTGATGCACTACAATCTCACCATGAGGAATCCACCTGCTTACCAGCTCTTTGTCTGAGCACTTATTCTGGCGTTGTGTCTTCAAAGCTTTCTGGGTAGTCTTTATGCTGTAACTTCAACACACTCCAACATTGCAGATGGAATTTTCCACACAACCCGCTGTGTGTTTCGAGGCAACGGAGGCAGCCTGCAACTAGCCAGCAGTGGGATTTTCTGGTCCCACTGCTGTCAACAGGGTTTCCTGTTGAATACACCCCTCACCACCGGGAACCCGCAGTGGGGGTGCATCGTTGGCACCAAAAGATGCCAGTGTGAATGGTCAGAAAGTTCCGGCCTGATTCTATGTTGCAGTTGGACCAAAACATAAGGATCGGATGAGTGGGAACCCAAAGAAAATCCCTTCCCTTCAATTTCATGCATCCTCTTCCCCGTTCAAAAACCTGTCAGTGGGGGAGTGTAAATTTCTAGCCAAGGAACTTGATTATATCATGATCGCTGTTTCTTAGAGGACCATTAAGTGAAATTTGACTAAATAAACCTGTCTCACAGAACAATATAAGATTGAAAATAGCTTTTGCCCCTAGTTGGTTCTACAATGTATTTTTTAGTAAGTTGGTGTGAAAGCATTTACAAACTTGTTTTCGACCAATGTGAAGACTCTATATGAGTCTGGAAAACGGAGTTGGAGAAAGATGCTGGGGAAAGAGACTAGAGATTGAGGATGGGATAAGGGTGTTGGAGATTGGGATTGGGGAAGACTGAAGTCGTCTTTGAGGGTCCTCATGGAGAACCCTTGCTCCTCCTTTCCCACAAGCAATGCTGAAAATGTCAATTACCTTGGGGAGTCAGCAGTTCCCATCACAGTTCTATTGCAGGCAATCCCAAGCTTGGGCCTATTTTTCACTTCCTCGAGAATTTAACTCCAGAAGCCAATGATGCCATCGTGCCCCGACTTGGACTTGTCAATTTGGCCCTCATCTACTTCTCACAGGATGCTTGTCCATAGACTGAAATCTACATTTTAAAATTTACAGGAATGGGAGAAGAGCAAAGTTGCTCAACCTTGGTATGCCAACCTGACCCCAACACTGCCCCACCCATTCAGTGTGGATTAAAATCAGGAGCATTGATTCTGGGACAATTCTAAAGTGTTGTGGTAGAAATGTCACTAGTTTTTGTAATCAAGACCAAATTTCAGGGAGAATTCTCCACCCAAAGAATGCCTTCAGGAGTCCTTCAGTGACCACCTAAAACAGGAGTTAAACACTTTGATCTATGTAAGTGAGTTTGTGATGCCTGTTTTATGTAGGATTGCCAACCACCTAGGATTGTCCTGCAGTCTTCATAAATGAAAGAAAATCTACAGGACACAGAGGAAAATAAATCTCAGGGACATAAGAAACATATGTGATTTTTTCACTTTCTTTGAATTCTTTCATTTACTGGTTATAAAACTATCACAGATGGGAGAAATAGGCTGTTTTTCTGCCTGTCAGGGATCATTCCATCTGATAATTAGTCACCTGTTACCTTCAGTTTGGCATGGGTAGGCAGTGTGATGCAAAGAGAAGTGTTGGGCACCACTGGCAGAATGAGATGGTTGGAAGCAGGAAGCCACATGATGCAACATCTCTGAATCAGTCTAAGCAGGGTTGACAATCTGGACTGGAATTTTTCAGTCCCGTTGTGATGGGACCCATCACAAAAGATTGGCGCGCAGTCAAAAGTTCATTGAGTAGGCTCAGGCTAACTGGTCAAGAAGCCATTGGTAAAGTAAATTCACAGGGCACTGCCTTCACACTCCAAAAAAAAACATTGCTTTCAATTGATTTTGGGTTGCCTCAAAAATCATTACTTCATTAGTTTGTGGCACAAACCTGATCAAAATTACAAGTTTTTCCATCATAATTGAAGCATGCCTATTTTAATTCATCAATGTACAACTGTACAGTGATGGCACTGGTCCCACAAGAGGGTCTCATACAAATGACAGTTCCTTTAAGCGTGCAGTACTGGACTGTCAGACTAGATTATGGATTCAGATCTTTGGATTGGGACTTATTCTTGTACCAGATGTCTGTGGGTTTAAGAGTGTTCGCACTGAGCCATGGCTGTCAGTTGCAATGGATTGTGATCATAATTAAAGTGCTGATGGCAACTTTCACTACCGTACACCCACAACATTGGTTGAAACCTCTGGTGAGTATGTCGGAAAGCGGAAGCTCTATTATGTAGCTAACACAATATGGACATTATCAGAAGAACATTCTCTTGTTGCAATATAATCACTGAATAAACAAAATGTCTCTAAGCTCATAATACATTGAGAAATTGAGAACAATCCACCCCTCAGGATAATCCAGCACGGCACATACCTCAGACTGAGATTTAACACAGTCATTAGCACATGTTGTCCAGCACAGGTCCTGGTTTGTGGTTAATCTCTGACTGAAGTTGTTCACTGAAGCCTCTGCACAGCCAAGCTATGGGAATAGAAATAATGGGCTACCAATAAACAGTTGCTAAAGGAAGAAATTAAAATTGTTTTTGCACTTTTGCTGGACCCAAATCATAACTTCAGTGACGTAGATAGATTGTAGAAGCTGAGTTTTTTTGTTGGAGAAGGAAAATTTGATAAAGATATTTAAAATCATAGTGTCTGAACAGATAAGATAGGGGGAAACTCTTCCCATTGGTGGGAGAATCGAGAACCAGAGAACACTAATTAAAGGCGGTACAAAAAGAAAATGAGCAAATGGAGACATGAGGAACAACCTTTTTAAGCAGTGAGTGGTAAGGACCTGAATGAACTGCCTGAGAGTAAGGTGGAGGCAAATTCAATTGTGACTTTCAAAAGAGAATTGTATCATCTGAAGAGGAGAAACATGCACGGTGTGGCATTAGGTGAATTAATTTTGCAGACTGCCATCAGGGATGCAATGGGCTGAATGGCCTTCGGTTATGCTGTAACTATTCTGTGATTCTGTTCTATGGCCAGGATTTTACAGCCCCTTCCACTTGGTGGGATATTACAACCAAATTTAAATTGCCCACCACATCCACCAGGAGGGGACACACCATAGCGGGGCCATAGATTCATGGCCTGTAAGGAGATAGACCAAGATCGATAGAGATGGATATCCAATATTAGTAAAGAGACAGTTCCTAGAAACCATGGCTCATTTTCTAATTGGCAGGGAGTGAAGCTAACCAGGGAAAGAATCAACTTATACAGTGCATGACTCTCCGAGAATTAATTCAATCCTTGTAAAATTATGGATAGCTTATACTCACTTCTCAATAACTCTGCCCAGTAATTCAGCTGATTGGAAACCTCAGTTCTCTCTGAACTGCACCTGGCTATGTTCCCAGTCACACAGGGATTCAGTGATGAATATTTCAAATGTATTCTTCTTGGTGTAGCTGCTTCATTTATACCAAAGGCTGCACTAACCAATAGGAAGGAAAGAAATACATGAGGTGTGCTGCAAAAAGCATGGTTACACCCATAACACAGTTCTTGGGAGGCTATTATTGAATATCAGTGCAGATAGTCTGAGTCTGAAAACTTTCTAACTTGCCTTTGTAGAAAGGCCCTCAAATGAGGCAGCACGGTAGCACGATGGTTAGCACTGCTGCTTCACAGCTCCAGGGTCCTGGGTTTGATTCCCGGCTCGGGTCACTGTCTGTGTGGAGTTTGCACATTCTCCTCGTGTCTGCGTGGGTTTCCTCCGGGTGCTCCAGTTTCCTCCCACAGTCCAAAGATGTGCGGGTTAGGTTGATTGGCCAGGTTAAAAATTGTCCCTTAGCGTCCTGAGACGTGTAGGTTAGAGGGATTAACGGGTAAGTATGTGGGGGTAGGGCCTGGGTGGGATTGTGGTCGGTGCAGACTCGATGGGCCAAATGGCCTCCTTCTGCACTGTAGGGTTTCTATGATTTTCTATGATGTGATGTTTGTTCTGGATGGAGTGGATGCTGAATGGAGCCAAGCGTATCGCCCCTGGAAGCAGGGTGTAGGCAATATGGGGACAGCCAAGTGCTGAGGTTGGCTGGTTAAGAGGCTTGTTTCAGTTCTCTGGGATTTTGTCCCAGTTGTATTGTAATATTTTAATCCCTTATCCCTCATACCTCCCACCCCTCACCCACGTTCCAGGCCACCTTACGCTAACTCATGCCCAACAATTCTGCCCATCCACCCACCCATCCCCACCTATGGCACTTACATTTCAATGCCAATTTATGGACCTTCTGGTGGAAAGTATGGATGGAGAAGTTTATTTCTACTTTGTTCCTGTTTTTGCAGTTTTAATTTATTGCCTAATGAGTGCAAAGCAGCAGCTCGGAAGTGTCTGACACAAATTGCCATGAAAAGTTGGCAAGGATTTGGCCAAGGCAGCTGAGGTGGAAAGTAGAAAATGTTGAAGGAGTGTACTTCTGACTTTGGGCAAAGTCAGATTATTGTGAAGAGTTGAGTGAGCTTTAATGTGCATCTGGTCCATGCTGTGCTGGATTGATTGATAGTGACACTGGCCCATTCTTCAGAGATGACAACCCTCACATGCAGAGAAATTAATCCTGAGAAATAAATATTAAATAAATAATGCATAACATACATTATTTACTGAATATATGTCAATTGTCATGAGAGGGAGATCTGACTATTTTAAAGAAAATGTGATTTTTATAGTGGTAGCTTTTGGATCTTAAGTACGTTTGTCAACAGTAGTCTCGCATTTTTTTAAAATTCATGATCTGAACTTTGAAATAAAGTCGGGTAATAAAAATAATGGAATAGAAATTGGTCTATAATTTTTTGACTCAAGACCTGACTGTGCCTGCTATCACAAGTAGGCAACATGCAAGTTCCACGGGACCTCCTTCTTAAAGGAGGGGACGGGTTGGTGCTGTGCTAATGTCACTGAACCAGTATTCTAGAGAACCAGGAATTAGCTCTGGGGAGATGGGTTCAAATCCCACCATAACAGCCAGTAGAATTTTAATTCAGTTCATAAAAATCTGGAATATTGGTTTCAGGGTCATCACTACTGAGACTATCATCAATTGTCTTAAGAAACCCATCTGGTTCACTGATGTCTTTTAGGGAAGGAAATCTGCTACCCTTAGCTGGTCTGGCCTACATGTGACTCCAGATCCACAGCAATGTGCAGGAGTCTGAATTGCTCTCAGTTCAAGGACAATTAGGGATGGGCAACAAATGCTGGCCTTGTCACCCACATCCCAATGAAAAGTAAAGGAAAGTGATTGTTGTATTGGTCTGAACAGCATTCACATTGCCTGAGCACTCAGCAAGAAGCCAAGCAACATTTTCAGTGAGAACATTGTGCAGGCAGTTACTTTTAAAGGCAAACTGTCCCTCGTTAAGGAAAGCTGCACTGAATCTCAGGAGCTATTATTGAATATCAGTGTTACTATTCTAAACAAGGAAAATCAAGTGCTTGGATATAAAAAAGGCTCCCAGGTGCATAGGTCCTGCACTGGAAGCCTCAGAGGTGAAGATTGACAGGAAAGAAGTCTTGGCTCATATTTTTGCTTCTAAGGCAGATAATTTGACTCGGGGAAATTTCCAACTTGCCCAACATTTCTTGGTAGAAAGGCCTCAAAATGGCATGATATTTGCTCCGGGTAGGTCGGGTGTGGGTGTAAGATAGTCAAGCCAACCATCCCCAGAAGAGTATAGGCAGCCCTGGGGGCAGTCAAGTGCTGATGTGAGCTGGTTAAGAGGTCCATTTTAGTTCTCTGGGGTTTTGTCTTGGTTGTGTTATGAATGTTAGGCCCTCACATCTTCCAGCCCTCACCCACTCCCCATGCTAGCTCCACCCAACTCGTGTCAAATCATTCCCCACACCCATCCTCATGGCCACTTATATTCCCCGTGCCAATTCATTCCAACTTATACTCCTTCCATGCCAATTCACCCACCCCCATGTCCCCTTATGGTCCTTATACCAACTCTTACCAATGTATGCCCATTCACCCGACACTACATACAGAACCAGTAAGCCATATATTAACAATTGCAAAGGAGCTACTCAGGAAAAAAAGCAACAGTCATTCACAAGTCTTCTTTTGAAAAACAACTGCTGTTCCTACAATCTTATGAAAGTGTCAATCAGACTGACTTTAAAGTATCAGTAATTGAGACTTCATTAAGTATGCCAGGCTGAAAGCCCAGACTCATAAAAAGATTATCTTAATGGAGTTCTGTTTAACAGCTAGAAAGAACTGCTGACTTTCCTCCCAATAATGTCAGCCGAACACCCACTGCTGCTATTGCTTCCACATGCCACCTGCTATTCAGCTGTGGCAGGCACATTATGCCAACACAGTGCAAGAGTATCACTTAAAATTTCCCCTCCCTTTTCGAGGACATGGTAGCCCATTACTGGTGGAGGACAAGGATGCCTGTATCTGCTGATCCCTATGGAAGAGATGGTTCCCTGAATAATGGAGCTGGCTGTGAGAAACCTTGGCATCTAGTATTGCTGAGAACATTGTGGATGACAGGATGTCAGAGTCATATCCCTTTCAACAGCTCATCCTCATCCTGCTACCTGCCAGGATGAGTGCACTTTCAGATGGTTGACCATAGGCCTCTTTACTTCTGCCACCCCCACCCCACCCCCCCCCCCAACACCACCCCATGCAATCCATCCCCCACTTCACACCAAACACCCTATTTCTGATTTAACTGCCACATATCCAGCCATAGCAGCCACAAGTAGAGAGAAAACAGTACACCGCCGATGAAGAGGATCATGAGATCTAACACTCTCCCCACTAATTCAGATACTGGTGCTACACATACCTTGGAGGCCAATATAGAGTTGGAATCTGCACAAAGTGAGTCACTGGACACAAGTGGGCTGAGCTAAATCTGGAAAAAGGTTAAATTCACCTGTCCAAGGGGCAGTAGTGGTGAGTTTGCTATTGAATGGTGTTATTGGATATCTCAAATGAGGCTTTAGTTGGGCCACCATAATGCTCCTTCTCCCTGTCATGTTAAATAGTTAAGATATCAAGGGATACGGGGATAGTGTGGAGAAATGGCATTGAGGTAGAAGATCAGTCATACTCTAGAGTGAATGATAGAACAGGCTCAAGGGGCTGAATGACCTACTCCTGTTCCTATTTCCTATGTTCCTTTGCTGCAGATTGAAAAGTACTGCAATTGAAATCTCCAGACCTGTAGCATTCTGTGTGGACAGGTCACCAAATCCACAGCTCTTTCTGTAAAACTCCTAAGTGCTTACCACAACACCTCTAATAAAAATCCACAGCACTTCCACAAAATTTGCAAACCAAAAGTTATTCCCAATTATGAGCAGAATTTTCTGGGCAAGTTTGCCCTAAAACTGGAAAATCCCACCCGAGATCAACGGACCTTTCCACGGTCCATCCCTCACCCACTATGATTCCTGTGGCTGGCAGAATGGGAAAAATTTTCCCAATGTGTTAGGTGTGCAGCAATTTAAATAATGCTCAAGTTGATCCCACCTTGCTGCTAAATACATGGGGGAGGAGAGGGGGGGGGCGGTGCGGGGGGAGATTCTACCAGCCTGCTATGCTGCTCGAGTAGCGCAGCAGGCCAGGAGACATTCAGCACGGAGCTGATTTCAAGATGGAAATCAGTATTTGCATCTGATTAATGGGCCTGGGACTGGAGTCTCTGGGCCTGCAAGCATCTCTCCGCCCCCCCCTCCCCCCCACCCCTCCCCCACCCCCACATTGGGAGTGGTTCACTCCAGCAGTGTTTATTCCTGCTCCCTACTGATAAGGAACAGGCGGCCTGACCCTGTTGGAGGGAAGACAGGCATTGAGGCCTCACCAGGAGGTTGGGGGCAAGGGGGGTGCCCCCTGGACAGTGCCAGCCT